>NC_044908.1:84752972-85352972 GCF_001633185.2 Quercus lobata
ATGGTTCGGCTAGCTTACTACCAGCACAAACTCAAGCAGGGCTACGATAGCAATGTGAGGATGAGGCCGTTAGCCATAGGAGATCTGGTGCTGAGAAAAGTCCTGGGGGCCACTAAGAATCCAAATTGGGGAAAACTGGGACCCAATTGGGAGGGACCATATCAGATTACTTTTGTAGCAGGAATAGGGGCTTACTATCTAGAGGACCTAGATGAAAAACCTGTACTCCATCCTTGGAATGTAAATAATCTCAGAAGGTATTATTATTAGTAAAGAAGTTTCAATTCAAATATTCTCTTTTAACTTACGTCAAATATGCATCCTGTAAATTTTGCATCCTATCATATCATACTGAATTGTTAAACAGAAACTAAGTTATGCCAGGTCCTCAGATCGCAAACCTAGTGGAAATTAACATCCTATCATACTGAATTGTTAAACAGAAACTGAGTTATGCCAGGTCCTCGAATCGCAAACCTAGTGGAAATTAACATCCTATCATACTGAATTGTTAAACAGAAACTGAGTTATGCCAGGTTCTCGGATCGCAAACCTAGTGGAAATTAACATCCTATCATACTGAATTGTTAAACAGAAATTAAGTTATACCAGGTCCTCGGATCGCAAACTTAGTGGAAATTAACATCCTATCATTCATGCTGTATTGTTAGACAGAAACTATGTTATGTCAGGTCCTTGGATCGCAAACTTAGTGGAAATTAACATCTTGTGATTTATATTAAAACTTGGAACAAAGGCTAAGTTATGCCAAATCCTCGGACCACAAACTCGGTAGAAATTGACCTTCTAAGTTGTATATTGAATTATTAAATGATAAATAGAGTTGTGATGAGTTTTCTAAATCATAAACTTGATGAAAATAAATGCCCTATGAACATTCATTAAGGATTCAGAAAGAGAGAGCTTCGAATGCAAGATTGGCATACAATGAAAAAGGTGGTTGAAATGAACCCATACAAAATTACGACGACAAAGTAAATGAGTGTGAAGGTAACTTGGAGCCGTCAGAACGATAAGAAAGTAAGCGAAAAAGTCCTCTATTAAGTGTCTGTTTAAAGTTACAAAACAGTTTCTACTTTTTTACTTTCAATTGGTAATGCCCCCAGTTGATAGAACTGTGGAGTCCAATTCTTGTTGAAAACCCTGTGAGGCCGTCTCTGCCTTCGAAGTAGTGGTAGATTTGTTTGGGGAAGCTCCTGGAAGGGAATTGCGAGGCAAAACCTCCTCGTTAGGGTTAATAGCTGGGGAAGGAGTATCAGCATGGTATGGTTGAGGAGCTGAGGAGCGTATCGCTTCGGGGTAATATACGTTCTCTGGCTTACATAGCTCAGATGAGGCTTCAACCCCAGCACGGTTAAGAGCCTCACTCCAGGTTCTCGCGCAGTAGATGCGGCACACCTCCGGAACCTCGGCTCTTAAAGCTTTCTCAGTTTCAGCTATCCCAATTTCGTAGCCCCTCTGCTCGGCTTCATTCATTGCCTGTTCGGACTTGTTTTTCGCTTTCTCGGCTTGTTCTCTGAGCTTTTCAGCTTGCTCCCTTAGCTTCTGAGTTTCTTCTAGATGCTTCTTAAGAACAAGAACTTGCTCCTGAGTCTTCTTCAGCTCGGCATTCGCCTCGCGCAGAAGCTTTGCTTGTTCCTCGGCCTGCTTCTGGTAGCCTTCTGATGTCGATTCAGCACTCTTGCGAGCTTCTTCTTCGACCTGTAGTTTTTTCCTTGCGTCGACTAAATCCTATTCAGATTTGGACAAGGTCTGTACAGCCATTACCCTTCTTTTCCTTTCACCATCTAGCTGATTGGAGCAAGCATTGAGCATCTCATCTAGCTTGAAAGTATTTTGGATGATCTGTAAAAAATGAGGGGGGGGAGTTAGCATTATAGTTAATGAAAAGTGCGCATTAGTAAGTAACAGTCATAGAATGAAACAGTGTAAAAGACAGCTTCTCACCATGCCCAAGTATCGTTTGTTGTCAAGGATGATTTGATTCTTCCTCATACTCTTTATCTCAGCCATATCTTTTGGGAGCAATAAGGCCTCCTCTATGGCCGAGGCTACATGACACCCAATGCCGCCGTTAAAGTCCCTTATAGAGGCATCGTCTCGCAGGGGCTCCCCACCGAGTATAGGAACTGGCAGCCACGCTTGTGACTCAGGACGTGGGGAATCGGATTTCTCTTGGCCCCGCATAACGGGGTGCCTAGTTTTCTGCTGCTTTGCAGCTCGTTAGACATCCTCCTCTCGAATGGGACGAGACTTGCTCGCATCTACCACCTCCTTGCCCTTCCGTTCCCTACGTTTTTCCTGCTCGACAGCGCTGGGCGGCGCTGGTTGCGGAGATGATCGAGGAGGGTGGCGAGGAGCTGGAGGAGGAGACCTGGCTGGAAGAGATGAAGCCTGGGATGGTATTGTTTTGGCAGGTGCAGACTTTCCCGGTTGACCTTCCATCAGCTCCATCAAGCTTTTCTGAGGTTTCCTTTGTATCCCCATCTCGTCAGGATTTTCCTCGGGGCTTGTGGGCTGATCGAAAATCCCGAAATCGTCCGCAGATTCAGATACTGTTACAACGATTTCCTCGTCTTTTCCCCTTTTCCTTCCCCTATTGGTTCCCTTTTTCTTAAGGGAAGGTGAGGGTGAAGAAGGTCCCGCCGAGACGCTGGCCACGAAAAGAGGCTCTGTGCGAGGTGTGTATTTGGGAAGTGGAATACCCTCTGGAACAATAAACCCTTCGTAGGCAACACTGATACGGCGAAGCCGAGGATCGCGTGCCCTAATCACGCACTTCGGCGCCTGAAAGCCAAAAGAAAGGGGGGTATAGCCAAGAATTAAATGTGCTGCCCATAGCTGACCATCGGCCTCGTTCACGTATATTTCAGCTTTCAATAATCTGTCTAGGCTCGCTTTATTGACTAATCTGAGATTGGGCTTTGTGTAGCGTCTATCTGCAAAACCATTGATTCTAAAGTTAAAGTTGTAAGACACGAAAATAATAAAGGTAAGTAAAATGTGTTCGCGAGCTAAATAGCATAGGTCTATAACTTCGCACCCACCTGGTGTTCCCTCTACAGTCGGGCAAGGTAGACCATCATGCCATTCCCCAGAAAAAATAAGGAAATCCTCTTTTAGGTTCTTATTTGAAGTGGGGAGGCACTGAATTAGCCTTACTTCAGGATATCTCGACTTGAGATAATAGTCCTGGTTAGCTAGGCAGTGAAGGCTGTACACCCAATTCACGTCATGATGGGTTAGCTTTAGATCCATTCTCTGATTCAGAGCGTCTACACTTCCCAGGACCCTAAACATATTGGGAGCACATTGGGTGGGGGATAGCCTAAAAAAGTTGAGGTAACCCCTAGTGATACTACCCATGGGGATAGTCATCCCGCCCTCAATAAAGGCTATCATGGGGATAACTACTTCCCCAGTTTGCCTGGCATCAACCCACTCCCCTTGGGCTACATACCTCATCCCTACCGTTGGGGGAATCTTGTACTTAGAGCGGAAGTTTCTAATACCCTCCTCGGAGTCAACGAGACATCGAAAGGGATTCTTCTGTTTCCCCATTTTTCTAAAAAACTTAGTAGAAAAGACTTTTTGGCTTTAAACAAAAATGGTAAAAGCTTCAAGAGGACTTACAGGTTTAAAGGAAGGACCGAGGACAACGTACGATTATTTGTAGTCGCCAGGAGAATAGCGAAGACTGGAAGAAGGCAGATTCAATGTATAAGCTCTGGAACCACGTAATCATCAAGGGTAAGGTGCAGGTTTAATTAGGGAGCGCCTTTATAGTCATGTGAGGATCGTGAGCGGTGAAATTCCCGCTCACAAAACAAGAGAAGCCCCCTGCTGTTTGATTTAGATCTCACCGTCGAACGTGGGAGACAAGGGAGTTGTCAGAATTTAATGCTGCCAAAATTGGGGTGCTGAAGCGTCAGGGGCATGCCCCAAAATGCGCACAGGTGCAGGCTTATGACGTCAAAATCCACCTTTTCTCCCGAGGAGTCGAAAAGTAGGATTTTGAGGGGCTATTGTGGGGACCGTTCGATTAATGGGCCCATAGGGTTCAAAATTGATTCAGGATTGATGGGCCCGTGGCCCATCCGAGGACGTGTACCCGTCTGAGGACGCCATACTCCTCGGTAGTATGCGTCCGAGGATGATCGCGTCCGAGGACGATCGGGACGTGGTCTTACTACGATCAGATCTCAGAATTAAGTCACCGTAAAGGATAAGAGTAACCGACTAAGGATGAAAGAGATAAGGCAAACAAATATCTGTAACTACAGCTACCTCCGCATTAATGACCTCTTAACCAACTCTATGGCCTCATTAATGTGGAGGTGATACCTGAACAGTAAGGAAGCAGCCTTACAGCTGCCCATAGGAAGTTCTAGGAGGTGCCAGATGGGACAGAAAGAAATCCTCCGGACCCAACCTACACGTGTGCGGTAAGGATGCAGCGCAAAAGGGAGTATATAAACTAAAAGAAAAGCATGAAAGAAAGGGATCGGAACAGAAAAAGGGAAAGAAAAGAACAGACATAGACAGAAAAGAAGAAAGTAAGAGTAGAGAAAAAGAGTTGCACTGGTTACTAAAGAAAACGTTCATTGTACCAACTTTAGACCTTTAACGTTCTTGAGAGTGAATCTTTTTAAGAGAGACCACAGTTAACCTAGTTCTTTACACCCACGTTCTACAAATCATATTGTCTGGGCCCTTTTACGTACGAACCCAATACTGTTTAGGTTCGTTACAAAATTGTGTCCTTACAATAACCATGACAAACAATTTAAAATTAAATAGTATGATTATGTTAATTACAAACATCTTATGGTTATTATATATCCATGACAAACAATTTAAAACTAAATAGTATAATTAAAGTTAGAAGAAGGTTGGTTCTAAAAAATTTAGAAGAAGGTCATATAAGCAACAACGAGGCTTTTTTTTTTTTTTCAGCAAACGTGTGAGACCAGACAAAAGTCATTCTAGTTCATATATACATGGCATAAAGGCTCCCTCGGTATGGTATTTAGAATCATTTTGTAGTTGAATTGACATCTCTTTATACATAAAACGTTTGGGGATTTAGGGGGTAAAAAGTTCGAATTGCGAGGTTAGCAGTATATTGTAATTATTTTTCAAAAAAAAAATTTGTAATATATTCTGTGATATTTTATCAGTATATATATATTCTGTGATATATTCCTAGTTCTAATAATAACAATTTGAACTTCAGCAGCTAAAAAAAAAAAAATTTTAAATTAAATTATTTAATGCCCAATGAGAGTAAACCGTAAAAAGAAGGGAATTTGGACCATCTCTGGTAGAACTTAGAACCATTGAATTTGAATGAAAGAAATGAACCAAAAGTGGGAATCTTCAAAAAAGACAAAGACTATTGGTTTACTTTTTTCCTCGTGTATGAGGAAAAATTGTAGCATTCATATTAGTTGTTGCGATGTGATCCGAACCACACACTTCACTATCCCAATCTAGACGAACTATCGTCGTTAGTGGTTTACTTTTTTCCGGTGTGCGCGAGGAAACGGTATAACAACTAACAAGTAACATTCGCGTTATATGATCACCCCACTATCCCTGTCTATTCTCTCATCACTCAAGACCTTAGTGCTGCAACTTGTCTATTGCTTTGACCTCATTTAGTCAAACACAACGCAAAACTTGCTCATTAAATAGAATCAGCAAGGAAGAGGATCTTATTCACTTCCAAGCCATCCTTCTCTTATGACCCACTACTCACTTCGCCATCCAAAATCTAATTCTACTTTTTCATCATTCAAGTCCCTAGTTCTGCAACATTTTTCTACTGCTTCAACCTCATTTACTCAAACACAACCCAGAACTTGCTTATTAAATTGAATCAGCAAGGAAGTGGATCTTCACTTGTAGCAATGAGAACGAGACTTCTGTGCTCAATTCACTTCCTAGCCATCCTTCTCTTGTTCAATGTAAACTCAACTCTTGCTGTCTTATCTAGCAATAGTGGCACCTCTAGTTATTTTGGTGGGAATGAGACAGATTATCAGGCTTTGTTGGCCTTCAAGACAAAGATAACACAAGACCCTGGAAAAGTTTTGAGCTCGTGGAATGATTCTCTCCATTTCTGCCAATGGGAAGGTATAACGTGTGGCCGCAAGCATAGAAGAGTCACTGTATTAAACCTTACGTCCAGAGGATTGGTGGGTTCCTTGTCTCCACACATCGGCAACCTCAGCTTCGTGAGGGAAATCATTCTCTCGAACAACACCATTGGAGGCAAGATTCATAATGAAGTTGGTCGTCTATTCAGGTTGCAAGTATTGAGATTGACTAACAACTCCTTCCAAGGAGAAATTCCTGCAAACCTTTCCCATTGCTCCAACCTCAAGTACCTTAGGGTCGGTCTTAATAACCTTTCAGGGTCAATCCCAATGGAGTTTGCTTCTTTGTCAAAGCTAGTAGAATTTTCTGCTCACTTAAACCATCTCACTGGAGAAATCCCACCTTTCATTGGAAATCTTAGCTCTCTCCAAACTTTATCTGTAGTCTATAATGTCTTGGGAGGACAGATTCCAAGTGCCTTAGGTCAACTAAGAAGCTTAGAACATCTTGCACTGGGTGGAAATAAACTCTCGGGTTTGATTCCTTCGTCTTTGCATAATCTTTCATCTATAATTGATTTTTCAGTGGGTGGAAATGAGCTTAGTGGAAGTCTTCCCACAGACTTATTCCTCAACCTTCCCCATCTCCAATGGCTTCAAATTGCTGCAAACCAATTTACTGGGTCTCTTCCAACCTCATTATTTAATGCTTCAGAGCTACAATCCATAGAAGCTGAAGTAAACTATTTTACCGGAAAAGTTGCAGACAATTTTGGAGGCTTACAACGTTTGGAAAAGTTACTTATTAATGTAAATAATTTAGGAAGCGGAGATGCTGATGAATTGGATTTCTTTAAATCTCTAGTCAACTGTAGCCGTTTGCAGAACTTGATCCTCTCAGAAAATCAATTCAAAGGTATGTTACCAAATGTTTTGGGAAATCTTTCAACCCAACTTGAATTTTTTATGATCAGCAACAATCTTATTTTTGGGGAAATCCCTTCAGGGATAGGTAATTTGATTAGCATGATCCACTTATGGATGGATGGAAACAAATTCACAGGCACAATCCCAAGTGATATTGGTAATCTCCAAAAGTTACAAAGATTATTTTTACATAACAACAAACTCTCAGGAAGGTTACCAATTACCCTTGGAAACCTGTCTTCAATAAGTGTCATGCATTTAGAAAATAACATATTGCAAGGAACTATCCCATCAAGTATAGGAAAGTGCAAAAATCTGAATTTGTTAAATCTATCTCAAAACAATCTTAGTGGCCCCATTCCAAAACAACTCTTTGCAATTTCCTCCTTGTCAAATTCACTTAATTTAGCTCGAAACTTTTTAATTGGATCATTACCATCAGAGGTTGGCAATCTTATCCATTTAGCAGAATTGGACATATCTGAGAACAAGTTGTCTGGTGAAATTCCAAGTAGCCTTAGCTCCTGCACCAGCCTTAAGTACCTTTACATGGAAGGCAATTTCTTTCAGGGAGTAATTCCAACATCTTTGAGTACTTCAAGAGGTATTCAAGTTATGGATCTTTCTCGAAACAAGTTGTCAGGTCAAATTCCAAATTTCTTGGATAAACTTTCCTTGAAGAATTTGAATTTATCCTTCAATGATTTTGAGGGAGAGGTTCCAACAAAAGGAGTTTTTGCAAATGCTAGCGCACTATCAATTGTAGGAAACAATAGGCTTTGTGGGGGCATATTGAAACTAAAGTTGCCTAGGTGCTTAACAAAAGAAAAGAAGAAAACGAAGAGGCCTCTTACAATCGAAATTTTAGTTTCAATGGCTTGTGTGATTCTAGCAGTAACCACAGTGTCATTTTTCTTATTTTCTTGGCACAAAAATAGAAGAAGAGAAACCACTTCGGGATCTTACTTGAGAAAATTACTTCTGAAAGTATCTTACCAAATGCTCCTTAAAGCAACTGATGGGTTCTCTACAGCAAATTTAATTGGTATGGGTAGTTTTGGCTCAGTGTATAAAGGCATCCTTGGTGAGGATAGATCAATTGTTGCAGTCAAGGTACTAAATCTTCAACGTAGAGGAGCTTTTAGGAGCTTCATCTCTGAGTGTGAAACCTTGAAAAATATTCGTCACCGAAATCTTGTGAAGATCATAACTTCTTGCTCAAGTGTGGATTTTCATGGTAATGATTTTAAGGCTCTAGTCTATGAGTTCATGCCCAATGGAAATCTAGAAAATTGGTTACATGATTTGGAAAAAGATTTTGGGCAAGTAGAGATACAAAATTTGAACCTTCTTCAAAGAATAAACATTGCCATTGACGTTGCATGTGCACTCGATTATCTACATCACCATTGCCCAGTGCCAGTTGTTCACTGTGATTTAAAGCCAAGTAACATTCTTTTCGACTATGATATGATTGCTCATGTTGGAGATTTTGGACTTGCAAAATTTCTTTTAGAACAAACAAATCTGAAGCAAAGCAGCTCAATTGGAATAAGAGGAACAATTGGGTACACTCCTCCAGGTAACAACAATTTATTGAAATTTTCATTTGTTAACATATATTTTCCCACATTTAATGTGATTACTTTTTGAGTTCCTAAATTTTAATGTGACTGTATTACCTATATCAAACATTTTGAATGGCAGAGTACGGTTTAGGAAGTGAAGTGTCAACTAAAGGGGATGTCTATAGTTATGGAATCTTATTGTTGGAGATGATAACAGGAAAGAGACCTACAGATAGTATGTTTGATGGAGGCTTGAATCTTCACAACTACGCTAGCATAGCCTGGCCTAACTGTGTATTGGAGATTGCGGACCCAAAACTTTTAAACAATAATGATGAAGTAATTGGCAATCACAATTGCACCCCAACAAATAGAACGAATGAGTGTTTGATATCCATGGTGAAGCTTGGCTTGGCATGCTCTATGGAGTTGCCACAAGAACGATGGGACATTAGCAAGGCCATCTCTGAGTTGCAATTGGTCAGGGACATTCTTCTTGGCGCTGGGATTTAATGCAACATGCTTGGCCATACGGAAGGTCAAAAATCAAACTTGTCTCCCTCTTAATGTTGGTATTAAATTCTTTACTTACTTTGACTTTTCCTCTTTATGTTTTCTATTGCAGGCTCATAAAGTTTTACAATGGAAGGAAGAACTTTTTGGCCTGCTTAATAAACATGCTTATGGTTTACTGAGAAGTACTCTGCGTAGTGCTTATATTACTCATCTTACATATGTATATTATATGTAACTCCAAATAAATTGATATTATGCTTGGAAAAGTAATTATATATCTAATTTCATTTGCAGTTGTAATATTTAAAGCCAACATATAAGTGTAGGATTATATCTCCTTAAAGAGAATTTTATGTGGCCCACATCTGAGTGAAGATGAAACTCATGTCTTAAGTTTCCTATTTGTGAAAGTTACATGTTAGATGTAACATCCTTTAGTAACTCTCAAATGGTGTAACCCATTTGGTTAATAAACACCATGAAGTTACAACTTTTAAACTCCTTGATGGAAGGAGAGTTATGGAAATCTTCATTTAAAAGGGTCCCTAGTCTAGCCTATGTATATAGCCTGTCTCCATCAAAAGGATATATGTAAAGTAAAGGTCATAGACTAGAAGACACCTTTTATAAACACTATTATCATATAGTGAGTCTTCTTTTTCTCTAAACACTTAAACAACTATGGCTGAAGGTATGTGTATGTTATTTTGTTTCCGCTGCACTCTAAATTTTGTCTTACATTTGGTATCAGAGCCATCCTTCATGCTATGTTGTTTAGTGATTTTAGTTTGAGAAATTTCTATTATTTCCAATCATGGTATATTTTTGTACCATTTATGGTTAAAGTTTGTATGCACTAATTTAATTTTGGGATGAAATTTAAGTTGTGCTGGATGCAAATATAGAGCATGTATACTTTAAATCCTAGAGAACAAGCTTTGTTTTGCATCTTTATTGGTATTTTCGTAATGAATTACCATTGAGTTTTGAGATTTGAAGAATCAATTTGAAATCCATAAGATTATTAACTATATAGAACTACATAGGTTCAAAGGTAAATATGTTATATCAATTTGTTTTTTCATTACATTTGTGACTCAATGACATTGTTTTCTCTAAAATTGTCCACGTATTGTGTATTACAAAATGCTAATGTGCACCAGTAGGTAATTCAACTATTTGGAATTGTTAATATTAAAGTGTTCATAGATTTGATTTTGATTTTGATATTCATCAAGTGCTCATCCAAGTATTTAAGTTTGTTTCCTGGATATAAAATCTTAATTATTTGGAAAATAATTTGTAACAGTATGGTGGCTCATATGACAAACAGGCCTCAATAATTTGTACAATTTTCAATTGTAAATTGCTTTAGAGACAATTTTTTGTGGATCAATATATTTGGCATGATAAAACAAATGATCCTTATATTTTGGAAACCATAACTTTTTACAATAAATTATGGGGATAAATGTGTTGCATGTAAGTTTGAAATTATTTCATAAAGTTTATTGTTACACTTACATATGAGATTTGGATCATTCAAGTGAGTAATTTATTTAAGTGCATTTTAGGTTTCTTTGCACTTATCATGTATTTAAGTATTAATTCATGTCATTTTAGAGTGCATATTGTCATGATCAATATTAGGATTGGTTGATCTTTATGATGCTATTTGAAGTGGTGAATATCAAAATGACATGGGAGTGGCCATAGCATCCTAAGCCATGATGATAATCACATCAAGAAATTTTTACAAGACTTCATTAGGTACAAAGGCATCTAAGTGGCAATTAATTCATGAAGATAATGACTTGGCCTCATAGGGAGGTTATTATTTTTATGATTTAATTGGAATAAAATGGTGAATATAGCATTAAGATGAGATTTTTCCTAGGCCCATAGGTATGGAAAATTTGATTCTTAGTGTTTATATTTACTAGTTTTATGAATAAAGTTTTATAGTAAATTCATGCATGATGCACCTCTGCCCATAGGAAGGTCGAATTTACTACTAAATTAACATTGGTTAATTTAGAATTAAAGTTTAAGATTCATAGCATTAAAGTTTATATTCTTTGGGTTTGTGGATCTATGTTTTGGTACTCATGTGGATGAATCACCCATCTCATTGAATAAAATATGTTAAAATGAGAATTAAGTACAAGGGTGGGAGTGATCTAATTGCTCAAGAGTAAAACTTGGGAATTTATTCCTTTAAGGTAAAGGTTTTGTGAAAGCTATTTATATTAGTTTACAAGATCCATTAAGGTTTGACTCCCAATAAAAGTTTTATATTGCAAAATTTAGGCATATAAGCACCCTACTAATGGTATATAAAGGTACACCAACTTTGTTGTGCCATTTGGTTTTACTGGGCACATTGTTAATCAGTGAATATACCTTAAGATCAGTGGGAGTAAATGCATTATTTTTACGCCTAAATATGTGACATACTACTTGGAAGTAGTGATTTTATTTTGTCATGTAAGACATCCTACATGCTATGAAGCTATAAGACAGGCATTATGGATAGGTCTTAAGGTTGTTGATTTTATGATGAGACCTTTAAAGATTTTTTCAAAGATAACTCGGCTATAATTTTCTTCTCTGAGGACAATGAATGTGAAAGCCGAAATAAACATATCGACATAAAGTAACTCAGTCTAAGAGAGAGTTTTAAGAAATTGAAAGTGTCCATTGTGTTAAAATTACTGAGCTAATATTTGTTAATTTCATAACTAAAGGTTTGCCGACAAAGCAGTATAAAAGTCTTTTGGACGTATGGAACCTGTTAGCTCATTTAGTGTTTAATTTCTCTCTAATTATTCTATGTTTTGGACACATATTTGGTTATTTTTGGAGAAGAAAATATATGATTTTTATTTTGTGCACATAAAGTATATATATATATATATAAAGTTTATTTAATCCATGGTGATAAATAAAGAACAGTATATCTGTGGGGATGTTTAGAGGAGGACCCGAATGGCTAATAGGTAGTCCATTCATAAAGAATTAATGGCCCATAAAGTACTCACGTAAATATTACCATACATTGTAATACATGGAAGGAAGTACTCATTATAATTAAGGGTATTACCGCCATGATTCATGTATTGGATTCTTTATTTGAGTGGGAGCATTTCACAACTAGTGACATGGATAATATCATGGCTATAGCATAATGATAATCACTTATTGAGTTATTTAAATTTCATGTGGGCCAAGTGGGAGAATGTAGGATTATATCTCCTTAAAGAGAATTTTATGTGGCCCACATCTGAGTGAAGATGAAACTCATGTCTTAAGTTTCCTATTTGTGAAAGTTACATGTTAGATGTAACATCCTTTAGTAACTCTCAAATGGTGTAACCCATTTGGTTAATAAACACCATGAAGTTACAACTTTTAAACTCCTTGATGGAAGGAGAGTTATGGAAATCTTCATTTAAAAGGGTCCCTAGTCTAGCCTATGTATATAGCCTGTCTCCATCAAAAGGATATATGTAAAGTAAAGGTCATAGACTAGAAGACACCTTTTATAAACACTATTATCATATAGTGAGTCTTCTTTTTCTCTAAACACTTAAACAACTATGGCTGAAGGTATGTGTATGTTATTTTGTTTCCGCTGCACTCTGAATTTTGTCTTACAATAAGATGTCTTTTTCACTTCTCATTCCCATCACTAATCGAATGGACAAAGTGGCAAGTGGGATTCCAATCTGGTTGCTATTTTGAATTTTCGATAACCTTAGCTATACTGATACTACAATTCACATAACATAAGTAATGATGCTTTTATTTGATAGAAATGATACCATATGTTGCATTGCAATTGATAGAATTTTTTTTTTTTTAGAAGAAATTGAGAGACGTGATTGTTAACACAAATCTATCTATATGTATATAAAAGTAAGGATCTTATGTGTTAGAGCATGTGATTCTTGTTGGGTTTCACATGTATGTGAAGTCTCACATTAAATAAAGATGAAAATAATGATTAGTTCTTTTGCCTTAGTGTGTCTCTATATATTGTATTAATTACTCAAGGAGTCTCTCCAAAATGTTTATCTCCCAAAAATTTGATCTTGTGAGATATTCTTTTATTTAGACTTCCATCTTATCTTTTAATTAGTTGATTTATTAAACCTTTCACTAAGCAAAAGTTATAATGAATTATTTTATTTTATTTTATTTATTTATTTATATTCAATAATAAATAGTTTTTTTTATAGGATTCAATAATAACTATTTATATATATCATTTGCAGCAACCAATAATAAAAAATTCCCAAAATAAATAATGAATATATTGTGCACCATAAATGACTTGTCACATGAAAATACCAAGTATGCAAACTAACATATTGACTAATAAATGATCAAAATAAAATGTGTCTTTGGATTAAGATCCTCTAAAGTTCTTAGATTACTCTACCATATAGAATTCTTTAAATTCCCACCTTCCTTTTAAAATAAAAGGCTAGGATTCTGCCATATAATCAATCCCCTGTCATAACCGTTATTTAAAGCTATCAAAAAAAAAAAAAAAACTCAAATTTATTCACCTTACCAAAATATGAGGAAAATATTATCAGAAGGAAATCACCACCGTTGACGGCAGTGGACCTGATGGATTTGCAAAAGAAAGTAAATAAAGTAAGAGACTTTGTGCAATTAGAATATTATTTATGTTCATTTCCAAGAGAAGGGGAGCATCATTTCGAAGGAATTTGTAAGCATTATATTTGTCCAGAGTTTATTACTGGTTTGTTCTGTGTATCCATGTTACTTTAAATAAATAACAATAAAATTATTATTAGTATTGTTTTTCACATAATCAAAGTTATTATCAGCACTACAAGTCTGCATTTCACTAGTCTATTTGGGATCCGTTTATTTTATTGAAACTGAAAACTTTTTGTTGAAAGTACTGTAAAAAAAGGTAAAAGTTAGTTGAAATAATATAGTGGGACCCATAAATAATATCAAAAAATGCAGTAAAACCCATAAATAGTAGCAAAAATAAGTTGAATAGTCAAATAAGTTGGCAAAATTAATCATGCCAAACGGACACGTATATGATCCTACCTTCTGTTTAAATCCTTTGGTATTTTGAAGTTGAATGCAAATATAAAATTTATAATCATTTACTAAACATGAGTTTTTGGGGAGCATAAAAAGAAATGTAAGATATTTTGTATTTTAAAACATTCTTTATCTTTAGAATTTTTTTTTCTTCCCATAAAAAAAAAAAAAATCAAAGAATTGGGTTTTTTCTCTAAAAAAAATTGTTGATTTAAAATAAAATTCAATTAAAATCTTGATTCTGTTGGTTCAACTGAAAGATTATCAGTAGTACATATATGCATAGGAAGATCCTACAAGATGATTGTGGAATTTTCAAATATTAAATATAATAATTTGCTTTTCAAAAATAAATAAGTAAATTGATTATTGAAAAACCTAGTCCCAATTCAAATTATCCTTGCTAATTAAGAAAAATTCCATTTAAATAATAAACCCAGTACCAATTGATATAACTTTTGAAAATACCAAAAATCAGAATAAAAGTGGATTTTTTTTTTTTTCCTGAAAATTGGAGTCAAAGTGCCATACTTCACCGGGTCTTGAATTGATGTGTTGATTTGAGCCCACTATAAGTAGATTAGTACTCTGATAGTCTGATGGGTCAGATTGGCAATCTGATTTCAGGCCTTAAAAAAAATCTTTATTTGTCCAATTTTTCTCTTAGCTGAAAATGTTCCCTAAGTTTTTAGAAATCTTTAAAAAAAAAATCATAAATAAAGGAATCACAAAGAAAAGGGAACCACTTTGGACAATTTTAGAATTCTCTCACGTAAAAGTTTTGAAATTAATTTAAAAAGACTTCAATCTCACCTTCGTCAAACCCCTTCAAAGGCCATGAAATTGGCTTCAACATTTCCTAAGCACCACCTTTCCACCATTCAAAAGAAATGTCTTAATGTGGTGTATTAAATTTATTTCTTGAGGTTGATGGTGGCGGTGAGTTATGGTTTATTATATTTATTTTATTAGTTTGTTTATACTATTTTAATGTGGTGTATGTTAAAATAGAAACTTTGATATTTGGTGTATTGTAAAGTGTATTGTTAAAATAGATAAAATAAGTTTTTGAGTTGCTAAACGCTAAATTTTTTAGCTCTCTTATTGTAAATGCTCTAACCCATCAATGATTTTTATGCAATCACAAGGACAAAATCCTTCAAAAACACAGCCACAAAATTCATCACCCTCAATACTCATTTCATCATAAAAACCATATTTTTCACAAACACAAAAAGTATAGAAACTATCTCCAAACATCAAAAACGAGATTAACCACCCATTGAATGAGCTTAATGGAACTGAAAGTAATAAATATCCTATTTTTTGTGCAAATTTTCTCCAATATGAAAGTAATACATATTCTGTTTAAATTAATTCTAATTTAAAAATAACAAAATTTAGAGTTTAATTTGTAACATTTGAAATTTCAAAAGATTCAAATCTGTTACAACTCCAACACTATAAGTATAAGGAGTAAAATAAAAGTGAAAATTTTTCCATAAGATTGCCATTTTTTTTCTTTGGTGGTGGTGAAGAAATAGGATTGCTTTCAATAACCACCAAATTTGGCCTTGATTTGTATGGAAAATAACAACAAAGATTGGACTTTCTCTAAAGCAGAAATGGTACATTGTTGTCCATTTGCAAGAGCACCTTCCTTTCTTTAAAGAGAGAGAAATATTTCCCATCAATTACGTGCCCATTAAAGCATTACCTCATCATTATCCCGTATAAATAATGTCATAGCATCAACATATCATGATGGTTGAGTAAAATTTATGGTGTATCTTTATGTTAGAATTTAGAAGTCTATTATACCACTGCGTACTGAATCCTTTTGTCACATAACCATTCTAACTAGAATTAATTATACATAGTGGCATATTGGCTAGATCTAATTATACATAGTGTTGAGTCGGGATTTTTTTTTTTTTTTAAATAGGTTGAGTTGGGATTTTATTGCTAGTTAGCATTTTTCATCAATATGTTGATGTTAGTAAGTTCATCGATTGCAAGGAATATGCTCTCTACTAATTCTACCAGTTAGATTAGTTACTATGCTTCATCCTGACATAAACCATCCAATCTCACTTGTGAAATTGATAAACTTTTTTTACTTCAATATTAATTTGCATATAATTTTTTTATTCAGATAGATACAAACAATGGAAAAGATGGAGATTTGAATTCTAGATATCTCCACTGAAAACACAAAAATGTGTTAATTAAGCTAAAACCTACAAGGCTGTAGTCACTTCACATATATTTAACTGTATAAGTGTTCTCCCTTTATTCATATATTTTATTTTGATATTGAGCTCTTTTAATTTCATTATACATTATGGTAAAAAAAAAAAAAAACCTTATTATACAATAGTCTTTCTAAGAACACAATAAAAATTTTACAACATTCGAAAATTAACAAAGTTTTTCTATAACTCAATACATGTCCATTTATTTATTTATAAGTAATACATGTCCATATATAAAACTATCTACATGTATTATTTAACTAAATTATATAACATGGTAGATAACTAAAAAAAAAAAAACATTCTCAAAAAAAAAGTAGCAAAAAAAAAAAAAAACAAAAAAAAACGACAAACCTCGTGTCCTACTCCTACATTATAATTTTGATAATTTTGATTAATTTCACGACTCACATGCATCATCACTCTCCCCCTCTCTCTCTCTCTCTCTCTCTCTCTCTATCTACATCTCTCTTTTCCTTTTAAGTTTCTGTCGTTTTGTATATAATTCGATCCAAAACCTTTTTCAGAATCGGAAAGAGGGACTTCTCTGTTTCTCGTCGAATCCTCTGTCTGTCTGTCGAGTTTAGTTTAGTAAAACACTCTCTCAGATCTTCAAATTTTCCGATCCCATATTGTTAACAAACACAACACAACCATGCCGGCCGTGTACGGAGCTCGATTGACAACGTTCGAAGATTCGGAGAAAGAGAGCGAATACGGTTATGTCCGAAAGGTCCGTACACAACAATTTTATTTTTTTATTTTATTTTTAATTTGTTTGGGATTGGAACAAATCTGATTTAGTTGTAGATCGGAAAATGCTAAACGGTGCGTTTTTTTTTATTAGATCGTCTGGTCACATTTATTTTAGGTTTTTTTGATTGATCTGAATTGTCATTTTTGGGTTTTATTTTGTATGCTTTTATTAATTCGAATTGGATTGAATTTGAACTTGTTAAGCTTTTTTATTTGATCTAATCATAATCATGATCATGTGACTGACAATCTTAGTTAGTGAGAGTGTTTGAATTGGGAATGAAAATGTGACCGAATTTCGACATGTTGCTGTTTGATACTACCCAGGTCGGCTTTGTTGGTTTGAATGGGTGGATTTTTAGGCCTTTTGGTAACTTGGAACATGCCATGATTATGTTGTTTTTTGATTCGTGGGTATGTTTATTTCCTTGTGTTGTTGATTTGTTGTTAAAGAAATTGCATATGCGATGGACGAAATGCTGATATGGGAGCATGGATGGAAGCACAAAGTTAACATCTTTTTAATTTTTCAGTGAAAAAAAAAATTGCAACTTTTTAAAATTTGAGTGACGATAATTGAGCTTGGACCAAATTATAGGGGATGAGAGCTTCTATCAATCTAGTTTTCAAAGATGTTTATTTCTTTGTGCTGTTGATTATCGTTAAAGAAATTGCATATGTGATAGACGAAATGCTAATACGGTGTCGAATGAATTTAAGGGAAAATGGATGGAGTGATAAAGTTAACATCTTTTTAATTTTTTAGTGAAAAAATTGCAACTTTTTAAATTTGAGTGATGATAATTGAGCTTGGACCAAATTGTAGGGACGAGAGCTTCTATCAATCTCGTTGTCAAGGATGTTTATTTCCTTGTGTTATTGATTGTCGGTAAAGAAATTGCATATTTGATAGACAAAATGCTAACGTGGTGCGTTTAAAAGCTGGTATGGGGTGGAATGAATTTAAGGGAAAATAGATTGAGTGATAAAGTTAACATCTTTTTAATTTTTCAGTGAAAAAATTTCAGCTTTCTATATTATAGGGATGAGAGCTTCTATCAATCTAGTTCTCAAAGTGTTATGAATCTTTTAGACTAATGAAGTATTAGGTTGTCATGTATCTCTTCTTTCACTGTAGTACTTTGAGATGCTTTTTGATAGTTATGCAGTAATTTGAATGAAAGAAGATGAGAGCTATGGTGATCAGTAACTGACTCACTTCATACGTTGAAGTCATTATGAAATCAATTTGTTAACCCATATTATGGTTAATGGGGTTCTGCTTTTATACCTGTGTTTTCCATTCATGAATTAGTTGACCTACAATGGTTAGTGTTGTTGAATTGATGTTGCTGTTACTGCTAGTGTTTCTGTGGGACCTTTTTCTTACTATTATTATTTTTTATTTATCAAAGATCTCAATTGCATCATTTTAATTTGTTCTCTATTGGGTTATGTTTCTTTTGATAATATATTTCTGCTTCAAGTTGCTGGTTTACTAGTTTGGAAATTGGTTAAATTTGCGTGTATTGGATTGACTTATTGGTTGAATTGAATTTTTCTCTAATAATTTATAAATGTAAAGAACTGACAGTGATATCTCAAAAAAAAAAGAAAAAATTGTGTGTTTTTGCACTTACAAAATATAATTTGACAGGTATCCGGACCTGTCGTCATCGCAGATGGCATGGCTGGGGCTGCAATGTATGAGCTTGTCCGTGTTGGGCACGATAATCTTATTGGTGAGATCATTCGGTTGGAAGGAGATTCTGCTACCATCCAGGGTATTTGCTTTTGTCCCAACTCTTTTTGTTTTTTTTTTTTTGGTAATGTTCTTGGCCATCTGAGAAGGTAAACTTTGTCTGCCATGTAGCATTATTTTTCCATATCTCACCTCTGAATAATCTTTCTGCTGTAATTCATTCTTCCTTGCATTATCCTTTGCATTTATGCTCTCTTCTGGTGATTCATGTTGATCTGCCCTGTTGACCAAATAAATAATAATAGCATCATTATCAGCATCATTATTAATATTATTAGCAATGTCAAGACCTCCCGTTGTTTCCAACAGAGACATCTTGGGTTCAAATCTCCCACCCCAACTATCGATGCATAAGAAAATGAAAAAAATAGTGATGACATGGTAAAATCTAAACATCCTTCTTTTTTTACTTATCAAAAAATATATATATCAGAAAATTTTCACTGCTGTAATATGGTCAATAGAGATGCCAAGAGCTTTTGCCCCTCCCTGATGTTTCCAACGGAGACATTCATAATTCTAATCCCCCACCCCCAACTATTCAATTATCCCCAAAAAAAAAAAAAAAAAGAATTGTTGATAGAAGATATGAGAATCATTAGAATTGATGAAAACCCTTGTGCCTATGGTTATTTCAGTTTATGAGGAAACAGCTGGGTTGACAGTGAATGACCCTGTTCTACGGACACACAAGGTGAGTCCACCTTGTCTTTTTCCCACCTTTTCTAATGGTGTTGAAAACATCAGCTAACAAATGCTATGTTGAATACAGCCTTTATCAGTGGAGTTGGGACCTGGAATATTGGGAAATATTTTTGATGGAATTCAGGTTTGTCTGAATTATGCTTGCAACTGTAATCTGATGATTTCTTTGGTTTTTAAATCTCCTATAGGTTTAAGCACCGCTTTTCCTAGCAAGCCTTAAGAATGTTGCCATTGCTGGCAACAAATCAGTTTTTGATTTTGCATTATTTTAATTTTTATATCTAATTGAAACAGAGGCCTTTGAAAACTATTGCAAAAATATCCGGTGATGTCTATATCCCGCGTGGAGTGTCTGTTCCTGCTCTAGACAAAGATATACTTTGGGAATTCCAGCCTAAAAAGATAGGTAATATACGAAAATTTAATCATAGCTGTTAAAAATGATTTTTATTTTGATTTTGTTTGATTGTGGTAGCATCTAATGTCATCCACTGATGGCAGGTGAGGGAGATGCTATAACGGGCGGAGACTTGTATGCTGTAAGTTTTTTAAGATTTGATCTTTGTTTTGTTTTAAAAAATAAACCCTTATTAGAGTAGTACCTCGACTGTTTATTTTCTAGCATTAAGTTTCTCCTAAGGCCTAACATTAAGATTTTTCCAATGCAGAGCGTCATTGAAAACAGTCTAATGCAACATCATGTTGCACTTCCTCCTGATGCAATGGGAAAAATTACTTATATTGCACCACCTGGTCAATATTCGCTGAAGGTTTGTCCATCTAATTTCTTTGGCATGCTATCTTGTGTGCCTTTCTAGCTAGGTTGCACGGACACGCCATTTTTGGCGTCGTGTCGGTGTCGGACACGTGTCGGACACCGGAACGGGTACGACTCGCTAGATTCCGGTGTCCGGCGAGTGTCTCTTTTTTTTTTTTTTTTTTCGCTTCTCCGACACGGCTCCGACACGCCAGCGGTGAAAAAAAAAAGGAAATCACAGATTTTGACTTACCAATAACATTGATTTTGTGAAACAACAAGCCTGAGAAGTCCCGAAACCCACATCTCAAGTTCTCACTTCTCAACCCACCCACCCTCTGCTCTGCCCGTTGCTGCCGCTGCCCTCTGTTCCTCGCCGGAGCTAGATCGGGCCGATCGGCGAGCTCCATCAACGTCGACGCCGTGTTTGTCCCTTCCGATCTCTCTCTCTCTCAGCGTCAGGTCCTACCTCTTTAAGCTTCTCTCTGATTTTTCTTTTTTTTTCAGATATTCGGCCATTTGGTTTGGGTGAATGACTGAATGGGTTAGTGGGTTACTTATAACACGCTTTTTTTTTTTTAATCCCACTCTCACTGTCCCGTTACTGTGTTTCTTTACTCAGCCCGTCAGCCTTTTGTTTTGCCTCAAATTATAATGTTTATTATAAATGGGTCCTGTTAACAAATCTATTTTTGAAAAATTTTTATTAAGAATTAAAATAGTTGTCAAAATTTTTTCAATTTTTGATAAATTTTTTTCAAAATTGGTTTATTATTTTGTACCCTTAGGACACATATTAGTAAAATCCATTATAAATTTAGTGATTTTTGTTTTTGTATGTCCTGCTATAGTTTTATTTATTTATTTATTAAAGTTAAATATTATAGGTGATTTTACTAAAATGAATATTGAAAGTAAAAAATCAGCTCAGTCAGTTGCCTAATTTAAATTCTAGACATAAACATATTTTATGTCTAAAAATATTTAAAAATATGCCTAAATATAAAATTTAATTAATTATTTAACCGCCGTGTCCCCGCCGTGTCGTGTCCTTATTTTTAAAAAATTGGCGTATCCCTGTGTCCGTGTCCGTGTCGTGTCCGTGTCCGTATCCGTGTCCGTGCAACATAGCTTTCTAGTCCATCAGCTTTGTCAAGTTAAAATTTTCTTTCTGAATTATTTGCAATTATTTTGTGACAGTTATAGCTGCATATTTTGTGATATTGGAATGACATTTATGAATATATATATATATATATATATATTTTTGTCAATGTTTATACATTTGTTTGCATCTTTTGGGCTTTTCCCTAGTGTTTCTTGAACTTGAACATGAACTTAAATAGAATCTTAAATAGAATCTGAAACTTATAATTTTAACAAATAAGAGAATAAACTCGAAGCCATGTTTTTGACCTCACACTTTAGCATGCAATTTATTAACTTTTCCTAAATTTATTTGCAGGATACTGTCTTAGAGCTTGAGTTCCAGGGTGTCAAAAAGCAATTTACCATGCTTCAGGTTTCTAACTTTGTTCCCTTGTTTTCACTTTTATGCCTATAGCTTTGTTCTACCATTGATAAACTTATATGTGTTTTGTTGTACTTTACCCATATTCAGACTTGGCCTGTACGTACACCTCGGCCTGTTGCATCAAAACTTTCTGCTGATACCCCTCTGCTTACTGGTCAGGTATATAAATGTCTTGTTGGTTGCTTTATCTATTAATTTTTATTTTGAGAATTGTGCAGGTCTGATGGTTTTGTTTTATTTCAGCGTGTTCTTGATGCCCTTTTCCCCTCAGTTCTTGGTGGGACTTGTGCCATACCTGGGGCTTTTGGTTGTGGCAAAACAGTCATTAGTCAAGCTCTTTCTAAGGTGAACTTGTTGACCTTTAGAGGCTTATTGTGTATATTTTGGATTATATATTTTAATTTTTTGAGTTTCTAACATACCTTTATATGTGCAGTACTCTAACTCTGATACTGTAGTTTATGTTGGTTGTGGAGAACGAGGAAATGAAATGGCAGAGGTCTGTATTTTCTTATGTTGATCATCAATCAATCATTTTTATTTTTATTTTTATTTTTTTTTTGCAGTTGATTAATCAGGTGTTACCAATTTTTCAGGTTCTTATGGACTTCCCTCAATTGACAATGACATTGCCTGATGGCCGTGAAGAATCTGTCATGAAGCGTACAACACTTGTGGCCAACACTTCAAACATGCCAGTGGCTGCGCGTGAGGCTTCAATTTATACAGGTATTTGTATTAGGTCCTGTGCAACCCTAATTAGTTCAGCTTGTTATGGTTTGAACACTGAATAATTTGATGAAATGACCTCTATCATGAATTTTAAATGCATATTCTGCTAATGCATTGCAGTTGAGTTATAGTTATTTTCATTCTGTTTAGTCATCTGGTGTTACAATTGTAGAAATTTTTGAACATGATATTTATCTCCATATTAGATTTGTCCTTTAATTCACTTCATTCTCCCATAACAATGGGTGGAGGGTGAGGCTGTGGATTCAATACCCACTGGATACCTGTGTAACCTACCAATTAAGAAAATATGTTCTTCATGCAATGTATGTCTTAATCCTCTCCTCCTCTGTTAACTTCTGGTGCAATTCGTTTCAAAATTGATGTGAAGATGGGTTTCTAGCATTATATTTATTATATTATTTGAAACAATGAAGTTAGTGCATAATTAATTATACAATTTCAATTTTCTTTCTCTGATCTACTTTGTTTTTGAATTGCTGTTGTAGATGGAAAGATACTTTTTGAACATCGTTGTAATTGTTCTTTAATTATTAAGTATTATGTCTTCCTGTGTATTATATTTTTTTTAATTAATTAATTAGATATATTCCTGACAAGTTCATTTTGCAGTCTGGGTATGTTATGATTCATATTTATACTGCACTTATATGAACATTATTGTGCTATGGAGGACTAAAATTACTTGCATAGGATATGTTCGATGTGGTTGCTTTTGCTGGTCTGGCAAAAGGTAGTCCACTATTTACAGAGGGCTGTGTCATGATAGTTTACAACTTAATCTTGAATTGTCAGGGATCACAATAGCTGAATACTTCAGAGATATGGGATACAATGTCAGCATGATGGCAGATTCAACATCTCGATGGGCAGAAGCATTGCGTGAAATTTCTGGACGGCTGGTTAGTTTTCTCAATTAATTTTAACTCATGTAACAGGAGTTTGTACTCTTGACTTTTTGAAGGAATCAGTTCAATGATTTATGTGCTACATTGATAATGGTTCGTTAATCCCGTGTTGTATGGGTTTTGCTTTTACTATCTCTCTCTCTGTGGCCTTTGCTCTTACAAAGTGGTGAGGAGTGTTCTCTTTCTCAATTTCTGGAGACTAATGTCAAACATCTTCTTGTTGGAGTGAAATCAAGTTTATATTCAGTATTTGTTACTCTGTGATTGGGTTGAGATGTACCTTGCTAGGTGAGGAGTGTTCTATTTCTCAATTTCTGGAGACTAAAGTACATCTTCTTGTTAGAGTGAAATCAAGTTTATATTCAGTTTTTGTTGCTCTGTGATTGGGTTGAGATGTACCTTGCTAGGTGAGGAGTGTTCTCTTTCTTAATTTCTGGAGACTAAAGTACATCTTCTTGTTAGAGTGAAATCAAGTTTATATTCAGTATTTGTTGCTCTGTGATTGGGTTGAGATGTACCTCGCTACTTCTAATGGCGTTCTGTAGGTACTTAGTACTTTTTCTTTTCTAGGTCTTGGTTTGGTGATTGACTCACATGTACTGTTGGATGCATCCTTGAGTCTTTTGCCTTTTGGAGGCAGTATCCATATTCAATTTTGTTAGTCTAATAGGCAGTATATCTTTCAACAGCAAGAGAAGTTGGTATATCTTTCATCAATCTTATGATTAAGTGATTATTGCAATCTTGTCACTGGTATAATTTTTTAGCCTAACTCTCCTCTCTGTTTTTCTTGGAGGTCATAAATATGAGCATGTAGGCCTTTATTTGCCTTATGTTTAATATTTGAAAGTGACTAAAGAAACATGATCTATTGTATTTTATGCACATCTCACTTTGGAGATTGTCATCCCCTCTACTTCCTCAGCCGACTTTAATGGTGTTTGTCTTGATTTCTTACACAGGCAGAAATGCCCGCAGATAGTGGATATCCTGCCTACCTGGCAGCACGTTTGGCCTCATTTTATGAACGTGCTGGTAAAGTAAAATGTCTTGGTAGTCCAGAACGTACTGGTAGCGTCACAATTGTTGGTGCTGTTTCTCCCCCTGGAGGTGATTTCTCAGATCCTGTGACATCTGCAACGCTTGGCATTGTTCAGGTAAAAGATTCTGATATGCTTTCTGCATATCACATATTAATTTCTATGTGCACTAATTCTGGTGGATGGGGTCAGTTGCTTGTAGGTTTTATTGGCTAAAAGCAAGTCCAAAGGGTTCTTCTTTAGAAAGGTTCCTGATGTAATAAAAAAATATAAAACATTCTATGGGCACATTTCTGAAGTTGGGAACTGAGTGTGGTAAATCCACAATTTTGAGTCCAGTATTGCCCTTCATAGGTTGCATTAATTGGATTGGTGCTCCATTGATATTTTTCTATATTATAGCAAGTCAATTTGAGAATTAAGTGTACCTTTCTTTCTTTCTTTTTTTGGTTGAGAAACAAGTGTTAGCCTGAGGTATGCAGAATTTCTTTTTTCATCATCGTGCAGGTGAATGAGTTTTTGGTTTGATTATTATGCAGAACTATCTAATGGTTCATTTGGATGAAGTAGTCAAAGAGAATGGCATTTAAGTTTTTAGTTTAAGTGGCTTGAATAAAGTTGGAATAGTAAAATAATTTTCTTTTGATGATGAAATTCATGGATTGAAGTAACCGTTACTAATCTTTGTATTGGAAATAATTAGGCTTAATATGTTTTTTAAAATATATAACACTAGCTGAATTCATGTGGCTGACCTAATCTTAGTTGTCAAGGATCTATAGCCGACCCCAAATTTTGGGACTAAGGCTTTTGTTGTTGTTGTATTTTATTGGAGCAAAATCCTCAAAAATCAAATCCATTACATGGGATTAAAAATTATATTAAGCAATTTATACTAGCAATTATTATTCCAATACTAGCAACCATTATCTAATCTATCTGCTACTTTATTTGATTGTTCTATTTATTTTTTGCAGGTTTTCTGGGGTTTGGACAAAAAACTTGCCCAGAGGAAACATTTCCCTTCTGTAAACTGGCTTATTTCATATTCAAAGTACTCAGGGGTGTGTTCTTAAACTGTTTCCACATCTTGCTTATCAAATTCATGGTGTAACCTTTTGTGTACAATGATACTAGTCCTATCCATTGATTAGTATGTTTCTCATGTTTCCAGGCATTAGAGTCTTTCTATGATCAATTTGATCCAGATTTTATTAACATCAGGACAAAGGCCCGTGAGGTGCTGCAGAGAGAGGATGACCTGAATGAAATTGTCCAGGTATGTCTTCATTTGTCCTGGTCTTTCTTTTAGTTGGAGATAAAATAATTCTCATCTTTTAACTGTTTATAGACGTGATATAACTAATAAGTGGGGGAATTCTGCTAGCTAAAAGTAATGGGTGACTCAGAGGTCCTTAATCATTAAGATAAAGCTGGACTAATTACCTGACATACACAGTTGTGTAAGTGACATATGGACTTCACCTTTGGATTGATTTTTGGATACAAAGGTATCCTATTGACTGCTATCTGAGTGGTACCACCACCCTACCTAAGTACCTAACCACCTATTTTCGGCTATCTGTACTATAGAGCACAGATCCCAAGCCGGGGTGAAATTAAGTTGAATGTCCATTATTGCTTTCATTTGGAGCAAAGTGTTTCTAGCTAATTTAAATGGTTTCTTCTATTAATTACTTAACACCTATGACTATCTTGTTTTTGCAGCTTGTAGGAAAGGATGCTTTAGCTGAAGGAGACAAGATTACCCTAGAGACTGCTAAGCTTTTGAGGGAAGACTATCTTGCTCAGAATGCTTTTACTCCGTAAGTCTCTGCTTATTAGTCAATCTGTCTAAAATCCATCCTGTAAAAATTAGTTTAATATGACAGAGTAGCCTCTACCTAATCTGATACATGAATTTTGTGTGGCTATGACAGATACGACAAATTCTGCCCTTTCTACAAGTCTGTTTGGATGATGCGCAACATTATCCATTTTTTTAATTTGGCCAATCAGGTAGATTTTTTGTTTGTTTCATTTCTTTTCAATTCCCTTTTACTACTGATCTACCACTTCCATCATGTCTTCATCATTGACTGAAGTTTTTTCTCGCCTGTTTTACCTGACACTATGTTTGGTTGGAGGGATTATAGGGAGGATGGAAAACAATGGGTGGAAAATGGTGTGGAAAACAGTGTTTTCCATTGTTTGGGAAGCAAAGGAAAAAAGAGAGGATGGAAAACCGGGAGAAAATTTTCCTCCCGGGCCCACCAATTTTTTTCCTCCCAAATCGGGAGGAAAACTGTGGAGAGAAAACTGCTCTTACGGTGAAATTACACAAATGCCCTCTCCCACCTACCCTCCTCACAAACACAACGGCTGTTCTGGAATCAAGTAAAAAAAAAAAAAAAACCAGAGACCGAGAGCTGGAGAAAAAAAAGAGAGAAAGCACTTCTTGAATGAGGGAGAAAAAGAAAGAAAAGAAGGGGGAAATAAAGAGATAAGGAAAAACGTGTCTGGAGGAAAAAAAAAAAAAAAAAAAAAAAAACCAGAGAGAGTGAGCTGGAGAAGATGAAGAGAGAATGAGAGTGCTGGATGTTTGCTGGAACGTGTGTGGAGAAAAAGAAAAAGAAGGGGTGGGGATAGAGTTACAACGTGTGTGGTGGAGGAGACAGCATAGAAAAAAAAAAAGAAAAAGAAAAACGTATGGATGAAATGAAAAGATTGAAAAGAGAAATAATATAAAAAATAAAAAATCCTAATTGAGAAATGTTACTACAATATTTTCACAATAAATTTTAAGTAACAGATTGTTATTAGTTAATATTGGTGAGTAAAAAAATAATTTTAGTGGTGGGTTCAAATTAGAACTAGTAACAACTTTTCACATAAATTTTGTTGTGAAAGTATTGCGAAAAATGTTGTGGGCATAACACTTCTTATTGAAAAATATAATAGTTGGTAAATTTTATATTATTTAATGAGTATAAATAAATCTATTTCTTACCTATTATGTAACAAGGGTATAATAGTCAATTTATATAAACTACTTTTTCTATCCTCCCACTTTTCTTTTCAACCAAACAAAAAAGTTTTCCATCCTCTCACTTTTCCATCCCTCCAACCAAACACACACAAGGGAAACTAAATATTTTCCATCCTCCCACTTTTCCACTCCTCCAACCAAATGGATCCTAAGGGTCTCTTTTGTTTCTAGAGAGAGAGAGAATTTTATAAATTGGCTCCCTTAAGGGCAGCAGGGCAAAGAGTTCATTATGTACTCCCCCCTTTTTCATATTTGATATCCTGATTTGAGATCCAAAAGTATCGTAATTCATAAGAGCTAAAGGTTCTCTTACTCCTTAGTGCTTCATTGGGCTCTTGGGAGGATGTAGGAAGCAAATTGAAAGTGAATGGATTTAACATTCCTTTTTCCTCTGTTTTGTTTAATCATTATGCTCTCTCTCTCTCTCTCTCTCTCTCTCTCCTTTTTATTTTTATTTATTTATTTTCTTATAACAACTAATTGGAGCAAGAGTGCAAAATGAGCGTTAATGTAATGCTGCTTGAAATATGCAGGCGGTGGAGAGAGGAGCTGGTATGGATGGTCAAAAGATTTCTTATACCCTTATCAAACATCGATTGGGAGATCTCTTTTACCGTTTAGTGTAAGTAATAATGGTGCTAAAATAAGGGAACATGGTCTATTCATAATGTATGAGAAGCACGTTGTAATCTGCTGATTTATTGGCATCACAGGTCTCAGAAATTTGAGGATCCGGCTGAAGGTGAAGCAGCTCTTGTGGCCAAATTCAATAAGTTATATGACGACCTGACCAATGGTTTCCGCAACCTTGAGGATGAAACTCGGTGATTAAATGTCCTAAATGTATGATTTATTATCAATTGTCAAAGTGGCAGTTATATCCTTGGATTGAGTTTCTGTTTTTCACTTTTGTATGGAGAACTGCTGTGTTGTTAGGTATATCTCTAGCGAATTCACTGCTTGTATGGGATTTGTTTTAGGTGGGGTTTATAGCTATAATTTTTGTTATGTATTCCAATAATTACCTTGTGTTATTTATTGATAAATAAGAAAAGACACACCGTCTTGTTGTTATTGTGTTGAGCAATAAGAGCTGTAGTTTCAGTATTAAAGTGCTTGTGAAGTTGCTCATTTACTTTTCTTTACCATTCATTTTGTTCCTCTGCACTACTCAAATTTTGTTTGTAAAATCTGACAATCTTTTAATTCTGTTAGACGTGGCCTCGGAAGTAGTTATGATTCCTTATGGACTTTTCTTTACTACCACAGTAACTAGGAGAGGGTTTCTATACCTTTCCATAGTTATGAAGCCTAAAGTTATGGTACCATAATACCAATGTTTCTTAAGGAACCATTGGATGCCAATTTCCAACTTTTAGATGAGTCTGGAGGAAGTTATATGATGAAATAACGATGATATTTGTGTGAGAGTCTGAATGGACATGGACAGGGGTTTAAGTGTCCTCTGAAAGACAGTTTCCTTGAATTTGTTCAGAGCATGGTTGGAGGCTAGGACTATGCCATTTAGTATTTTCAATGAAGAACCTCAGGAACCAAAACTCAGGTCAAAAGAAAAACTACCAAAAAAAATTTTCTTGCCCTTTCAGAACTCAGTTTCTGTTTCCCTTATCTTCATCTCGTTAATTATCTTGTCTTGAAGAAAGTTCAAAGAGGCATTGAAGGGAGCCTTCAGGGTCGTTTATTTTCACCAGCTCCTCTGCCACTTCTGGAGTAAACCTCCACCTTCTCTATAAGCCTTTCAATCTGTTCAAAGAGACAATGATGGCGAAGCCGCAGATTGTTAATTGCAAGTTGCTTGAACTCAGAAATGGTGCAATAGGACATGCAAATATGCATGTCCATACGTCCAGGTCATAACAAAGCAGGGTCAAGTCTTTCTCTATGATTAGTTGTGAAGATAATGATGCGTCCATCACCACAACATGACCAAAGACCATCAATAAAATTGAGCAGTCCTGAGAGTGTCAACTGTTGAAAAGAACACTAGTTAGAAAACATATTTCTTCAGACTATGATATAACTCGTAGGAACAAATATGCCTAAATTTTACTTGGTTTAGCCATGATGTTCCCCTGTAGGTTAAACCACCAAGACATATCATTTCAAAGTATGATACAACAAGTATTAGCAAGTAGCAACAAATGCCCCAAATTTTAACTCATTCTAGCCATGATGTTCTCCTAAAGCTTAAACCACCAAGGACTCTCTTACCATTTTCTCTCTTAATCTCAATGAGTTTTGTTAACTAGAGGGCATTGTTACTACTAACCTTATAAGGACAATTTTTAGAAATGGCAGATATTATAATCGCACTAAGTTTACTGTTGCCATGATTCCATGGTTGAGACTTGTAATCCCGATTTTCCAGCTCAATAGAGCAATCGATATCTTCTATAACAAGTATTGATCTGCCAGATATACTGAGTAACAAAGACTTGAGCTGAGAGTTGGAGTGGATGTCAGTTAGATCCAAGTCATAGATGTCAAAGGTTAGGTGATTAGCCATGGCTGCAATCAAGCTTGACTTGCCCGTGCTAGGAGGGCCATATAACAAGTACCCTCCCTCGTTTCCAAGCTTCCCAATTCTTTTGTAGTACTCCTTTCCACTCGAAAATTTGTTCAAATCCTCAATCAATGTCTTCTTGAGCTTTGAGTCCGTAGCAAGGGTCTCAAAAGTCATTGGGTGATTGAGATTGATCACGTTCATTGGTGAGTTAGTTTGGACTATGAAATTTTCTTTTACAGTGGATTGGGTTAGGTTCGGGTCATAAAATTTACAAATTCGCCTAACCCACCTATAGTTAAAATATATTTAAAATTTGAAATATATATTATATAATTTTGGTATTTACTTTTTTGCCCCTCTTCCTAAATAAAACCAAAACTCTAAGTTCTCCTTAAATAATTTGTGTTTGTTTAATGATATGCTGATGATTATTTAATTATAAATTTGCTTTTATTTGTGGTAGTATTATTTTAATGCTCAATTTAATAATAATAATAATAATAATTAAAAAAAAAAAAGCTCTCCAACCCATGAATCCAACCTAATCCAATCCAATCCACATGGGTTGGATTAGACTTTTGTTATGGGTTAGAGTTTTTTTTACCCAATATGGTGGGTTTGGTTAAAAATCTACTCAACTCAACCAAGCTGATGTTAGTTTTTCATTCTACTCCGTGTGGTGAAAGAAATTTGAGCCCAACTTTTGAAAACATAAAGAATTTTGGACTTCCCTTTGGGATTTAAGTTTTTCGGCCCAGAACCCAGTTTTTTTATGGAAGGAAAAAATATTTAAAATCCGCTAGAAGGAGGGCTTGAACCTCCGACCTTGTGGTTAACAGCCACACGCTCTAACCAACTGAGCTATTCCAGCTTTTGTGATTATGCATTCTGTTTTTTATACTTTAGCTTATCCCATAGAGTAGAAAGCCAGAAAGGCAGAACCATGAACTACAACTAGAGTTTAGAAAATAAAGAAAATTTGGGGGGGGGGAGGGGGGAGGGGGTAATTAATGGTTATTGGTTGGAATATTATGGGTGAAAACATATTTAAAAAAAATTACAAAAGGAGCTGGCCAAAAAATATTTATAAATCATAGAAAGGACATTTTCTGAAATTTTTTTATTTGCACGTTTTCTTATATTCTCCCATGAAATAGTGGCAGAGCCAAGATTTCAAATTAGCGCGAGAGAAGTTTTAAAGACAATATTTCAACAAGTAACCTAAAAAAATATCAATATTATAACAAAATAAACAATGGAAATAATGTATAGAACTTGAAAGTAAATAGCTTGAAAGTAAGTAACTTGAATGTAAGAACAATAATAAGGCGGTAGAACCAGCCAAGCAGTATATATCAAAATAATTTAAAGTAAATAAGAACAATAGTTCAAAATAAATGAAAGCAATTTAGAACCATCCGGTATGGCGGTAATCCGTCCAAGGTGGTGGTAGCAACAAGTAAAGTAATGAACATAGAACTGAAAATACTTCTTATTGAAAGTAGGATAAACACTTACAGTAGTAGTAGTGAATTACAAAGCTTGAACTAGTCCTAGTTACAAGGTTTGTAGGATTACAAGGCTTATAGTAATCAAGGATGAACAAGGTAGTAGTAGAACAATAGTAGTAGTGGAAGCAAGTGGGTTCTCTTTCTAAGAAGGCTAGTTCTAAGGGAAGAGAAATCAGAACTAAAACTATGCTTAAAAAACCCCCTAGGGACATCCCCCCTTAAATAGGCAAAGTTTTGAGTAAACAGTACTCATGAACAGTAAAAGTTAACAGTAAAAGATAAATAGCTGAAAGCAATCTTGGTGTGACTAAAAGTTACGGGAAACACGGAGAATCAACTTTTCAGAAGATTAACATCAGGAGTGCAAATTAACAGTGAAAGTCTACTAGTAAACAATGTAGCATTTGGCCTTTATGCAGGCTAGACAAATAAGCTCAATCTTCACGGAGATCTGGAGTATTATCTTCATCATGTCCAAACAGTTGTTGGTCATATGGGAAATAGGGATTGTGAGCAACAGATTCTTCTGAGGAAGCTTTGGATTCTTCTTGATCAGCAGCAACAGCTTCTTCTGCCCATTTGAGTAAAGCCCGAAGAGCATCAGGATTCTTTCTTAAATCGTCAATAGAGGAGCTTTTATTCTGAACATTCTTGCCAGAAGAGGAAGAGGGAGCATCAGCAGGAGCAGGGGTTTGAACAAAGGAATGATTTTTTGCCATGGGCAAAGCAGCAACAGATGAAGATTCTCTGGAAATAGAGGCAACAGCGGTAATGATCTTTTGAGTGTGAGGGAATTTTCCCCACCACTTTACATACCAATGCCTAGAGAGAACATCACCATCTTTCTCATATTGCCATTTCAATATCCAAGGTATTTTATATTTCTTAACAAAATGAAGCAAAGCAGGAAATTTGGCTCCATAAGCATCACACCTATAACATTTCTTGAAACAGTTGAAAGCATCAAGCAATGGTGCAGGAAATAATTCAGTAATAGGACCAAATTGGCCCCACCAGCGGTTGAACCAAAGGGGCAAATCACCAGTGAATTCTTTGTCAAAGTTAACAAACCAGGAATGAGACATGTTTTCATTCTGGTGCAGCATGAATCTTGTCCAAGCCATGATATAATCATAATATGAATAGGGAATGGGGGAACTTGGCATTGTTCTGGTAGATGTAAGAGAAGAGCCCCATTGTTCTTCAGAAATGAAATTGGCCAAGTAAACACTGTGGTAAATAATTTTGGAAGTGTCTTTATGATCAGAAATGGTGTTAATAATAATAGATCTTTCATGGCGCAGAAGATCAGAGTAATAATTTAAATTCTTTTCCCTATGCTCCGGAATCCAATGAAACTTTGGAGGGAAATAACTCTTAGCAAGTCTGAGAGGATCAGAAATAGAGGCCCTGTTGGGTTCAACATAAAACAGGTGTTGGTAATATTGTTTTTTGATGTATTGAGGGGAACTTTTTGGAAAGATAGTTTTGATGGGTCGGTTAACAGGGGTTAAGGCATAAGGATCATAAGATGAAGCAAGGACAGTGGAGTAATTAATCCTAGGGATGGTTCCTAGGGTGGTGAAACGGTTGGTTAAATCAAGAGGAGAAGCAGGTTCTTTTTTAACAATTTGTTTAGGTGTTTCAACAGGAGGATTATCTTTTGGTCTTCTACTTGCCATTGTGACACTGCAGAAATTCACGGGTAAGGAAATCAGGGATAGAATTTTGAGATCCTTTAATATATTCAATATCAAAATCAAAAACGCTTAAAATAGCTTGCCATCTAGCAAAAATATGTTTTGAAGCAATATTTTCAACATCTTTTTCAATAACATATTTAGCACTTTTGCAATCAATTCGTAACAAAAATTTTTGGTTTAACAAATCACTTTGAAATTTTGAAATACATAGTACTGTAGATAAAATCTCTTTTTTAATAGTACTATAATTTAACTGTGCATTGTTCCAAATGCCTGAATAGAAACGAACAATTTGTTCAGAGGACTCAGGAGAAACTTTTTGTTTTAGAATACCACCATAACCAACATCAGAGGCATCGGTCTCAACAATTTTGAAAGCACCAACAGTAGGAATACCAAGACAAGGCAATGTCTTGACATGAGTTTTGATTTGTTTAACAATAGAAGTATGAACATCAGACCAAGGGGGAGGATTACTTTTTAACCGATCAAACAGAGGTTTGCATTGTTTCCTCATATCTTTGTAAAAATCTGCAACATAGTTTAATGACCCAAGAAATCTTTGGAGCTGTGTTTTGTCAATGATAACATCAGGAAATCTATCAGCAAACTGGATAGCTCTATCTATAGGACGAATCTGTCCTTCAGAGATATCGTAACCAAGAAAACGAACTTTGGTTTGGAATAGTTTAACCTTCTTGGCTGAGACAACAAGACCATTTCTTTTGATAGTATCTAGAAACGAATTCAAGTGTTTCCAATGTTCATCAATAGAGCTAGAGTAAACAAGAACATCATCAATATAAACAATGGTGAAATGACTGAAGGAGTTAAAAATATCATTCATGATATTTTGAAACTCACTTGGGGCATTTTTAAGACCAAATGGCATAACATTCCACTCATAATGTCCAAAAGGAGTGGTGAAAGCAGTTTTGTACCTATCATTCTCATTAATCTGAATTTGCCAAAACCCAGATTTCATATCAAACTTGGAGAACACAACAGCTTCATTCAGCCTATGGACAAGGTCATTCTTGTTGGGAATGGGATACCGAATCCATTCTAAAACCTTATTCAAGGGTTTGTAGTTAATGACTAATCTTGGGGTTCCTCTCTCAATTTCAGCATTTTTTTGGACATAAAATGCTGAACAAGACCAAGGAGACTTGCTATTCTTAATCAATTTTTTCTGCAATAAATCATGGATTTCTTTTTTGCAAAACTCAACAGTTTCAACATTCATTTGGATAGGACGAGCTTTAGTGGGAATATTTTTTTCATCAAAATCTTTGACATAAGGCAAATCAACAATATGTTTCTTCCTATGCCAGAAAGCATTAGGAACATCAGAGCAAACATCATCAATCAACATTTTCTGAAAATTATCAATTTTGGATTGCAACAATTTATCAGAAATTTGTTCAGCAATTTTCTTGTATTTAACTTCTTGTTGAAGAAATTGAAGATGTTTAATTTTAGCATGAATCATGTTTGAAGCAGTATTAGTATCAATATCAAACTTCGAAGCAAATTTGAACTTTACTTTTTGTCCAAAAGGATCAGTAGTAATTCCATCATGTTCAACAAGAAAAGGATATAAAGTATTTATAAAAGGCAAACCAAGAATCACTTTATCAGTCATATTTTTAATAAGAACAGAAGGAATCTTGAAACAAACATTAGCATGGCAAACATGAGCATTATTCAATTCATACTTTATTTTCATCTGAGAACCATTAGCAGAAACCAATCTTTCAGTGGATTTTTCAAAGTATTTTGAAGGAACTAGTCCTTCTTGGATACAGTTCATGTCTGCCCCTGAATCTATCATAGCAATAACTGTGAAATGATAATCAAGAGAAACAACAATTTTAACTTTTGTAAACCATTTTGGAGGAATTATTTTGTTAACAAGGGCAAGTTGAGAAATAGTGACATCATCGGGAATACCTTTACCAGAAAGAAGAGCTTGTTGACAGGATTCATCTCCATCATTATGCTCGAGTCCTTGTTTAAGATTATTTTTATTATTTTTAATATCTTTAAAATCATGTTTTAATTCGTTTATTTCTTGTTTAACAATATTAATTTCATGTTGTAAATCATTAACAGTTAGTTCTTTAGCTTTCTTTTTATTAAATTTTTCCAAATTTTTATCCTCTTTACTCTTGGTGAGAACATTGGTTTTAATAACATTGCAGCAAGAACCTCTACTACCAATTTTAATATCAAAAGAGTTATCAATATTTAATATGTTGAATTTGTCTTGTAAATTACTAGGTTTTCTTTTACAATTTTTATTAAAGTATCCAGATTTTCCATAGTGAACACGTCTCTTCTTAGCATGGTACTTGAATTGGTGTTTTAACAATTTTTTATAATTACCCCTATTGGTACTAAGTTTTTTAATAGTATTGAAAATATCTTCATAGGTTAAATTATTATAATCATTAGAATTATTTTTACCCACTAATTCTTGTTTTACCTTATGAGCAAAGATAGGAGGCAGACCGTCAATAAACTTTTCTTTCCAATAAAACTTAAGGCAATCTTTCCGAAGCATTACTCTGGAAATGAAAACATCTTGATACCATCTGTATTCAGACATAGTTGGACAACTCAAATCATTTAAATAATCCTTAGATGAAATATTGGATGGAGTACCAACAAAGTGCTTGAGAATAGTATAGATCAAGGTATTGACACCATTACAAACAATACTTTCATCAAAAATAGGCAGACATTCATCATTCTTTTTAACAGCATGTTTAATAGACTCTCTGGATTCTTCATTGATATATGAATCCCACCATCCACGAAGAGCACCAGAAAAACCAGTAACAAGTAAGTTAATAATGTCAGGTTGATCAAGATTATGGTTATTTTGATAAGCAATACTAACCATAGACATGTGAATCATTTTAGCAACGATTTCCAGTTCAGACAAACCATCAATATTCCATTCATAAAGTTCATCAGCAGGAACAGAAGAAACAGAAGACACATTATCAGATTCCGTATTTTCTTCAGAAACAATTTCTTTTTTGGAAATAGTCCGAGCAGCTGAAGTACTTGTAGAAGTACCCTCAGTTTTAACTTTTAAATCAGAAAGCATTTTTTCAACAATTTCAAGAGTCTTGGACTGAGAAGTTTTAAACATAACTTTTTCTCTTTGACTGGGTAAATCAATCAAAGGTTTCTCAGTCGTAACAGAAACAGATTTTTCAAAAACAGGTCTTTCATAAACAGGTTTTTCAACAATTTTTTCTTCAATACGGTCAAGCTGTTGACCAATAATATGCAAAGATTGATTAGTAAAATTGTGTTGTTCAATAAGGCTAACAATAGGAGTTTGATCATCAGCAATTTTGAAAGGAGAGGCCTTCACTTCCTCTTTTGTCACTTCATCCTTCTTAGTAGTTATCAGAGTTTTATCAATCTTAACAAAATTTGATTTCTTTATCACATTTAGATGTTGTTTTGAAACCTCATTATTTGGAATGTAATGGTTTTCAAGAAAATCAAAAAACAAAATATGTTTTTTCAATTGATTCATCATTTCCAACCATTTTCCTTTAACACGGTCTTTATCAGACTGAGCAAAATTATCTTGAAAATATTTTCTCTTGGTTTTGTTTGATGGAAGCATAAACTCATTGTACAAAGAATCCCAATCAATTTCAAAATCATCATTTAAAAAAGTCAAAACTCTTAATTGATTTTGGTAAACAGGAGGAGTTTCAATAGGAGAATCAAGATCAGATGGGGTAACAGAAACAGTATCTTCCTCATCTTCATTAGCAGTTTTACTAAATGGAGTGGAAGTTTCGGGTTTAGTTGAATAGTAAACAGAGCTAAATTGGGATTTATCACTTGAAATACCTTTTAGCTTTAAATCAGAGGATGTTTCCAAATTCTTTTTCAAAAATTCATTGATCTCGCGATCTCTTTTTGAAATACTTTCAGATCCAGCAAAGGAATGTCTTCCTTCGTTGATTCTCAAAGGTGGATTGTTTTGAAAACTTATTTTAACAGTACCATCAAGATATTGTTGAATATGGGTGAGATCAAGCTCATCAAAAATGGGTTTAGCAGGAGGGGTTTCTTGTTCTAACAACCAATCATTAGGAAGTTTAACATCTTGCCATTGAATCATTTTTGGAACTTGGATTTTAGCATCAGGAGTTGAACATTGAATTAACATGGTTTTACCTGAAGGCTCTCTAGGCATTATAGCACAAGGATTCATTTGAGTACCCATTAGTTTATAATAAATGCGATAGATCAAAGCAAAAGGCTTACTACCCTCTTCCATGTGATAGCCAGATGAAGCAATATTCAAAGTTAAAGCTTTAACAATATTAGGATCATCCAAAGCAAGAGTAAGATCAGGATAACAGTTAAAATAAACAGGACCATCATACAAAGAAGCAGTGATCATACCAAGAATGCTATCTTTAAAAATCTTAAATCTAGCATCTCTTAAACACATGAGAACAGAAGCATTAATACCCTTTCGAGTAAGTGGTTTAATAGCAACTTGAACCATACCAATATGCAAATAATAGAATTTTTTAGCAGCAAGGAAGTCATTAATATTCTTTTTAGTGAATAAACAACATTTTTCATGAATTCTCGAAATAGAGAAAATTTGTTCAACAGTTCTAGCTTTATAAGCAGAATGAAAAGTACTTTCAACAAAACTAGTTTTATAAATAGTTTTAGTATCAACTTTAGGAATAGTCCATTTACGAAAATCAGGGATCACCTCATTATCATCAATAGTGTGATCTTCTTCATTTACAATATCAGGAGGACAACTAGTCCTGGAGCTGATAGAGGAGTTGGATCTCCACAACTTATCCATATTATCCTAGGTTCAACACTCAGTTATCATGTTTTTCTCACAACCGTTGCATTTCGTAACACATACCCTAACCAACCTTATACCTCTCATGCCCTACACGCCCTCTCTTGGCTCAAACGGGCCTTACAGCTAGGTCCTAGGAATTCACTTTACGACTAGGGTGGCGCTAACGACGGTAAGAAGGGAACACAACAACGGAATGTCAAGCGTTCGGGTAGACACGGACAAGAAGACAAAGAACACAACCACACTACCACCGGCCAGAAAAGAGTGGCTCTGATACCATAAAGGGGGAAGGGGACACGCTGCTGAAGAGTGTGAGTGGAAGCACAGTAATTATTGTAAATGGAAATAATGTATAGAACTTGAAAGTAAATAGCTTGAAAGTAAGTAACTTGAATGTAAGAACAATAATAAGGCGGTAGAACCAGCCAAGCAGTATATATCAAAATAATTTAAAGTAAATAAGAACAATAGTTCAAAATAAATGAAAGCAATTTAGAACCATCCGGTATGGCGGTAATCCGTCCAAGGTGGTGGTAGCAACAAGTAAAGTAATGAACATAGAACTGAAAATACTTCTTATTGAAAGTAGGATAAACACTTACAGTAGTAGTAGTGAATTACAAAGCTTGAACTAGTCCTAGTTACAAGGTTTGTAGGATTACAAGGCTTATAGTAATCAAGGATGAACAAGGTAGTAGTAGAACAATAGTAAAAGTTGATTCTCCGTGTTTCCCGTAACTTTTAGTCACATCAAGATTGCTTTCAGCTATTTATCTTTTACTGTTAACTTTTACTGTTCATGAGTACTGTTTACTCAAAGCTTTGCCTATTTAAGGGGGGATGTCCCTTAGGGTTTCAAGCAAAGTTTTTTAGTTCTGATTTCTCTTCCCTTAGAACTAGCCTTCTTAGAGAGAGAACCCACTTGCTTCCACTACTACTATTGTTCTACTACTACCTTGTTCACCATTGTTCACTACAAGCCTTGTAATCCTACAAACCTTGTAACTAGGACTAGTTCAAGCTTTGTAACTGTTAACCTGTAACTGTTGAGATCTTGTATTCACTACTACTACTGTAAGTGTTTATCCTACTTTCAATAAGAAGTATTTTCAGTTCTATGTTCATTACTTTACTTGTTGCTACCACCACCTTGGACGGATTACCGCCATACCGGATGGTTCTAAATTGCTTTCATTTATTTTGAACTATTGTTCTTATTTACTTTAAATTATTTTGATATATACTGCTTGGCTGGTTCTACCGCCTTATTATTGTTCTTACATTCAAGTTACTTACTTTCAAGCTATTTACTTTCAAGCTCTTTACATTCCATTTACAATATTACTATTACTGCGCAGCAGCGATGTCCCCTTCCCCCTTTATGGTATCAGAGCCACTCTTTTCTGGCCGGTGGTAGTGTGGTTGTGTTCTTTGTCTTCTTGTTCGTGTCTACCCGAACGCTTGATATTCCGTTGTTGTGTTCCCTTCTTACCGTCGTTGGCGCCACCCTAGTCGTAAAGTGAATTCCTAGGACCTAGCTGTAAGGCCCGTTTGAGCCAAGAGAGGGCGTGTAGGGCATGAGAGGTATGAGGTTGGTTAGGGTATGTGTTACGAAATGCAACGGTTGTGAGAAAAACATGATAACTGAGTGTTGAACCTAGGATAGTATGGATAAGTTGTGGAGATCCAACTCCTCTATCAGCTCCAGGACTAGTTGTCCTCCTGATATTGTAAATGAAGAAGATCACACTATTGATGATAATGAGGTGATCCCTGATTTTCGTAAATGGACTATTCCTAAAGTTGATACTAAAACTATTTATAAAACTAGTTTTGTTGAAAGTACTTTTCATTCTGCTTATAAAGCTAGAACTGTTGAACAAATTTTCTCTATTTCGAGAATTCATGAAAAATGTTGTTTATTCACTAAAAAGAATATTAATGACTTCCTTGCTGCTAAAAAATTCTATTATTTGCATATTGGTATGGTTCAAGTTGCTATTAAACCACTTACTCGAAAGGGTATTAATGCTTCTGTTCTCATGTGTTTAAGAGATGCTAGATTTAAGATTTTTAAAGATAGCATTCTTGGTATGATCACTGCTTCTTTGTATGATGGTCCTGTTTATTTTAACTGTTATCCTGATCTTACTCTTGCTTTGGATGATCCTAATATTGTTAAAGCTTTAACTTTGAATATTGCTTCATCTGGCTATCACATGGAAGAGGGTAGTAAGCCTTTTGCTTTGATCTATCGCATTTATTATAAACTAATGGGTACTCAAATGAATCCTTGTGCTATAATGCCTAGAGAGCCTTCAGGTAAAACCATGTTAATTCAATGTTCAACTCCTGATGCTAAAATCCAAGTTCCAAAAATGATTCAATGGCAAGATGTTAAACTTCCTAATGATTGGTTGTTAGAACAAGAAACCCCTCCTGCTAAACCCATTTTTGATGAGCTTGATCTCACCCATATTCAACAATATCTTGATGGTACTGTTAAAATAAGTTTTCAAAACAATCCACCTTTAAGGATCAACGAAGGAAGACATTCCTTTGCTGGATCTGAAAGTATTTCAAAAAGAGATCGCGAGATCAATGAATTTTTGAAAAAGAATTTGGAAACATCCTCTGATTTAAAGCTAAAAGGTATTTCAAGTGATAAATCCCAATTTAGCTCTGTTTACTATTCAACTAAGCCCGAAACTTCCACTCCATTTAGTAAAACTGCTAATGAAGATGAGGAAGATACTGTTTATGTTACCCCATCTGATCTTGATTCTCCTATTGAAACTCCTCCTGTTTACCAAAATCAATTAAGAGTTTTGACTTTTTTAAATGATGATTTTGAAATTGATTGGGACTCTTTGTACAATGAGTTTATGCTTGCTTCAAACAAAACCAAGAGAAAATATTTCCAAGATAATTTTGCTCAGTCTGATAAAGACCGTGTTAAAAGAAAATGGTTGGAAATGATGAACCAATTGAAAAAACATATTTTGTTTTTTGATTTTCTTGAAAACCATTATGTTCCAAATAATGAGGTTTCAAAACAACATTTGAATGTGATAAAGAAATCAAATTTTGTTAAGATTGATAAAACCATTATTAGATCTAGTCATCCTCCTCTTGATTCTATTTTGATAACTACCAAAAAAGATGAAGTGACAAAAGAGGAAGTGAAGGCCTCTCCTTTCAAAATTGCTGATGATCAAACTCCTATTGTTAGCCTTATTGAACAAAACAACTTCACTAATCAATCTTTGCATATTATTGGTCAACAGCTTGACCGTATTGAAGAAAAATTTGTTGAAAAATCTGTTCCTGTTTTTGAAAAATCTGTTCCTGTTAAGACTGAGAAACCTTTGATTGATTTACCCAGTCAAAGAGAAAAAGTTATGTTTAAAACTTCTCAGTCCAAGACTCTTGAAATTGTTGACAAAATGCTTTCTAATTTAAAAATTAAAACTGAGGATACTGGTACAAGTGCTTCAATGAATCGAACTATTTCCAAAAAAGAAATTGTTTCTGAAGAAAATACAGATTCTGATACTGCTTCTTCTGTTTCTTCTGTTCCTGCAAAAAGAATCTTTGATGACGATTTCCCAGAAATTAAAAGATTTGTTGGGAACTCCAAACCCATGTCTTTTACAAAAAATTGGTATCCAAAACCTACTCCTCCTGACATGCAGTTTGAAGAGAGATCTTTTCAAACACAGTTTTCTGTCTCTGCTGATAAGCTCTATGAATGGAATATTGATGGTTTGTCTGAACAGGAAATTATTAATAAAATGAGTCACATGTCTATGGTTGGTATTGCTTATCAAAACAACCATGATCTTGATCAACCTGAGATTGTTAACTTGCTTCTTACTGGGTTTTCTGGTACTCTTCGTGGATGGTGGGATTCGTACATCACTGAGGAATCCAAAGAGTCTATTAAACATGCTGTTAAAAAGAATGAGGAAGGTTTGCCTATTTTTGATGAAAGTATTGGTCGTGGTATTCCTGATGGTGTCAATACCTTGATCTATACTATCCTCAAACATTTTGTTGGTACTCCATCCAATATTTCGTCCCGTGTTTCTGATTATCTGAATAATCTGAGTTGTCCAACTATGTCTGATTACAGATGGTATCAAGATGTTTTTACTTCCAGGGTGATGCTCCGGAAAGATTGCCATAAGCCTTATTGGAAAGAAAAGTTTATTGACGGGCTGCCTCCTATCTTTGCTCATAAGGTAAAACAAGAACTAATGGGTAAAAATGATTCTATTGATTATGATAATTTAACTTATGGTGATATTTTCAGTACTATTAAAAAACTTGGTATTAATATGTGCAATGATGAAAAATTGTTAAAACACCAATTAAAGAATAAAAGAAAAGCTAAATATGAAATGGGAAATTTCTGTGAACAATATGGTTTGCCTCCTATTGCTCCTTCTAAGCAAAAAAGTAAAAAACATGATAAAAGCTATAAAAAATACAAAAATAACTTTGTTAAACCCAATGATTTCTATGCTAAAAAGAAAAAGGTTTCTAAAAAACATGTTAAACAGAGATCTAATAAAGGTAAATGTTTTAACTGTGGTAAACCTGGACATTTTAGTAAAGACTGTAAAGAAAAACCTGGTAAACTGAAAAACAAGTTCAACATGTTAAACATTGATGATAATACGCAAGAAGAATTATTCAGACTCCTTGAATCAAACAACTCGTCTGATTCTTTGGAAGATGATTTCTCTTCTTCATCTGATTCTTGCTATCACTCTGCTGATGATTCTTCTGATTCTCCTAATATTAAAATTGGTTGTAGAGATTCTTGTTGCAATGTTATTAATGCTCTCACCAAAAGTGAAGAAGATGAAAAATTAATAATTCAACTAATAAACCAAATTCAAAACCCTGAACTCCAGAAAGAATATTTGGGTAGGTTTAAGAAAAATTTGATAAGAGATGAAACTGGTAAAAAACCAAAATCTACTATAAGCTTTGAAGAAACTTTGGAAAGATTTAATAAAAAGAAATCTAAAGAACTAACTGTTAATGATCTCCAAAATGAAATTCATATTATTAAACATGAGATAAATGAATTAAGACATGAATTTCAAAGCATGAAAAGTGATAACCATAATCTCAAACAAGAATTAACAATGCTAAAACTTGATAAAGATCTTAATAAGTCCAGTAGCGATCAAAATGAGCACAGTGATGGAAATGATTCCAGTCAACAAACTCTTCTTTCTGATAAAGGTACTCCTGATACTTTCATTAATCCCCAACTTGCTTTTGTTAATAAATTATTTCCTCCAAAATGGTTTACAAAGGTTAAAATTATTGTTTCTCCTGATTATCATTTCACTGTTATTGCTATGATTGATTCTGGTGCAGATATGAACTGTATCCAAGAAGGGTTAATTCCCTCAAAATATTTTGAGAAATCTACTGAGAGATTAGTTTCTGCTAATGGTTCTCAAATGAAAATTAAGTATGAATTGAATAATGCTCAGGTGTGCCATGATAATGCTTGTTTCAAGATTCCTTCTGTTCTTGTCAAAAATATGACTGATAAAGTGATTCTTGGTCTGCCATTTATTAATGCTTTGTATCCCTTTCTTGTTGAACATGATGGAATTACTACTGATCCATTCGGACAGAAAGTAAAATTCAAATTTGCTTCAAAGTTTGAGATTGATATTGACAATCTGTCTTATAAGAAAGACTCTCCCATGAATGACCTTGTTCAAGAACTAATAATGAATTCTGATGATTTTAAAGGTAATTTTCACAATACCAAAATGTTAAAGACTATTCATTATCCTAACATTATCGATGATCCTTTGCAGGAACTGGACAATGATGCGTGGATAAATACCGCTAATAAGTGGGATAATAATAATATTCATATTTATACCACTAGTAAGTGGATCATTATGGAAAGAAAAAACAAGGGAAAAGCTCCTGCACAGGACTATTCTCAAAACAAAGGCTTCCCAGCGGGACGACCTTTTAAATTGCATGAAGGCGCATCTTCTGGTATAAGACCCAGTGGATCAACATCCCTTCAAGGAGATGTCCCAGCAGAGGTGACATACTCTAATGGTGATATATTAATTGCTTTACAGGAAGTTTTGTCAAGAAATCTACAATTCCACAATGGAACCTATCCAGAATTACCAGATTCTATTAAATTCATTCTTGATAACCTTCAGTTTGCTTTTACCAAAAACCACAGTAATGTTTTTCATAAAACCCTTAGAGCCCTTGAAACAATAATAAGGCGGTAGAACCAGCCAAGCAGTATATATCAAAATAATTTAAAGTAAATAAGAACAATAGTTCAAAATAAATGAAAGCAATTTAGAACCATCCGGTATGGCGGTAATCCGTCCAAGGTGGTGGTAGCAACAAGTAAAGTAATGAACATAGAACTGAAAATACTTCTTATTGAAAGTAGGATAAACACTTACAGTAGTAGTAGTGAATTACAAAGCTTGAACTAGTCCTAGTTACAAGGTTTGTAGGATTACAAGGCTTATAGTAATCAAGGATGAACAAGGTAGTAGTAGAACAATAGTAGTAGTGGAAGCAAGTGGGTTCTCTTTCTAATAAGGCTAGTTCTAAGGGAAGAGAAATCAGAACTAAAACTATGCTTAAAAAACCCCCTAAACATAAGGGACAACCCCCCTTAAATAGGCAAAATTCGGAGTGAACAGTGTCATGAATAGTAACGGATGAACAGTACCAGTGAATAGTGACAGGTGAATAGTGACAGGTGAATAGTGACATTTGGAATATCTCCTCTTTTTTGACCCAATCTTGTGAGGAATTTTGTAGGATTTTGGGAATCCTCCGTAGTGCCCTATAAGTGTAGGAACAAGGCTTCATCATTGGTGTCCTATAAGTGTAGGAACAAGGCTTCATCATTGGTGTCCTTTAGAGACAAAAGAAGTCAATAAGAAAAAGACCAACAAAAGGAAATAGGCATGCATTTTGTTGTCTTCATGTGAACATTTTTTGGAAGCATCATAATAGTGGAAAACCAGCTTCTAACAGTAGTAAATATTGGAGCATTGGCCATTGTGCAGGCTAGACAAATAAGAGAATCAAAATCTTCCGCAAAATCCGGATTATTATGAACCAGTACCGGATTTTCCGCAACATATTTGTGAATAGCAATATTTTAACTTGGCTGTTTGTGCAAGCCAGACAAATAAAGTAACACCAGTCTTGAGATAGTAATGACCTCATCAATCAGTAGAGGGAGCATCAGAGGGATATCCATCAAAAGGATCAAAAGGACCTTGTGGAGAATCACATACATGCTCATGGTAAATAGCATACTTATTACAGAATCCACAATATAAAATTGGCTCAAAATTTGGGGTTTTTCCTGGGATAAGGAGACTGTTTAGATTAGGATGATCTTTTGTTTGTAGGTGAACAAAGGCATCAGCGTAGGGTTTGGGACCAAAAACAGCAATTCTACCTGTGCTTCCTATGAAATGATAATTTTTCCATAGATCGTGAGCAACTTCGCGAATTTGATTATTAAAATAATTCCTCCACCATTTTGCAAGACCAGAAGGATCTTTAAAGGACAATTGAGAATTGCCTTCGAACCAAGGCCCTTGGTGAGTATGACCATTGATGAGAATAAGATGCTTTGAGGGGTTAACATTCATCCAGTTATTTTTTTCCCATTTTGGTAGAGTGCTCCAGCATCTAATGGTAACAAAAGGTCTAGTGGAAGAGTTTTCAAACCCTTTAATAGCATCCTGAATGATCTGTGGAAGTTGGCTGGCTTGTTTATGACTTGTCAACTTTACAAACCTAACAAAGCCATATTCAAACATTTGGGAAAGCCAGCTAGAATTAGGATCATCATCATCACCATCATCTGATTCTTCATCAGTGAAATATGAACCATCACCAAAATTAATAAGGAGACCGGGAAATGGATGTTTCTTTTCATACACTCTGAGACTGCTCCCAAAGTGATCTTCCCATTCAAGTTGAATAAAGACATTATCACCTTCGTCTATTTCATTAGGGTCAGGAATAGTAGCAGTAACAAGTTTTCTGAAATACTTGGACCATAGGTCAAAAGACCTAGACATAACCTTGCTATCTAGAATACGAGATTGTAAATCTGAAGGCAAGTTGGCAACAGCACTTCTTAACATGGATTGGGTCTTAAGACTCAATCTAGCATAATCAGTGCCCATTATAGTCTTTTTATCCATCGAATGGATTTCCTCTTTGCCAAAGAGTTGACTAATGTAGGCTTTGAGACGGCTCACAAGAGCCTCATTTTTTGAAACAGGGTTGTTTTCTGGAACAAAGTCAATATTTGACGCAAGGTCATTATTTGGAATAAGGTTACCATAATGGCTCATGTAAATCTCGTTTTGAGCAGTAAGGTTAACAAGGTGGATTTCAAGGGCTCTAAGGGTTTTATGAAAAACATTACTGTGGTTTTTGGTAAAAGCAAACTGAAGGTTATCAAGAATGAATTTAATAGAATCTGGTAATTCTGAATAGGTTCCATTGTGGAATTGTAGATTTCTTGACAAAACTTCCTGTAAAGCAATTAATATATCACCATTAGAGTATGTCACCTCTGCTGGGACATCTCCTTGAAGGGATGTTGATCCACTGGGTTTTACACCAGAAGATGCGCCTTCATGCAATTTAAAAGGTCGTCCCGCTGGGAAGCCTTTGTTTTGAGAATAGTCCTGTGCAGGAGCTTTTCCCTTGTTTTTCCTTTCCATAATGATCCACTTACTAGTGGTATAAATATGAATATTATTATTATCCCACTTATTAGCGGTATTTATCCACGCATCATTGTCCAGTTCCTGCAAAGGATCATCGATAATGTTAGGATAATGAATAGTATTTAACATTTTGGTATTGTGAAAATTACCTTTAAAATCATCAGAATTCATATTAGTTCTTGAACAAGTTCATTCATGGGAGAGTCTTTCTTATAAGACAGATTATCAATATCAATCTCAAACTTTGAAGCAAATTTGAATTTTACTTTCTGTCCGAATGGATCAGTAGTAATTCCATCATGTTCAACAAGAAAGGGATACAAAGCATTAATAAATGGCAGACCAAGAATCACTTTATCAGTCATATTTTTGACAAGAACAGAAGGAATCTTGAAACAAACATTATCATGGCACACCTGAGCATTATTCAATTCATACTTAATTTTCATTTGAGAACCATTAGCAGAAACCAATCTTTCAGTAGATTTCTCAAAATATTTTGAGGGAATTAATCCTTCTTGGATACAGTTCATATCTGCACCAGAATCAATCATGGCAATAACAGTGAAATGATAATCAGGAGAAACAACAATTTTAACCTTTGTAAACCATTTTGGAGGAAATAATTTATTAACAAAAGCAAGTTGGGGATTAATGAAAGTATCAGGAGTACCTTTATCAGAAAGAAGAGTTTGTTGACTGGAATCATTTCCATCACTGTGCTCATTTTGATCGTTACTGGACTTATTAAGATCTTTATCAAGTTTTAGCATTGTCAATTCTTGTTTGAGATTATGGTTATCACTTTTCATGCTTTTAAATTCATGTCTTAATTCATTTATCTCATGTTTAATAATATGAATTTCATTTTGGAGATCATTAACAGTTAGTTCTTTAGATTTCTTTTTATTAAATCTTTCCAAAGTTTCTTCAAAGCTTATAGTAGATTTTGGTTTTTTACCAGTTTCATCTCTTATCAAATTTTTCTTAAACCTATCCAAATATTCTTTCTGGAGTTCAGGGTTTTGAATTTGGTTTATTAGTTGAATTATTAATTTTTCATCTTCTTCACTTTTGGTGAGAGCATTAATAACATTGCAACAAGAATCTCTACAACCAATTTTAATATTAGGAGAATCAGAAGAATCATCAGCAGAGTGATAGCAAGAATCAGATGAAGAAGAGAAATCATCTTCCAAAGAATCAGACGAGTTGTTTGATTCAAGGATTCTGAATAATTCTTCTTGCGTATTATCATCAATGTTTAACATGTTGAACTTGTTTTTCAGTTTACCAGGTTTTTCTTTACAGTCTTTACTAAAGTGTCCAGGTTTACCACAGTTAAAACATTTACCTTTATTAGATCTCTGTTTAACATGTTTTTTAGAAACCTTTTTCTTTTTAGCATAGAAATCATTGGGTTTAACAAAGTTATTTTTGTATTTTTTATAGCTTTTATCATGTTTTTTACTTTTTTGCTTAGAAGGAGCAATAGGAGGCAAACCATATTGTTCACAGAAATTTCCCATTTCATATTTAGCTTTTCTTTTATTCTTTAATTGGTGTTTTAACAATTTTTCATCATTGCACATATTAATACCAAGTTTTTTAATAGTACTGAAAATATCACCATAAGTTAAATTATCATAATCAATAGAATCATTTTTACCCATTAGTTCTTGTTTTACCTTATGAGCAAAGATAGGAGGCAGCCCGTCAATAAACTTTTCTTTCCAATAAGGCTTATGGCAATCTTTCCGGAGCATCACCCTGGAAGTAAAAACATCTTGATACCATCTGTAATCAGACATAGTTGGACAACTCAGATTATTCAGATAATCAGAAACACGGGACGAAATATTGGATGGAGTACCAACAAAATGTTTGAGGATAGTATAGATCAAGGTATTGACACCATCAGGAATACCACGACCAATACTTTCATCAAAAATAGGCAAACCTTCCTCATTCTTTTTAACAGCATGTTTAATAGACTCTTTGGATTCCTCAGTGATGTACGAATCCCACCATCCACGAAGAGTACCAGAAAACCCAGTAAGAAGCAAGTTAACAATCTCAGGTTGATCAAGATCATGGTTGTTTTGATAAGCAATACCAACCATAGACATGTGACTCATTTTATTAATAATTTCCTGTTCAGACAAACCATCAATATTCCATTCATAGAGCTTATCAGCAGAGACAGAAAACTGTGTTTGAAAAGATCTCTCTTCAAACTGCATGTCAGGAGGAGTAGGTTTTGGATACCAATTTTTTGTAAAAGACATGGGTTTGGAGTTCCCAACAAATCTTTTAATTTCTGGGAAATCGTCATCAAAGATTCTTTTTGCAGGAACAGAAGAAACAGAAGAAGCAGTATCAGAATCTGTATTTTCTTCAGAAACAATTTCCTTTTTGGAAATAGTTCGATTCATTGAAGCACTTGTACCAGTATCCTCAGTTTTAATTTTTAAATTAGAAAGCATTTTGTCAACAATTTCAAGAGTCTTGGACTGAGAAGTTTTAAACATAACTTTTTCTCTTTGACTGGGTAAATCAATCAAAGGTTTCTCAGTCTTAACAGGAACAGATTTTTCAAAAACAGGAACAGATTTTTCAACAAATTTTTCTTCAATACGGTCAAGCTGTTGACCAATAATATGCAAAGATTGATTAGTGAAGTTGTTTTGTTCAATAAGGCTAACAATAGGAGTTTGATCATCAGCAATTTTGAAAGGAGAGGCCTTCACTTCCTCTTTTGTCACTTCATCTTTTTTGGTAGTTATCAAAATAGAATCAAGAGGAGGATGACTAGATCTAATAATGGTTTTATCAATCTTAACAAAATTTGATTTCTTTATCACATTCAAATGTTGTTTTGAAACCTCATTATTTGGAACATAATGGTTTTCAAGAAAATCAAAAAACAAAATATGTTTTTTCAATTGGTTCATCATTTCCAACCATTTTCTTTTAACACGGTCTTTATCAGACTGAGCAAAATTATCTTGGAAATATTTTCTCTTGGTTTTGTTTGAAGCAAGCATAAACTCATTGTACAAAGAGTCCCAATCAATTTCAAAATCATCATTTAAAAAAGTCAAAACTCTTAATTGATTTTGGTAAACAGGAGGAGTTTCAATAGGAGAATCAAGATCAGATGGGGTAACAGAAACAGTATCTTCCTCATCTTCATTAGCAGTTTTACTAAATGGAGTGGAAGTTTCGGGCTTAGTTGAATAGTAAACAGAGCTAAATTGGGATTTATCACTTGAAATACCTTTTAGCTTTAAATCAGAGGATGTTTCCAAATTCTTTTTCAAAAATTCATTGATCTCGCGATCTCTTTTTGAAATACTTTCAGATCCAGCAAAGGAATGTCTTCCTTCGTTGATCCTTAAAGGTGGATTGTTTTGAAAACTTATTTTAACAGTACCATCAAGATATTGTTGAATATGGGTGAGATCAAGCTCATCAAAAATGGGTTTAGCAGGAGGGGTTTCTTGTTCTAACAACCAATCATTAGGAAGTTTAACATCTTGCCATTGAATCATTTTTGGAACTTGGATTTTAGCATCAGGAGTTGAACATTGAATTAACATGGTTTTACCTGAAGGCTCTCTAGGCATTATAGCACAAGGATTCATTTGAGTACCCATTAGTTTATAATAAATGCGATAGATCAAAGCAAAAGGCTTACTACCCTCTTCCATGTGATAGCCAGATGAAGCAATATTCAAAGTTAAAGCTTTAACAATATTAGGATCATCCAAAGCAAGAGTAAGATCAGGATAACAGTTAAAATAAACAGGACCATCATACAAAGAAGCAGTGATCATACCAAGAATGCTATCTTTAAAAATCTTAAATCTAGCATCTCTTAAACACATGAGAACAGAAGCATTAATACCCTTTCGAGTAAGTGGTTTAATAGCAACTTGAACCATACCAATATGCAAATAATAGAATTTTTTAGCAGCAAGGAAGTCATTAATATTCTTTTTAGTGAATAAACAACATTTTTCATGAATTCTCGAAATAGAGAAAATTTGTTCAACAGTTCTAGCTTTATAAGCAGAATGAAAAGTACTTTCAACAAAACTAGTTTTATAAATAGTTTTAGTATCAACTTTAGGAATAGTCCATTTACGAAAATCAGGGATCACCTCATTATCATCAATAGTGTGATCTTCTTCATTTACAATATCAGGAGGACAACTAGTCCTGGAGCTGATAGAGGAGTTGGATCTCCACAACTTATCCATATTATCCTAGGTTCAACACTCAGTTATCATGTTTTTCTCACAACCGTTGCATTTCGTAACACATACCCTAACCAACCTTATACCTCTCATGCCCTACACGCCCTCTCTTGGCTCAAACGGGCCTTACAGCTAGGTCCTAGGAATTCACTTTACGACTAGGGTGGCGCCAACGACGGTAAGAAGGGAACACAACAACGGAATGTCAAGCGTTCGGGTAGACACGGACAAGAAGACAAAGAACACAACCACACTACCACCGGCCAGAAAAGAGTGGCTCTGATACCATACAGGGGGAAGGGGACACGCTGCTGAAGAGTGTGAGTGGAAGCACAGTAATTATTGTAAATGGAAATAATATTACTGTGCTTAGAGCTATTAGTAAACAACTATAATTGTCATATGTAAACATAAACTATATTTATTGTTTCTTATTTAGTTTTAATTTTCTCAATAACTCTTAAAGAAGGATTGTACGAAGATTTGTAAAATCTACTTCAATACAAATTAGTATGGAATTCAATTCAGACTCATTATTACATATATCTATATTTATTCTTAATAGTTTGTGTGTATGTGTGTGTATCGAGCTTACATATCCACATAAACTGATGCCATCTATGTTAGAAAACCTACTTTGTATATATCTATATTTATCCTTCATAGTTTTACAAGCACATGCTAGATAACACCCACACACGATTATAAAAAAGAAACTAAAATACTGGAATTTTATAGTGATGATATACTTTAATTAAAAATTTTATACATATCATGGTCGAAGACTTTTTTATGGTTATTTTTTATGGTGATAATATCATTAGTAAATCTTGGATTTTGTAAATTTAATAATTTATTATGTATTATTTAATTTTTATTTTTAATTCTTATGTTATGCATTCTCCTATTTGTATTGAAAGGAAGAGAAAGATAATACAATAAATTTATTTTTTCACCCTACATGTGAAAAAATACAACTCAGCTCACAAACCATTTAGGACGACCTATATTTAACCCAAACCCACTCTAATTCGGCCCAACACACTTACCAAATTCAGAGTGAATTTCATTGAGTTGGGGATTTAGCCTAGCCCGATTGTTTTTTTTTTTTTTTTCTCTCTCTCTCTCTAAAAAACAAACACAAAAGAAATTGAAAAATTAATGGGTCTCCCAAGCCCGATTGTAATGGATTAGAAAACATCAAAGGCCCAAGAGTTTGATTTGAAGGGACCCGTCGACTTACATAACTCTTCAAGCTGAGCTAATAATCATTAATGATTCAATTCAATATAACAATGGCAAAGACAATTAAAAAAAGGCACAAGATTAGTTGTGGGATCGAGAAAGAGCAATGTCATTTTAACCTAGAACCAGCTTTTGCGTTGTCACCACACACCACATCCTGAAGAAGGTCTGAACTCTGAACTCTCTCATTTATTTTTTATTTTTCGATTCGAGGGCTTATAAAATTAAAAAACCTTGGATGTTATCTTATTTGCTGCATAGGATAAGGATAAGAATATTAGGAATAGGATTACTGAAACTCAGGTACTCTAAAAACTACTAGGATATTGGTAGTGTTAGTTAAATTTTATTATTATTACTGGTGTGTAGCTCTATGCTTATGCATGGGTATAATTAAAAACAATCATAATTATATAATTCAAATTATACATTTTTATTTAGAAGATGTTCAAATTATACACGGTGTTAACTTACACTTTTTTAAAATCATGTATATATGCGTGTGTGTGTGTGTGTATATATATGATTTAGAATTTAATTGGTTTTAGATTCTTCGGTTTTTGCATCCAATAATTCACTTGCTAAAAAAATTAAAAACTTAAATAGACACATGGCGAAAAATTAGACTTCAATTGAAATCTAATTTAGAATCTAAATGGAATTAGACTCTTTGATTTTTAGACCCAATAATTCATTTGACACAAAATTTTAATTTAAATGGGACACGTGGCCCAAAATTGAGAATCTAATTAAAATCTAATTGGATTTTCTCTAAGGTTTACCTATTAATATATACTAGATTGTAACCCCATGCATATGCATGAATATACTTAAGAGATACACATTAAAATACATACTATAATTCTTACATATATAATTTAAATATTATTGATAGTTATTCTTATTTTTCAAAACTTTTTAAAAAGTCTTGTAAGAATGTTATTAGGTAGAAAATGTAAATTGTCCATTTTAAAAATATTTTTATGTTCATTAATTGTAAACTCTTTGGTTTTTGTGTACAATAACTCACTTGAATGGAGATTTATGATATAGTCCCCCACATTTGATTTCAAAATTAAGAAATAAAACATTCTCTAAAAGTAAATAATTAAGGACACATGATACAAAATTGGACTTTAATTGTAAAATTTAATTGGATTTTCTCTAAATTTTACCTATGAGTATATATATATATATATATATAGATGACTTATAAATTTGAATTGTTTTTAGTTATACAAAAAAAAAAAAAAAAAAAAAAACTCATAAATATAAAATCATTCAAACTCTTTCTTCCTTTGATTTTATATAGTGTTAGATATATGATTATTTTTTTTAATGATTTATTTATATTGAACTCCTCGTTTTCTACACTAAATTAACTTATTTGGCACAAAAATTAAATTTTTTTGATTAGATGGGACATACATAAATATAAATATATATATATATATATATAGATGACTTATAAACTTGAATTGTTTTTAATTCTATAAAAAAAAAGGCTCAAAAATATAAAATATTCAAAAATTATATATATTTTTTTGTTTACTTATGTTGGACTCCTCGTTTTTTTATACTAAATTAACTCATTTGACACAAAAATTAAAAAACTTAGATTAAATAGGACACATGTTGCAAAATCAAACTCTAATTAAAATCCAATTTTTACATTGAATTAACTCACTTGCCACAAAAAATTAAAAACTTAGATTAGATGGAACACGTGGTACAAAATTAGGCTCTAATTGAATTTTAATTTGAAATCTAATTGAATTTTTTCTCAGCTTTACCTATTATTATTATTATTATTATATATATAGACTAGCTTGTAACATCATGCATATACATGGATACATTTAAAGATATATAATAAGATGCATAATATAATCATATATATATATATAATTTAAATATTATTGATAGTCATTTTTATATTTTGTTAACTCTTTAAAAATTTTGTAAGAGTATTTTTAGGTATAAAATGTAAATTGTCCATTTTTTTTAAATTATTGTGAAACATGTTTATTTTACGAATTATTTATTCTAGACTCTTTGGTTTTTGTACTGAATAACTCACTTGGATGAATATTTATGATGTAGTCCCACATTTTATTCTAAAATTAAGAAACAAAACTCTTTAAGAATAAATAATTTAGGACACATGGTGCAAAATTGAAACTTTAATTTGAAATTTTAATTTGAACTTCTCTCAACTTCACCTATTATTATATATATAGACTAGCTTGTAACTTCATGCATATGCATGGTGTGGGGTATAGGAATTCCGATAACGTAATTGCGCCATGTGTCATACCCATGGCTGAGGAGGACTGTTATCCTGCCGAGGAGGCCACGCCCTTGAACTGTAAGTCTACGTCAATAGCACATCATCAAAGAAGGTCATACTGTAAAAAAAGAGCTTTGGGGGAAGGGGCTAGCACTGTCATGATTGAAGAGTTGGTGGTTGCCACCACATTTAATGCATCCCACCAAACCTCCTGGCTGCATTTACTCTTGAACAGTACTGTCTTGGTTGCCGCGATTCACAAGGGGATTGGGATTGCTACAGTGCTACCAAATGATTTGAAAAATAAAAAAATAAAAAATAATAATAATAAAAAAGGAGAAGAAGAAGAAGAAAACAAAAATTTAGAGCCGTGGTGGAGGAAGCTCAAGTTTTGGTTGCATTTGAAATTTTCTTCTTTAGTTTTGTACTTAAAAACTTCTGGCTCTCTGAAACTTTCTAAGAAAATAGGAGTGATGAGATATTGTAAGTTATAAAACTGATGAGATTTTGAAATAAAGTAGAATACAAGTAGAGAAGTCATTGCATTTGCACGAGGCAGGTGGTGGAATGGAGTTTAGGTGAAAAGGGAGCTTCCTAGTCCCAACAATGTTTGTTCATTTATAAAAAGACCCAAGCTTGATATTTAAAATAACAAATCTAATCACCCTATTTATTATTATATTATTTCTTTTAAAATATATATCACCTTCATTAAATGATATTACATTCATTAATTTATATCATTTGGCTTAATAAACGTATCTTGCCACACCTGTGTCCTATTTTTTCAAAAATTGTCACGTCGCTGCACTGCACCTGCACCTATATCCGTGCAAGTGCTTCCTAGATTCTAACATAAATAGCAAACCAAAAACTACCCTTTAAAACACCACCTTTGGAACCCTGTTTAGATTTTGACAGTTATAGAACACCTACAATTCAATTATCTACTCTTTGTATAGTAGATAATATGTGACATTAAGTATTCGTTTGGATACAGATGAAATTTCCACGACCAACGTTTTGGCCATTTTTTTTTTTTTTTTTTAAGAAGCGTCTTAACTAGGTTCTAGTGGGTCCCATGTACTATTCACGGGACCCACAAACTTCTTTTTTTAACAAAACTTTCATTAAAAATGGGTTTCATGGCACTATTCACACTTTTAAAAATTATTTTGCTATAGTGTTTTCAGTTTTCAGCAAAATAAGCGGTATCCAAACACACCCTAAGTGAAGAATACTATAAAACATTCTTGCAACTAAAAGAAAAATTAGATATATACAGCCACACAAAAAAATGCGTACCAAGATCAAGGTTTGTGGTTGTGGATTTAGATTATGATGGCTGTAAAACACCACCTTTGGAAGGTTTAGATGTTGACGGTTCCTTCAATTATCTACTTTTTGTATAGCAGATTATATGTGAAATTAAGTGAGGAATACCATAAAACATTATTGCACCTAAAAGAAAAATTAGATAAATACAACTACTATTTCTCTTACCTACTAGGTTGTGTTTCTAGCAAACCTGCAAAAAAAAAAAAAAAAAAAAAAAAAATCAAACAAACTATTTTTGATAATTCTTTATCAATACACAAGTTTGAAGAGTTACTTAAAGATGTCGGCTTGGACTATTGTATTCAGTATCTCCAATCTTGTAAACTAGCTTCTTATTCTGATAATTTTTCTTCTTCTCCTCCTTCTTCTTCTACTCCTTCTTGTTATTATTCTCCTCTTCCCTCACCAATATTAACAACATTTTGGTCCTTATTGCATCAAAGGCAACAAAGGGCAAATCACTTTCTATTTCTCAAAACTTATTTACAAGTCCCAGAACCTTCCTTGGAGGAGAGAATGTTTCTCATTTTGTAGTGACTTGATAATCTTTTAGGGGAGATGCTCTCATTTGGTGACTCACTATCCTTGTCCCCATGTAGGAGTATGTTAGGTTCTAAAACCTTAGGGACAAATGTATTAGAACTTCAATATGTATATGTTGGCAAACCATGATCAAAACATAGAGTCTAGGTTTAGACTTGCTCAAAGTATGCTTTGTTGTAAAGTTGGAATCGAGTGACTGCAGAAATTATTGGTCAAATTCTGTAAGGCTCGATCGATCAAAAATTAGACTTGATCGATCGAACCTCGTATAGATTGTTTTTTCTGTATAATTTCCAACTCAGCCCAATCCCGTTTAACGTGTAGGGTTTTATGCATTATGTCTCATATAAAAAGAAAACCCTAGCTATGTTTTAAAGGCTTTTGATATGCTGTATGTGTGAATCTCTTGTGAGATCTAGAGGTGTTTACCTTCATACATACTTAGGGTTATCAAGATCAAGATTGATGTCAAGAGTATGGTGATCACTTCAGTTGCTGCGCAAGAACTTAATGAAGATCTGAAATCTTTGAATGGAGTCTCAAAGTCACAAGTAGGAGAACTTGCGGTTGCTATGGATCAAGAGAAAGAAGTAGTTCGTGGACTCGGAGTTGTCACATGGTTGTGGTAGTAAGTTTTTTACTCGAGGTAGCAATAGGATGTTAGTGGTCTAAGTCTTATTGTACAAACTTCAATTCTTTCATAGTGGATCTGTTTTACCTTGAGGATAGCTAGGTTAAATACTCCATAGGTTTTTTACCGGTTTGGTTTTCCTGGGTCATCAGATCTTTGATCTTTATATCTATAAAACAAAAAGTAGAAAGATGTTGTACCATAAAGAGTTAGACAGAAGTAATTAGAAAATCCCCATAAATTTTATGCTTAAAATTAACCAAAAAATAAAATTTGACAATCTTAATTTATTAAGAGAACTTGATAATAATCATAATTAGCAAATGAAAAATGGCATAAAAGAGCATCTTATTATATGCCTATATCACTTTATAGAGCCCCAAAAGCGCGTAAAAATGATAATTAGCAAATGATAGGTATATGGAAATAAAAGAGTATCTTAGCATCAATTTAAACAAAAATAAAAGTACTAGTTTGTGTAAATTATAGAACATAGAATTGGTAATTTAGTAACATATGCATAGGAGAAGGCATGTAGTGGTTTAGGATGGGTAGGCATTTAGTAATAAGTTTTGAGCTATAGTAGATGGCCTAAATTATCCTAGAACACCAAAACATTCATGGCAATCTACTATAAGAGCATTCTTATCAAAGGTGCTAAATATGATAAATGCTTTTTTTTTTTTAGCATTTTTAGCGCCTCAAATGATAAAAACACACCTACATTAAATATGCTAAATCCTAAAAATTTTAGCATTGAGCTACAGCAAGCTGTTATTTAGCGCCTCAAATGATAAAAACACACCTACATCAAATATGCTAAATTCTAAAATTTTTAGCATTGAGCTATAGCAAGCTGTTATCAATAACAGCTCATTGTAGCTAGATTGTAAAATAAAAATAAAAATCGTTTTTTTTTTTATCCAACCAACAACTCTTTTTCTCATTTCTGTCTCTCTTTCCTCTCTCAATTCTCTCCTCTCATCTCTCTTTTTTGCGATTATATATAGGTCGTCATGGGTTGTGGTCCGATGGTCAAGGTCGTGAGTCCGATGACTATGGGTTTTGTTTTTGGGTTGTGGGTCATGGTCTGATGGTCAGGGTTGTGGGTCCGATGACTGTGAGTTTTGATTTTGGGTTGTGGGTCATGGTCTGATGGTCCAATGGTCGTGGGTGGTGGCAACGATGGTCCGATGGTCGGTGATTGTGGTCCGATGGGCATGGGTCGTGGGTTCGATGGTATAATGGTCGTGGCTTTGGTTCTTGTGGGTCATGGGTCACGGTGCGATATTTTTAATGGATCATGGGTCCAACGGTTTAATGGTCATGGATTTGGCTGGTGGCGACGACGGTGGAGGGTTTTTTTTTTTTTTTTTTTTTTTCCTGTTGTGGTTTGTGGTTGTGGGTGGATCTGGGTGGTGGTGGCGATGGTGGAAACTTTTTTTTTTGTTAGTTGTGGCATGGGTGGTAGGTTTGTGGTGGTTGTGGTATGGGTGGTGGGTTTTCGGTGAGTGGTTGGGTGGTGAGTTTTGTGGTGATTGTTGGTGGTGTGGTGGCCGGCGGTGCTGAGAATAGTTGGGTTGTGAAAGAGAGAAATAGAGGAGAGAGAGATAGGGAGCGAAAGGAAGAATAAAAAATAATAAAGAAAGAATATTTAAATGAAGTGGTAAAAAAAAAAAATAGAAGTTTTGATGTAGGTTGTATTGTAAAGTGATGTAGGTTGTATTCTAGATGCTAAATGCTAAAAATTTTACAATGATGAGAGTGCTCTAACTCATTTGTCAAAATTTATAGAAATGACAACATTGTTGTAGTGTGTTTTTTGGAATGAGTTGCTAAAAATTGAGTTTTTATCTTTTAAGAGCTTTCTTGTGAATGCTCTAAGGTTGCAAATGCTAAAATTTTTTGCATTGAGCTACAGTACCATTCCAAATTTAGAATAGCATAGACAAAAATGGTAATTTTTTTTTTTGGTTATTTTACCCTGCTCTCTCACCAACTTACAAGGACCTATAGTGGTGTTTAGAAACGCCACTATAGGTCCTAGGAAAAAAAGAAAATAAAAAAGATAAAAAAAACCTACTGAATCAACACTTTCCCACCTACCCTACCCCCATTATTTCCTCGATCTCCCACTTTACCACTTGCCCTTACTTTCTTCGTTTCTTTCTTTCTATTCTCTTTCTTTTCTTTTTCTTTATTTCTTCCTTTCTTCTTCAGGTCACATGCCTAGTTCTTTCTTTTTCTCTTCTTTTCTTTTTTATTTTTTAATTTTTTTTTCATGCGCAATTCTTCTTTTCTCTCACTTTTTTTTTCTTTGTTTGTTCACAGCTGCTTCTTCTTCTGTTTGAGAACAGATTATTTAGCTGAAATTGATTTTTTTTTTTTTTTGGCTGAAAGTATTATAAATAAAGCTAAAAGCTAGCTGAAATAGTGTAATGAGACTCATAAATAATACTAAAAAGTGTAATGAGATCCATGAATAGTAGCAAAATTAAACTAAATAGTAAAAAAAAACTACATTTTTTAGTCAATGTCAAACACAACCTTAATCAATCACTATCACTTTTATCTTTCTACATTTATGCACAGATGAGTATGTTAAAACCATCTCTTGTTTTCTTAAATTGGAAAATTTGACAACCTGACCTTGTACAAAAGGTTTTACAATGAATTATAAAAATTGAGCCCATAAGAGCACCCACAGCAGATGTGGGATATGTGCCAAATGCTAAATATTTGGAACATATCCCACACCAAACACCATTTGACTCATTTATAAGATGTTTTAAATGCCATATTTTTTGCAACATGCTACAGTACCATTGCAAATTTGCAACGGTACGGAATCAGAATGGTATAAGTTTTAATCATTTTTTTGTTCACTTTTCTCTCTCCTCTCTCTTCACTTTATTCTTTTCTCTTCTCTCTCACCTCTGTTCTCTTTCACCAGTTCCCTCTCACCGATTCCCTCTCTCTTATAAATTGTTGATCTTGATCCGTCATTGCCGATCTCTCACCGATTGCATTTTGCATCGTCATCGCTGATCTCTCCGGGCATCGTCATCGTCATCGTCATCGTCATCGCCATTGTCATCACCGATTGGAATCGACGTGGGCATCGATGTTGAGGTGAGATCGTAGTGTTCGTCATGATTGTGGGCATCAACGTTGAGATCTTGATTGTGGGCATCGACGTTGAGGTGAGGTGAGATCTTGATTGTGGGTTGCCGGTGCTCGTGGGTTTTGGTTGTTGGTGCAAGTGGATTCGTGGCTTTGGGTTGACGGTGCTAGTAGTTTCATGGGTTTGGGTTGCCAGTGCTAGTGGATTTTGGTCATGTTTTCTGGGTTTGAATTGCTATGTTTTCTAGGTTTGAGTTGCTATGCTAGTGGGTGTTGCTCTGTTTTTAATGGGTTTTGTGGTGGGTTGTTGATGACGGTGGTTGTGGTGGTGGTTTTGTTTTTAGTTTTTTGTTTTGCAATGGATTGTGGCTGCCACGGTGGTGGTGGTGGTGGCGGCGGCAGCAGTGTTGTGGTTGTTATTTATTGTGTTAGATATATTATTTTATTGTGTTGTTTATATTATTTTAATGTGTAGTAAATATTATTTTAATGTATAGAATTGAATGATAAAATATCTGATAAATGAGATGTTGTAAAATGATATGGTAAAATAATAAAGTAGATATTTGGTGTGGCAAAATAACATTTTTTTTGCTGCTATGGATGCTCTAATAGTTTTGCATTTGTAGATAAAGGGACATATATATCACGTATCTATTGGCAATGACTATCAAACTTTCATTAATTTGTGGCCAAAACTGAAAAGGGGTTTCTTTGCACCCCCAATAAACATGTTTGTGTCATCATTCCATTTCCCCCAATGTTCATGGATCATGACTCAAAGCAAGGCACTTCTTAGAGTGAATTCCATGGCCCAAAGACCATATAAAAAATGGTAACATCCTAGACACCTTTTTTGGTTTTACAAGGACAAAACTTGGGCCTTGTCTTGAAGAGCATTCACCAAAATGTTGTGTTGAGAGGAGCAAATCTTCTCTTTCGCCAAAGAGGAAGTCTTCTTTTTACGTTTTGAAGGTGCAGCAACAGGTTTCCTTTAAGATGTAAGACAGACTACATTGGTCTCTCAATAAGAGTTTGGCTTGGGTTTGGGAAGAGCAGAATCACGTGAGTCGTGAGGGCTGTACTTAGTGCCCATTTGTTTCGGCGTTTTCAGCCCAAAACGCACGTTTTCAAAAAAGCCAGCTCGAAAATAGTGTTTGGTAAGTATAAAACGCAACTTTTTTGGAAAAAGTTGTGTTTTATATTTGTGAAGAAACGCGCGTTTGAGTTTATGGAGCTCTAGAGGTCCATAAACAAAAACTTATGCACGTTTTGATTTTGATCCGTTGGGCTCTTCCAAAAATTACCAAATTATCCTTGATAAATCATTAGTTCTCATCTTATCTCTCTACTCTCCCAACAAATTTCCAAATCCAAACACAAAAAAATCTATAACAAATTCCCAAATCATCTCTCTGCTCTCCCAACAAATTTCCAAATCCAAACACAAAAAAATCTATAACAAATTCCCAAATCAGCTAAGGAAAAAAAAAAATCAATCCCTTGCAAATTAGGATTCCTCAAAATGCAAAAAAAAAAAAAAAAAAAATCAGAATATAGCAAAATCTTTCAAATGGAGTTTGTACCCATCTTGCGGTGGATGAGTTCCGGTGGAGAAGAAGTTGAAGAGTCTCTCCAAGAGGACGGATGAGTTCTGGTGGCTCTTAGAACACGTTGGGAATGCAATCATTAAAGCGACCGGCACCGAAACAGTCCCCGCCATCGCCGTCTCCGTCGTAGGGACCCTCCAAATGCCAACAACCACTCGCGACTGCACCACGGCCACCGCCACCTCCACAACCACCGCCACGAAGAAACGTAAACGACCGTCAAATAGCGAATTCGTGGACGTTGTAAACAACGGCAGGGAAAAAAAATTAAAAAAAAAAACAAAAAAGAGGAAGAAGGAGAGCTTGGAGCGTTTTGGAGTTTGGAATAAACAAAGGAGGAAAGAAGGATAAAAAAGAAAAGGGTAAGGGGACGTGTGTGGAGGAGAGAAAAAGAGGGGAAAAAAAGGAAAAAAAAAAAAAAGAGAGAGAAAGAAATGCCGTGTGTGGAGGGGGAAAAATGTTATTACAATATTTTCACTATTTTTTTACAATAAATCTTAAGTGGTAGGTTATTATTAGCTAATATTGGTGAGAAAAAAAAAATTTTTTTAGAAAGAGAAAAAAATAATTTTAATAGTACGTTAAAATTAAAATCAATATAAATTTTTATCACAATATTTTCACAATACTTTCACAATAAATTTTAAGTAGTAGGTTATTATTAGCTAATATTGGTGAGAAAAAAATAATTTTTTTAGAAAGAGAAAAAAATAATTTTAATAGTACGTTAAAATTAAAATCAGTATCAATTTTTATCACAATATTTTCACAATACTTTCACAATAAATTTTAAGTGGTAGGTTATTATTAGCTAAAATTGGTGAGAAAAAAATAATTTTTTTAGAAAGAGAAAAATTGATTTTTAGGTATGATGAAGTAGTTGATTTAAGTATGAAACAAACTCCTTTATATTTACATTGTCCTTTTTAGTAATTTACCACTCAAACCACCACTTTTATAAGTGCTAGCCAAACACTCAGTTTTTTCAAAAAACACTTTTTAACAGTTTTTACCAAACACTCAGCTTTTTGAAAAATCACTTTTTCATTATGCACTTTTTTAAAACCCTACTCTTTAGAAAAAGCCAACTCTCAAAAAGCTGAACCAAACTCACCCTTATTGGGCAAGGAATGAAGTTTGAACCAGTTGCTTGATGCTTTTCCCTTGGTTTTTGGTGTTTCCATTTGCAGGTCCAGCTTTGGCTTTTGGCTTCCTCTTGTTTTCCTCCAATCCATGAACTTCACTTGATTATCCCTGGACTAGGACTGTCGTCCCATATTCCAGCAGCAGGTTGCACTAATGAGATGGAAAAAAAATCAATTAGAGAAAAATATAATTTTAAGAAGAAGGGAAAATTAGATAATTTGGTACGAAAATAGAAATTTATTTCCATACACACACATATATAGTCAACCTATCTTTTATAAAAAAAATTTAATGACACAAAACAACTTTTCACTATTTTATAATTTTGTTGGTGTATATATATATATATATATACACACACCTTAATTTCTAGTTAAAATCTAGTTTTGTCTCTAGTAGCAGCTTAATCTTGGCATCGATGAGCATGAATTGGTTCAGGTGTCTTAATAGGTCAAAACTTGAGGAACGTCTTGAGGTTGAAGAGCTTTCACCAAAGTGTTGTGCTTCATATCTTCAGAGGAGCATGTCATATCTCTTTCACTAAAGGGGAAGGTTTATTTATTTTTTTTACTTTTGAAGGTGCAGTAATATCTTTCCTTAAAGATGCAAGTAAGATTGATCTCCTCAATCAGAGTCTCTGGCTTGGGCTTGGGAAGACCAGCATCACGTGAGTGCAAGTTGCTTGATACATGCTTTTCCCTTAATTTTAGTGTTTCCATTTTCAGGTACAGCTAGTTTTAATGTACAGAAAGTTAAAACCCAAAAAGAAACGTAGATGTATAGTTATCAAAACAAAAGGAAACATACATTGTGTAGTAAACTAGCTTCCAAACTGGATCTGCTCTCTCTAAACCACCGCCGGCCCCGGCCTCATCTTATTCTCCTCCCCCCCCCCCTCTCTCTCTCTCTCTCTAAACTCAAATCATGGTTTAAAATGGTCTAATGATAAAAATAAAAAAAAAGGTTTGATATTTTTAAAGTATATACACTTTTGACTAACACACTTAAAAAAAAGTAAATACACTTAAAATTAAAATGGTCTAATGGTAAATTTTTTTGAATTTTCTAATTAATTTAATTAGATTAATAAAAAAAATCGTTTAAAACTAAAAAAGTAAAATTTTTGTTTGTTTTTTATTTTTTAAAATTAAAATTAAAATTGAGGAATTAAAATTTTTTTGTTTAATTTTTTATCAATTGAAATACTAACGTGACATTTAAAAAAATGCTAAATAATTTTTTTAATAATATTTTAATAGCCACATCAACACCATATCAGCAAGTATAACACTCCATTTGCTACGAAGGAGGTTTTTGTTAGTCAGTTAACGACAGAAACCAAAATAGAATTGATTTTCTTTTTTTAGGAACTATATTAGTAGTAAAATCAATTTAGGAACCAAAATAAAAATTGACCTAAAATATAAGAACAAAAAATGTATTTTTGCCAAAGTTTTACAAAGAATTATAAAAGTTAAGCCCATAAAGAAGCCAACGGCAAAACAGTTTTGCATTTGTAGATAAAGGGATATATATATATTTATCACATATCTATTGGCAATGACTATCAAGCTGTCATTAATTTGTGGCCAAAACTGAAAAGGGATTTCTTTGCACCCCCAATAAACATGTTTGTGTCACTCCATTTCCCCCTATGTTCATGGATCATGATTCAAAAGAAGGCACTTCTTAGAATGAATTCCATGGCACAAAGAAGGCACTTGAAATTTTGCAAGTATGAAGGTTCTAAGAAAAAAATTTTAATTTAATGGTAGATTTATCAAAATTCATATTCAATAAAAAAAGATTGAATGGAGTTGTAGTCTTAATCTACACTCAAGTTTGTTGTTAAATTTTGTTCAAAGTATAATTATGTTGAACCTAAAAAAATTTAGGGTGGTCTCAAATATTTTTTAAAGATAAAAAAATCTTAAAATCTTAAAATTTACATATAATAATTAACGTTTTTCCAAGTCGGTAGTCCTGTGACCACCTTGCACTCTACGTGGAGCGGCCGGTGGGCCCAAAGACTATATAAAAAACGGTGACATCCAACACCTTTTTGGGTTTTACAAGGGCAAAACTTGGGCCTTGTCTTGAAGAGCTTTCACAAAAATGTTGTGTTGAGAGGAGCAAATCTTATCTCTTTCACCAAAGAGGAAGTCTTCCTTTTACGTTTTGAAGGTGCAGCAACAGGTTTCCTTTAAGATGTAAGACAGACTACATTGGTCTCTCAATAAGAGTTTGGCTTGGGCTTGGGAAGAGCAGAATCACGTCGTGAGGGCTGTACTTATTGGGCAAGGAAATAAGTTTGAACAAGTTGCTTGATGCTTTTCCCTTGGTTTTTGGTGTTTCCATTTGCAGGTCCGACTTTGGCTTTTGGCTTCTTCTTGTTTTCCTCCAATCCATGGACTTCACTTGATTATCCTCTGGACTAAGACTGTTGTCCCATATTAATTCCACCTGCAGGTTGCACTAATGAGATGGCCAAAAAATCTATTAGACAAAAATATAGTTTTAAGAAGATGCGAAAATTAGATAATTTGGTACGAAAATAGAAAATTTAATTCCATACACACACATATATAGTCAACCTATCTTTTAAAACAAAAGAAGAAAAAAAAAATTAATGACACAAAACAACTTTTTCACTATTTTATAATTTTGTTGGTGTGTATATATATATATATATATATATATATAGAGAGAGAGAGAGAGAGAGAGAGAGAGAGAGAGAGAATACTACAGATTTATTATAAAGTTCATTTGTATAAAATGTTTTAATGAATATCCAATTAGTGTTGTTCATTTCTTGTTATTCAGTCTATGAGGTTTGGGATTCATTTTGTTAAATATATTAGTGTGTTATCCCATGTTATATATATTAGAGCAGATGCAGAAGAAAAAACATTGAATAGGAACAAGAGAACACATATATATGTTAGAGTAGATGCAGAAAAAGAAGCATAAAATAGAAACAGTAGAACATGAGAATTACATGATTTAGCCTTGTTGGTCTATATTCATGGAGGAAACTCTTAAGGATTATATCTTTATTATATAAGAGTGTAATACAAAACCTGTATTACAATGAACTATAACATGAGTATATATAAACAACTAAACCCTAAATTACTAGTACAAGTAAGAGTGGGTTTGAACTTATTAAATTGGGCTAATATATCTAATATATCTCTAACGCATTCAATCATGATATTTGAAAATATATTTACTTATATAATTTTCTTTAACAAGTTACATCTCATTCAACACATGGTATGTGATTTTCGAAATTATATTTACTTATATAATTTAATTTTACAATTAAAAATATCTCAAAATAAAAAAAATATATATGGTAAATATTATTTTGGTCCTTAAATATTTTTTTAAAAAAATTTGTTTTTCATCCTAAACTTTTAAAAGTTTATTTTTTGAATCATTTCCTCCTAAACTCCTAAACACTTTGTGTATGAGAGCTGCCAACTAAGTTACAAGACTTTTGATAATCATGTGACTTATTTAAATAATACATAGATAATTTTATGAGTTGTTATGTTATATGTCAGAGGAAAACTTTGTCAATATACATATGTACATTGGTATATTTATGGCATATTTTTACAAGATTTTTTAAAGTCTTACATGATATAAAAATACACACACATATATATCTATATATATATATATATATTTCATTTTAAGAATGCACCAGATATAAGAATATTAGACTACTATAGTTGAAGGTTTCTACAAGTCGAAAAACTTTATTCAATATGTTTTAGTTTGTATAATGAATCGTCTGTTTACCAAAAAAAAAAAAAAAAAACTTTATACAATCTAGAGGTGTATACAAGTATACATTTAGCTTCTCACAGCATGAGCCTTATTGGTGTGTACAGTGGCAGTTTTATGATTTTTTTTGGGAATATTATACAAAATCGAATAATTTTTTTTTTGAATATATAAATTATTAACATCACAGGAAAAAAAAATGTAAATACATGAACTTTTAAGTTAAAATGTAGTTTCTCAAAAAAAAAAAAAAAAAAAAAAAAAATCAAATGTAAATAAGTGTTGCTGGTTCTTGCTTTGGCACCTTAATTTTAAATTAAAATCTAGTTTTGTCTCTACTCTCTAGTAGCAGCTTAATCTTGGTATCGATGAGCATGAAATAGTTCAGGTGTCTTGGATAATAAAAAGGAAGGTTTTACAAGGTCAAAACTTGAGGAGCGTCTTGAATTTGAAGAGCTTTCACCAAAGTGTTGTGCTGCATATCTTCAGAGGAGCACGTCTTATCTCTTTCACTAAAGGGGAAGGTTTTTTTTTTTAAAGTTTTGAAGGTGCAGTAATATCTTTCCTTAAAGATGTAAGACAGACTACATTGATCTCCTCAATCAGAGTCTCTGGCTTGGGCTTGGGAAGACCAGCATCACGTGAATGATACATGCTTTTCCCTTAATTTTGGTGTTTCCATTTTCAGGTACAGCTAGTTTTAATGTACAAAAAGTGAAAACCAAAAAAGAAACGTACATGTATAGCTATCAAAACAAAAAGAAACATACATTGTATTTGTAACTGGGTATGGAAACTTAAAACAATTTTGCAACCTGCTACAGTAAAGTTTTATTTATATAACATACTGTAGCAAGGTTGTATCATTTTAAATCAATATCTCCTCCCTCCAACATCACAGTTCCTCTCTCATGGCAGTCTGGCTCTCTCCACTCTTCTCTGCTCTCTCACAAGTCCTGCTCTCTCTTTCTTTCATTAATGTCAAACAAAAAAAAGTCTGGCTCTCTTTGTGGATTTTGAGCTCTGTGATGCAGTGGTTTTGGTTGAGGTAGATTGATTGCAGCAATGGGTTGATTTATGGTTCACGGGTTTTGATTTGGGGTGGTTTCCGATGGGTTTTGGGGTTAGAATTTGGTATGGGTTTTGATTTAGGGATGGCTTTTCCTTTTGGATTCAGATTTTGTGGGTTTTGTGTGGATTTTGCTTTGATTTTTTTTTTTTTTTTTGTGGGTTTCGTGCATGGTGGTGGTGGTGGTAGGGTGTTTCTGTGGTGGTGAGGTGGGCTGTTGCCATGGGTCTGGGGTGGGTGTTGCCGTGGGTCTGGGCTGGGTTTCTGGGGTGCTGCCGTGGGTCTGTAGGTATGAGGTGGTGGGGGTTTACCGGGATGGTTGGGGTGGCTGCCGTGAGGTGGGTTGTTGTGGACAATACATACACCACAGTATATATACACACTCTGCTTCTGATCTATGCTACATATTGATATTGCTTCTCTCTCATGTGTCTATTAGTTTTACATACACATACATGCATGCATGCTCCCATTTTTGCTCACCTGAACACGGAGCACACACAAGAACACAATAGCTTACACTGTCTGACGCTGTTCACGCGCTTCATACAGAACTCACGCGCCGTCGGGGCTGTGGCTCGTGGCTGACCCGTGAGGCCTTTAGCGTCCACACCACCTTTTTTGTGGTTCACGCGCCGCTTAGCGCCCCCTATGAACCACAAAAAGGGACTACTAGAGTTGGGTTGGGCTGGATCCGACCCATTTGATGAGGCTCAACCCGGATTAGAGTTTAAGCCCATTTCTGTTCACAATACTGAGCCCAATTCGTGAGTGGCCTTAGGGCCATTTCACAATCCAACCCTGAAGTCCGAGACCTTGGCCCAGTAGCAGCTCTTTAAGCCCACACTTTGGATTAAACCCCACATACACATAATCAGCCCACTTTTTAATAAAGGTCCACATGCAAGTTTTTCCATAAATTAATAAAATGCCATCATATTTCCTATATTTTTGCATATTTACATGTCATTCATATTTTTTATGCTCACATTTTGATCCATATTTCCTCATATTTGCATTTTGGTCCATAAACCTTGCATATTTACATTTTAATTCCCATAATGTTTCCCAAAATCATGTTTTAATCATAAAAATTCCCCAAAAAATTGCATTTTGAACTCAAAACTTTTCTAAAATTGTATTTTGACCCCCAAAAATTTCAAAACTGCACTTTGACCCCAGTACTTTTCCAAAATTACATTTTGGCCCCTATGGTCACCAAATTCCCTTTTTAATTTCTTTAAATGAACGAAGTGTCTTGTTGGTCAACAAATTCACATGTTGATAGATTAAAATTGTCTGATAGTCTCTTTGAAATTCACATGTTTATTCGGGTCCCAATCTAGCTAATATGCTTGCCTCTCCCCATTTTGCACTAATGTTTTGGTTTGTTGTGTTTATGCATGAGAAATGAGAAAGATGTGGTGGATAACAAGAAGGTACTATTTGTATTATCCTCTATATTCTACTCACATGCTAGTTATATGTATTTAAATTTAGCCTTTACATGCTATGTATGTATATATTTCACATGCTTTGATTGTCTGTAGTCCCATCAAACAAAAGACAGTCTTTCCAAACAATATCCTTTACTAGCACCCATAATAGTTGAAACTGTTTAACTTTGTTCGGTAGCTAAAATTTTGTTAGCTCTACTTTTAGTTCTTAGGTGCTCCCAATCACAATGAGTTGCATTCCATGTGCCATCAATTATAAGTAAAAGTTTTTCAAAAAACTCATATTCAAGTTGCTTCTGAAGTGTATCCAATTCCACAACATTGACACTTCTATTACTAAGAGTTTCAAATATGACTTTCATAAGAAGCCTCAAACCAAAATATGTGGGTATGGATAACCAAAATTGTTAGCAAAATGTTTTACAATCTTATAATTCTCATAGATGATTTGTGTAACAGTTGTTTTCCAATTCCAATTGTACCCACTACTAATATTATTTCAAAGCACATACTGAAATCATTCCTTCTTACCACATTCAACATACACAAAATATGTGTTTAGCATATTTATAGAGGATAAAAAAAATCAAAAAATAGAGCAGTCTAATTATGCAATTCACAACCTAGCTAGTCACGAAATGGTTGTGACTTGCCTAGTCATAGAATGTGTGTGTTGGCATATTTACATTGGGTATAAAAATATTAGAAAAGAGAGCAATACAATCCTGCAATTCACAACTTTGTTGCAAAATGGTCATGACTTGCCTAGTTGGCAACCTGTTTTGATTCTTCTTGTCACTCATAGGCTATGCAAGTTGCCTGATGTTTAATATTCTTTTATTCACTTACTTAACTAGAACACATACGGTCCTTTACTTACATCTTTAAGGAAACATGTTACTGCACCTTCAAAAAGTAAAATAGAAGATTTCCTCTTTCGCGAAAGAGATAATCTATTCCTCTAAATAAATGTGGCACACCATTTTTGTAATATATTCTAAGAAGAAAAATATATATACTCCAATCTATCTAAACAACAATAATAAATCTCATTATTTCAATAAGCCATGAGTAATTACTAAGTTTGTATATTCACTTACCAAAGATATTGGAGTTGAGTTGATCAATGCAGAAGATAGAGAGATTCACTAGCTCATTCGAAAGAGAAGATGTGTCAAACAAGTGATCATTTGCTAAAAAGTTAAAACTTAAAAGTGACCCACTACAAGCACTCCTACGGTCCTAACCCACCCCCAACGTTTACACCATTTTTTTTAGTGATAAAAATTTGCTAAGTAAAATGAGTAGCAATGAATGTTATTAATAAATATTAGAAAGTATAATGAATAATATCAAAATCACTTTCAAAAAATTGGTGACACATCACTTGTAAAAGTTGCCTCATAAAATCCCTCTTAATCTCTCTCCCACTGAAACCACATGTTTAGCAATCAACGCAAGAAACTTCACATTGCTCATGGATATTTTAGTAGTCAAAACTCAAAACAATAACATCCAATTATACCAATATGTTCTAAGAAGAAGAAAAAAACACTCCAATCTATCAAAACAATAATAAACATCCAATTTTTCCAATAAGCCATGATTAATTAATAAGATGGAATGTTCACTTACCTAATCAAGTTCCAAATATATTGGAGTTGATTTTAGTTGAATGGAGAGAAGATAAGATAAGTTAGGAATGCAAATATTAATCAATGCCTAGCTTACTGCTCTTACTACTATGGTGTGAACTACTCATTCAGTCACATACTCACAAAGGAACTACGAAGGGAAACAAGGATTGTGATGGGTATTTGTCTAGAAAATCAAATATTTGAGGTATTGTATTTGTGTCTTAGTCACCATAACATTCATTCATTTGTGTTGGTTTTAGTTACTTTAGCATATAATAATGTTAAAATAAATATACTTCTTTGCTGATGATTACTTTGCTTTCATCTAGTTGGTTGCAAAATGGTCATGACTTGCCTAGTTGATAGTCTAATTTGATTCTTTCGTCACATGTCACTTGTGAGTTGTGCAGGTTGCTTGAGGTTGCGACTTGCCCAAGGTGTAGCTTTTACAAAAATCATAGGACTTAAGTACTTTCTATCCTAAATACAATTAACCCTAGATATATATTAAAATTGGAAAAAATACATACAAAACTTAATAATTTCATGTTAGGAAATGTATATTTCTCCAAGTCATCAACTGTTGTTTGTAACTTATCTAATAATCTCTTAATCTTGAGTAGCTCATCTACAATTTCATCTACAACGTACTAGTATCTCTTGTAGCTTTTATAATGAATATAGCCTCCTACATTCCATATGCTTTGTACGATAAAATCTTGTAGCAAAAATGCTCTCTTTACCCTCACCCTCACTGCCCTTGTTCTCGTCCTCTTCCTTCTCGTGTAGTAACAAAGAAGACCTAGGATATAATTTACTTCCTTGGTATTTGAGAAGATGCTTGGAATTCTGCTTGGAAAAACGTAGGGCCATAGAGGAGATGAGATTTGATGTGATCGTAATGCTTGGGGAAACGTAAATAGGGTTTGGTACTTTTGATTATATATTTTAAAATTAAAGAGCCATGTCCCAAGACATCTGAGTTATTTTGGTTAGGTTTTATCTTTATTTTTCATACGAATTATGTATTTTAAAATTTTATGAGTTGTCATAATAGGTTAGAGGAAAACTTTGTCAATATACATGTACATATGTATATTTATGGCATATTTTAACAAGATTTAAAAAAAAAAAAAATCAAATCTTACATGATATGAAACACATACATATCCATACAGTATATATTTCGTACTGTATATTAATAAAAGAATGATATTATAGATATTACAAATTTTATTAGGCAACTTTTACAAGTAGATGTGTCACCAATTTTTTGAAAGTGATTTTGATATTTATTCATTATGCTTTCTAATATTTATCAATAACATTCATTACTACTCATTTTACTTAGCAAATTTTTATCACAAAAAAAATGGTGTAGACGTTGGGGGTGGGTTAGGATCGTAGGAGTGCCTATAGTTGGTTAGTTTTAACTTTTAACTTTTTAGCAAAAGATCACTCACCGTATTGCGTCTTCTCTTCCGCATGAGCTAGTGAGTCTCTTTATATTCTACATTTCTTTCAATTCCCAGCTTCTCTCCATTGATCAACTCAACTCCAATATCTTTGGTAAGTGAATATTCCAACTTAGTAATCACTCATGGCTTATTGAAATAATGGGATATTTATTATTGTTTTGACTGATTATAGTATTTTTTTTTTCTTCTTAGAACATATAGAAATAATTGTTTTTTTTTTTTTTTTTTTGACTACTACAATATGGTTGAGTAGTGTGAATTTTTGTTGAATTGATTGCCAAACATGCATTCGTGGTGTCAATGGGAGAGAGATTGAGAGGGATTGTTCTGCACATGGCACAACTCCTTCTGCATTGTTTGTTTAAAACTGTAAACTGTGGAAGAGAGAGAGAGAGAGAGAGAGAGAGAGAGAGAGAGAGAGAGAGAGAGAGAGAGAGAGAGAGAGAGAAGAATTTGTGAAGGAAAGCTAAAAAAGAAAAGGTAAAGACTAAACTTAAAAGTGAGGGGTTGGGAAAGCATAGGGCCATAGGGGAGATGGGATTTTATGTGATTATAGTGTTTGGCGAAACATAAATAGGTTTGGGTGCTTTTGTTACATTGCTGAACATATGCATATAATTCTACAGTGTTTTGTTACATTGCTAAACATGTGCATATAATTCTACAATGTTTCACATTAGCAAAAGATTAAGTAGAGACAAAAGTTGTAAGCTAGTAAAATAGTGGCAATAAAGTTCATTAAAAGAATAAAAAACAAAATGCATAAGAGGAGTATGAAACCAAAACCAAAAGCATGAGCAAAAAAAATTTTCAACTGAGACAATCCTTGATCATCTTCTCTTTCACATTTCTATGTAACTGAGCTAGAAGTCTCTCTTCTGCATATCTTGAAGACTTTGTTTCTATGTGATTGAATGAGTAATTTGCATGAATATTTTTCTTTCTTAACTTCTCTCTATTGATCAACTCAACTCCAATATCTTTTGTAAGTGAATATTCTAACTTAGAAATTACTCATGGTGTTAAAACATTGACCGAGATAACCTACTGTGTGCTTTTTTCATTCAAATTTCAAGCGAGCACTATTGTATATTGGTTCCTAACTTTCAAGATAATTTTCAATAAATTTTTTTCTTATGCATCTAACAAAGCAATGATATGTCAGTTTTTTTAATGATGTGGCAATTATTTTTATTATAAAGAAATTACATGCCAGCAAACCTCACCACCCTCTGCATCCCAATCTCTCTCCTCTAATTTCCACCGCCTTGAATTTGCTATTATCTTCGGAGTTAGTAGCAGCTCCACCTTTATGTCAGGGTGGTCACAGGATCACCCTGACTTGCAAAAAAATGTATATATATATATATATATATATATATATATATATAGTTGTAAAAATGTTGAATACCCTGACTTGAGAATCACAAGAATTCGGATTCAACAAAAATAAGATGGGTTATTGGAATAATAAAATGTTTATTATTATCTTGATATATTGGAGTATTTTGTCTTCTTATAATATATTGGAATAATTGAGTGTTTTTGTTTTGAGTTTTGACTACTACAATATCCTCTAGCAGTGTGAAATTTTGTTGCATTGATTGCTAAACATGTATATATAATTCTACAATGTTTTGAAGAATTGATTTAACACTTAGAAGAATGTAATGATAACTTAAGAATCCCTTAAAGGAAGAGAATGGGTGAGATATTTCGGGTGACTACATACATAGAGATGAAAGTCATAGTTAGGTGATAGAACTATCTACATGGTCATTAATCTCTTACATATTGATAGAGAAGTTAAGTATAATAGGTAACAATTTGCTTTGTAACGGCCTCTTTCTTATATTCAAGTTTTCACTCTCTATTTAATATTTTGAATAATCTTCTATTTACTAAGAATTTGGCTTCCATAAATTCTTGTGTAATACAATTATATTATATCTATGATTTTGAAGGGAATGTTGGTTTATATAAAATATATAGCTCAAAAAAAATATTAGAATGTGCATGTGTTTGCAATGTGTTTATTTATTTATTTTTTTTATGAAGAAAATTACTTTCATCAAACACAACTAAAGAGCACACAACATATTAGAAATGCAACTCATAGAAAGAACTAAAATAGGCCAAAGAATAAACAAATCTGTAATAGAAAAGAAAAACTCAAATCACAACTCAAATCAACAAAAGATATCAATATTGGAAATTGACTTCCATAAATTCATGAATATTGCTATTATATATTTTGCATATCAAACACAACTGAAGAACACAACATATTAGAAATGCAACTCATAAGAAAAAACCAAAATAGCCCAAAGAATAAACAAATCCGTAATAAAGAAGAAAAACTAAATCACAACCCAAATTAACAAAAGAAATCAATATTGGAAATTGGCTTCCATAAATTCATGAATATTGCTATTATATATATATATATATATATATGATTTTGAAGGGAAATATTGGTTTATATAAAATATATAGCTCAAAATCAATATTGGAATGTGCGTGTGTTTGCAATATGTTTATTTATTTATTTATTTTTTTTGATGAAGAAGATTACCTTCATTAAACACAAGAGAAGAATACACAACATATCAAAAACGTAGTTCATAGAAAGAACCAAAACAACCTAAGGGAGAAACAGATCTGCAATTGAAAAGAAAAACCAAATACAACCCAAAATGAGAAAAAGATACCAACAGAACACACCCACCAAAACTACTAACAAATTGGTGACTTGAAACTTTAAGTTAGACAATAATACAAGAACATATAAGTGGCACTTTGGCTTTAGTTGCTAGTAAAGGAATTTCCTAATTAAAGCAAATCTGTCTATTTTGTGGTTTATCTTTGAATCCTCCTCTTTGCTAAAATTTTTGCCTTTATCTCTTAACAAACATTGTTTATTAGGATCTCCTAGGATTTAGCCTCCAAAAACTCCTACATTTCATTGACATGTATATCTCCCTAAACCTACTTGTAGATCATAAATACTTTATGATGTAATTTTTTTTAACAAATTAAACAAGAAATTTAGAGTATGCTTAAAGTGTGAAAAATGATAATTTTAGGTGAAGCCACAAGTAACCAATAGCAAAGAATTATATTTAGTTTGACATTATTATTTGCTTAAATTAACTAAAAACGATGTAGAGGAATGAATGCTATGTTGAAGAAAGATAGTTTATATATATATATATATATATATATATGTTGAAACATAGCATTTATTATTACTACACTCTAGTTAAACCACATCATAGCCATGTTACAAAAATTGTTTTTAGGTTTCCACTTCACACATTCTCTATAATTAATCATCTTTTCTCTTTCTCAACTCATCAACTTCTCATCATCAATTTCCCAACTTATTTTTACACATTCTCCAACCTTTTCGCTCCCTTTTACCTTATCATATCCCCATCACTATCTACTTTAATATCACTCTTCCTCTATCCCTTTATCTTACTTTTATTTTTGGCTCTTCTCATTCCAATCCTTTTACTATAAATTTGCAATTCACTCTCTCATTCTATGCACAGTTTTCCCACACAAAAAAGGTTATTTCTCTCTTCCTCTCTCTCATTTTTTGGTTGATTTTATTATTTTTCTGCATCTCTATTTTAGGTTGATGAATTTTTTGTTTTTTTATAACTCTACTTTAGGTTAATTTGATTTAGTTTTGTATTTTTAAGTTGTTATAATTTTTTTTTCTTTTTCTTTGATTTCATAGATGTTATCTTATTGAATTATAAAGATACTATATAAGAAATATAATTTTATTCTATCACCTAGCATGACTTGGATAATTTGGTATTTATTACTATATCTTTTATTTTACTTTTTTTTCTTCTCATTCTCTCTTGAAAAAATGATTATTCTCTCTCTCTTGATTTTATATTCTTCCATGCAACTCTACTTTAGTTTGATGAATTATTGTGTTTTTTAAAACTCAATTTTGGGTAAATATGTATTGGTGTTGTATTTTTGAGTTCCTCATCACAAGTAGTCTCTCTCCCTTTTATGGCTTTTGTTTGATTTTTGTTTGAGTTAATACTTAGTTATTTTGGAAGTGATAATTGAATTTGAATAAGAAATTTAAAACTTAGAACTTTAGTTGTAAAGGAAAAAAAAAAACAAAAGGAAACATATCAAATCGGTCTTGTTTGGTCCATTTCAACTCATCCAGTCTACTTTGGTCCATTTTGGTCCAACTCTGTTCAATTCAGTCCATTCAATATACTTCGTTCACTTCGGTAATTTTTTGTCCAATTCTATCCAGTTTGATCTATTTGGTCCATTTGGTCCACATTTGTCCAATTTAGTATATTCAGTCAATTTCAATTCATTTTGGTCTATTTGTTCAATTTGGTTATCATAATAACCTCATTAAAAACTTAAAAATTTTAGTTGTATAAAAAAATTAGGAAAATATAATGCATAATAACAATAGTTAGAAGAATACGGACCATTTCAAAAAAGAATAATAATATCAATAAAAAACATATAAAATTATGTATTTGTCAAAATAGAGTGATAGAAATTACTTTTGAAATTGTTTAATTTTTAGGGGAAGAACAAATTATGTACAATAAAATTTAGATAATAAATTATACATATTCAATATAAGTTTCTTATGAATTTTTATTATCATGATAATCCCCTTTAAGAGAATGCAGAATTTGAAACTTACAAAGTTTAGTTATAGGGGAAAAAAAATAGCATACTATAACATAATTTTGAAGAATATGGACCACCTTATACAAGAATAATATCAATCAAACACACTTAGGGTCTGTTTGGGAATCGCTTATTTTGCTAAAACTGAAAACTTTTTGTGGAAATTACTGTAGATAAAGGTAAAAGATAGCTAAAATAATATAATAAGACCTATAAAGAGTACCAAAAAGTGCAGTGAGACTCATGAATAGTAGCAAAAATAAGTTGAATAGTAAAATAATTTAGTTTTTCATTTGCATCCAAACGCAGACCTAAAATAATAGAATGATATATTGGTAGAGATAGAAAAATGAAAAATAATTTTAAAAATTGTTTAATTTTTAAGGAGAGCAAAATTATCTTCAACAAATTTTAGATAACAAATTATACATTATATTACAATTATAAAATGATTATCTACTTCCACGCATTGTTTGGGTATGCAATTATTTTTAGGTAAAAGATAAAACCACAAGTATCCATCACCGGCAAGAATGAAAGTTTTAGGTTGGCGTTAGGTATATGCTAAAGTAACTAAAAGTGATGAAAATGTTCAAGGAATGATTGTTATGGTTTTCTTGAATTGAGTGAGACACAAATAGTAACATTGCCCCCAAAATGTGTATAGATAAATGCCACACACAAATGCTCGTTTCTCTCTTCCCCTGTTGGTGAAAATTTTGATTTTATTTAAGTGACTTATTAATTTCTTTCTCAGCTCTCATCTTCTTTAAGCAGTGAAATTCAACTCAGCTCAAATATCTTCTTGTATTACTCTGCCAATCTTGATTAGGTGAAGTGAATATTCCATCTTATTAGTCACTTTGCTGAAAACAAGCCTACCATTGTACCTTCTACAGTTCTACTAAATTAGGAGAAAGAACGAATATCAATGGAGCAAAAAAGAACATCAATAACTGAGTCAATCCAAGTTGCAGAAAATCAATAAGAAATATTACTATTTAACAACTCCAACTAGCAAATTTAACCACTATCCCCAGTAGTACTCGCCAACAGTCAGGCCATCTGCGTTTTTACCCATTCCACAGCTCTTTAAATTCTTTATTAACAGTTTGATCTCTTACTTCCCTGCAGAGAAGGAAGAATAACTACTTACTTTAGAAGAAAAAAATATATCGAGTCTCAATAGTTATATCCAAAGATAAGACAAAGAAGTAAAACTGGGGGGAAAAAGACATTGAAAAGAAATGCAGTGAGAAAAGGAAAATAAAGGAAGAACTTCTTAGCTAGTAATGCACTTGAATTAAAGTAAATGCATAATATGACATGCATGATCAAGTTGGATGCAGCTAGTCTAAAAAGATTAAATCCTATCTAATGGTTCCACCAGTAAATTATTCCTAAATATAAGCTTTAGGTTGCATCTATGATCATAGTCTACCTAACTGTTTATCTTTGATTCCCCTTCAGTCCTTTTCTCTTTTTAGAACTAAATTAATCTGTCTTTTGCAGTAATGCTTTAACAGGTGCTTGTCACAAACGATTGAAATATTTCAGTCCACTTTTGCTCATATATCTTCAAGAAGATAAGAACCATGGTCTGGAGCGAGCACTCATGAGTGCAATTTATTTATTTATTTATTTATTTATTTATTTATTTTTTATTTATAGAGTGGAACCTCAGCGAGGTAGGGCCTATGGACCTATCCTAGGGAGTAAAGTAAACCACAGATATATGACCCCACTGTCAAAACCGTGTATAATATCATCCAGGAGAACTAGTAGGGATTGATATATATATCACCTGAATTGTAATCCATGTGAAAAAGGAAGCTAAAAAATGAAACACAAAGTAGCTTTAATAACTCATTGAGATTCATTTCTTAGTATGAAATCCTTAGCATGTTTTGAAGATCACTCCTAATCTTGGAAAATTAGCTAGTTACATGCAACCAGAATCTTTCTTGTTTTGGAAGTTCTCACCAGCTTAGTATTTAGGACCTCATTTGGTTTTTAGTTTTAAAATATTACCAATCATGCCAAACGGGCACAACCAAAGAAGTATGCAAGAGTATACACCCACGGAAATGCAAGGCATCTTGAGATTTCCAAATATTTCAATATGAAAATTAATATTTATCTTGTGGGATAGGGTGCACCCTTTATCATTCATATATAATTTATTTCCTAATAATCGCAAAGCTGACACAAGAAGCTAAGAAACTTCGGGGGGGGGGGGGGGGGGGGGGAAAGAAGCTAGCATTGACAATAGGACACTGCATACAAGTTGAACTTCAGCCTTCAGGTTACAAATCGAGTGTGTTTTTATAAGGAAGGAGAAGGAGTATCGGGTTTTTATAAGTGTGTTTCACATTTCAAACACACTTACACACATTTCCATCTACTTTTTCACCCACACGCATATCAAAAACACTCAAACAATATTATTCAAACTCTTCTACCAAACACAAAGTTATTAAAAAAAAAATTAGAATTTTTGTTTTATAATGCTGAGGTTTTAAAAATAATGATGATGTGGAAAATTGTAGGAACTTCTACAACTTCGGTTATATATATATATATATATAGATTATTATTATTATTATTATATTTTAAAACTTATAATCTTTTCAGATTATTTTTTGGCGTAAATGCACTTTTAGTCTCTACCTTTTGGCTTTTTTTCTCATTTTGGTCCCTACATTTTCATTTTACCACTTTTAGTCTCTAAACCAATTAATGCGTGACATTTAAGTCCTTACCGTCACCCAATTAACAGAAAAAGCTGAAGTGGCTGACGGCATATTAAAATAATAATTAAAAAATCTATTTTGATAATAAAAAATGCCACATTAGCATTAATTTATTAATTTTAATTAAATAAAAAAATTAAAACAAAATTAAAAACAAAAAATCACATGAATTGAGATCTAAGAACATAAGAACCTAAGAACTTGTTCTTCAACGTTCTTCTTAAATCAAGAAATAAACCCAACACGACATCAAACTCATAATCAAAGAGCAAATCCAGATTGAATATCAAAGACATCAAACCCAGAAACGACATCAAACCTACAGGAAAAAAAAAAAATGAACATCACCAAATCAAAGAGCACGAACAAGAGCAAACACAGGAAAACCCACACCAAACCACACCCAAACCAAACCATCCAAAGAATAGAAACTCAGCAAAGCACCCAACTCGTCCACTCCCAAACCAAACCATAATCAAAGAAATTTCGAATACCACAACAAGTTAATAACTTAAAAAACAAAATGAAATTTCAAAATGCGAAATTCCCAGCAAACGCCAAAACCAAATCTCCAGCAAACCCAAACCCCAAATGTTAAGAAATGATCACCAATTAGACCAACAACAACAACAAACCCTGCAATCCTAACCAACGAACCCAACACCCACCAACACCTCTTTCTCTAAACCCAGAGCTGATCAAACCCAGTCAAACCCACCAACGATCACCAATCAAAGTCGAAGAGAAAGCCCAGATCCCAGCAAACCCAGTCGAACCTAGCACCCACCATCTCTTTCTCTAAACCCAGATCCAAAGAGAAAGCCGAAAGAGAGATAGAGATAGAGATTTTGATCAGAGAGAGAGAGAGAGAGAGAGAGAGAGAGAGAGAGAGAGAGAGAGAGAGAGAGAGAGAGAGAGAGAGAGAGAGAGAGAGAGAGAGAGAGAGAGAGAGAGAGAGAGCTTCATTTTAGACGAGAGAGAGCTTTAGTAAGTTGAATCTAGTGGATGAGCAATGACCAAAATGTATTTGGTCATATTTGCTGATGTGAATATTTTTTATTTATTTATTTGGGTGAACAAATATTCAATCTTTAAAACTAAAAAAAGTAAAAATTTTGTTTGTTTTTTATTTGGATTTCAAATAAAGGAAAATGTTGTTGCTGGGTTTGCTCTTTAATTCTGGGTTTGATGTTGTTGCTGGGTTTGATGTCTTTGATATTCAATCTGGGTTTGCTCTTTTTGATTCTAGGTTTGATGTTATTGCTGGGTTTATTTCTGATTTAAGAAGAACATTGAAGAACAAGTTCTTATGTTCTTAGATCTCAATTCACATAATTTTTTGTTTTTAATTTTTTATTTAATTAAAATTAATAAATTAATGCTGATGTGGCATTTTTTAATGCCAAAATAGATTTTTTTTAATTATTATTTTAATGTGACGTCAGTCACGTTAGCTTTTTCTATTAGTTAGGTGACGGTAAGGACTTAAATGTCACCCGTTAATTGGTTTATGGACTAAAAATGGTAAAATGAAAATATAGGGACTAAAAATACATTTATGCCTATTTTTTTAATGTTATTTTAGGTTGAGTAACTTGCATTTGTAAAAAACTAAAAATCAATAACAAATTAGATAGACTTTTACCAAATAATTCAATAATATATATATATATATATATTACATGAAAATAATATATATAAATATATTTTTAATTCATCTATATATGAATATAATTTTTAAGTTATGGCTCCAAAACAATACACTAATATTAACTGATACTAAAATATTTCGTTTTGCTGGTTAAACCGAAACGACATCTGATACGAAATTGACTCCTTTGACTAGGAGTGTGTTGGTAGAGAGACGGAATCAAACTCAGTGAGTAAGGGAATCCAGTTGGCAAAGAGAGCCCAAACTCGGGGAGCAAGCCAATTTTTGACAATTGACATCTTCATAGACAACCACTTGAGAGCATCTTTTGGAAATATCCCTTGAACCTACTAGAACTTTAGGTACTTGCTCCCATTATAGACTACCATATGCCTTAATCTTTTCCGTCCCTATCTAACAATTGAATGAAGATTAACACCACACAAAAGAGGATCTAAATCCAATTAAATTTGGATTTGCACAATAAAATGGCAAACTGAATGAATTTTCAAATAATGATGCGCATTCAATGAAAAATCAAATATATTTAAGATTTGGGAGGTCTTTCTAGCACATATCCAAATTATATCGAGGCAAAAATACATTTTACTTTTTGAAATATTCAAAAAGATATTTTTCCTATTTTTTATAATGACTCGCCCAACTCAAGCAAAAACAATCAGTTTGGAGAGAATTTTATGGTACACACGTTTCATTGGCCAGGCATTTAATACAATGGTTGACCCCTATATTTACTTGGCAAAAAAACCAAAGCCTACGGGACAGTCAACTAAATCAAACAAAAATGAAAAGTATTAGATTCACTATTTAACAAAAATAAAAGCAGACAAAAAATATATATATTTAACAAAAATGAGACAAAAAAGGGTTTCAAATTTTTTCTCTTCCTCATTCAAAAAGAAACTTCTCAAGCTTACTTGGCATGAACGACCGAATGAGGTTGTGTTTCTGGGTGAATTATTTATTTATTTTAATCAGTTTCTTACCTTCTTCTCTGTCTCTTCTTTTCTATGAATTTCTCAGTCTTTCACTATCTCTCTCCGTCCGATGTAGCTTTTGTTCTTCAAGTTGTTTTGTTGACTTGTTTTCAAACACTTTAGTGCTTTACAGTGGTAATTACAAAAGCCAAAGATCGGTCTATGGAATGGAACAAGTACGGTGGCTAGTTATTTTACCCTATAATTTATTTTTTTTGGTAACCTACCCTATAATTTATACGTTCTTAATTTGATATCTTTTTAATTGTAAAAGAAAATTATGTAAAAATATAGTTGCAAAAATCACGTGTCCGTCTGTGAAGCTTATTTTTTATTGGGTTATTTTATTATTTAGTTTATTTTTATTATTATTAATATGTCATAACGTATTATTTCAACTAATTTTTACTTTTATTTATTATATTTTAAAAAAAAATTTCAATTTCAATAAAATAGCGGATACTAAACAAACATGGCCTGCTTTTCTATTTGGGAAGGAATCTTTTAATTAAAGAAAAACAGACGCCAAAAACAAAACTTTACTTTTTTTTTTTTTTTTTTTTTTTTCTTTGAGAAACCAGATACTTTTTACTCTTTAGTTGTTACCCAGGAGTTTCTATATCTATCACTTTCTCTTGTAAATCAAACAATCTATGGTGATTGCACCGCCACCAATTCTCAAGCAACTTCACCCTTCAATCACAATCACCGTTCTGGTTGGGTTTGGTTGGGAATCAAAGAAAGAAGTGAAAGATTTGGGTTTGGTGTTGTTAAAGTCGAAATCAAAGCAGAGAGAAGAGGAACTTTTACTTCTTCATTCCTTGCCCAAGCCCTCACGTGATTCTGCTTGAGAGATCAATGTAGCAGTCTGTCACTCTTACATCATTAAGGAAACCTGTTGCTGCACCTTCAAAACATAAAAAAGAAGACTTCTTCTTTGGGGAAAGAGATAATATTGCTTTCCTGCCATATCTGATGATCCGTTTAAAAACGTTAATGCTGAGAGCAAATCCAAATTTAACATGGGCCCAGAATATTTTTAGCATCTGAAAAGTTTTCAAATTTGTTTTTAACGGATATGAAATACGTCTTGAGATCCTAAAAACCTTCTGAACTGTTAAGTTTTTTAATTTTTATTTCTATTACCAATGTGTGAATCCGAGCTTTGCCTTGAATGAGAGCATTACTCTATTTTTTCCTAGTTATACGTGCTCATGTGTTTGATAATTTTGCATATAAGCTGTTTGAGAATTTGTAGCTTAATTATAACCATGGAACAGTGACTCAATTTCTCATTTTTAATTTTTAATAGGTGCTTTGCTATAATACAAGAGAATCTAATAATATATTTTTGGCTAGTTCTGAAGCATGTTATGGTATTATAATTTCCAAAAGTTATAGGATTTATAGGTTGTTTAGATACCACAAAAGACTCATGAGTCCAAAACTCATTATATCCTACCAATGAAAATGATGAGCTTGATTTGTAATCTGAAGACTAAATGTAAACTTGGTATGCAATGTCCAATTGTCAAGGTAAAAGAAAAGAACCACCAATCCAACACCCTCTAAAATCTCTAATGAGACCTCTAGAAGCTCTACTGGGATTTCCTTGAGCGAGCTGACCCATCAGTATTGAGTTTGAAGAATCCCGCAAGAGGAGGTTTCCACCCAATAAGAATGTTGTTATGCTTAGGCCTCTTCAATTGGAAGGAGAGGGAAAAAGGCCTCTTCAATTGGAAGGGGAGGGAAAAGAAAAGTTCAGTGGCAAGGGATTTGATCCCTTTGATGATTATGGGAGAATTGAAGGTTTGATTTTCCATGGCAGTTTTATTTTGAACCATCCAAATAGACCAGATGGCCATAGGGAAGAGAAAAGGGGTTTTGTGGGTGTAGGAAGACATGCTAGTTGGAGTTGTTAAATTGTAAAGTTTCATATTTGATTTTCTGCAGCTTGGAATGACTCAATTATTGGCTCTTAGACTAGACCATGTTATGAGAATTAATTTGCATACTGTTAACAAGCAATGAATTTTCATATTCTGGCTGAGTTTAGATTTTCGAGCCTAACTGTATTTTAGATATGGTTAAGCTTGGTATAGAGCAAGGATATGATATTATCTTGGGTATAGTTCAACTTAAAGGAATAATAACCAGGAGTGAAACTTAAGAGAATTGCATCAAGAAAGGGCAAAGGTACTTAATCCTAAGTTCCAATTCCATGCCGTCTTCATCTTCAAGTAACTCTTCAAAGAGCTCATTTGATAATGGGGGAGACTCGTAAGACTCGGCTCTAATCTCCAGTTCAATGTACTCAAATAAATCTTCTACTTCATATACCAAATCCTTCACTTTGCAGTAACACTCGCGGAATGGACGTTTGTTTTTGCTTGCGCCACTGCTAATTTCCCTGTGCGCAGTTATCAACCCAGGCAGTAACTTCAATAAACACTCCTTCAGCCTCTCTGAGTCCACATAGATGAAGCGTTCAACATCTTCTTTTTTCGACAAATATGTGTTCTGAAACTCGGTAATGAAATTCACCAACCAGACGATGGTGCCAGTGAACGGATGAGAGGGTACTGGTAATAGGCTTCTTGATGTTGATGGTGGCGATGTCTCGGCCTCACACTCTGCCTCCGCAGAATTGATCGGTTCTTTTCCTTTCAAGTTCGATGTCCCTATCCCCATTTGAGCTTTTCCTTTTCAAATTCAAACTCCAAACTTTGGTGTGACCAATGACAATTTTTATGATCAACTTGAAAAACGAAAACAAAAATATCGCTAACTTATAGTCGCAGTAATCCTTTTTTTTTGAGAAGCTAGTCGCAGTAATCCAATTCTTAATTTTTCTATTCTTATCCTTATCCTAATAGATTATAAATTATCTTCTTCCTAAAAAAAGTGAAATAAAGGTCTTCTCTGAACTCTCACACTTTTTTTTTTTTTTTTTTTTTTTTTAGAGTTTAGAGTTAGAGGGTTAATAAAAGAGAGATGTTACGTCTACAATATTTTTACAACAAATCACAAGTGATTAGTTGTTATTGGTTCAAATTTGAAACTAATACTAAGATTACTTTTTTGCCCTAACAATAACAACCAGTAATAATCTGCCACTTAGGATTTGTTACAAAAATGTTGTAGACATATCATTTTTACAACAAATCTTAAATGGCAGGTTGTTACTGGTTGTTATTATTAGGGCAAAAAAGTAATCTTAGTGTTAGTTTCAAATTTAAACCAATAACAACTAACCATTTGTGATTTGTTGTAAAAATATTATCTACGTAGCATCTCTCTAATAAAAAACCAGGATATATGTAACAATACAAATAGGAATAGGATTTTGTTAAAAGTTAAACAGTCGCCTGGAATTGGTTATTTTATCTGCTGCTAAGAATATTAGGAATAGGATTAATGAACCTAGTTTTTTTTTTTTTTTTTGGGGGGGGGGGGGGGGGGTGGTGTGGGGGGGTGTGTGGGTGGGGTGATTAATGAAACTAGTTAGTGTCATTGTAGTAAAATACTTTTTTTTTTTTTTTTTGGTTATATAGCTAGACTGGTAGGGTTAGTTAAAAGGGTTTTATATATAACTAGCAGCAAACTTGTGCGTTGTGCGTGATAGTTATTTTTACAGTGATTTTATTAAAAAAAAATTAACAATTTAAACTAATTTAATAAATAGTGATGTATTTTGTAATCATATTTTTATTTATTATATGAACAATGATAAATGTAATATAAGAACAATCATGAATCATAAATATAAATTTTGTTGCACTAAAATGAAAACAACAAAATTTTTTTTTTTTCCAGAAATTCAAAAGGCAAGTTAACGAAAATATTCATTCTTTAGTAAAAGTTATTTATAGCATTTTTGTGAATCATTAAAAAGAATATAAATTTGGAAATTATTCTTTCTTTTGTAAACAAATTTTCTCAAACCTTATTTTTTCTGCCTACAATTCAAAACACCGAAAAACATAACTAAAAAAATTAATAAAACTTAACAATGATTAGTTGGAACAACTAGGAAATCAATTTGTTGTTGATAATTTATTAAGGTTATTTTCTTTACAGAAATTGTAATTTCGTCCACCCAAAACATATTATTATCAAATAAACAATTATTAGCAAAATCTAAGAATTAAATTCATATATATGCATTGTTATAAAATAATAATAATTATTATTAAAATAAAATTGTAAAAGCTAAAATTTGTCACTCATCCGATTATTTTCGTTTGGCTAACTTTTAAGATTTTCTCTAAATAAATGGCATTATAGAGTACTTCTAATACAACTATTAAGAGTAATTTGACCACCACAAAGGATTAAAAAATAAACAAAAATTAGTCAAGTTTCATAGTTTGACATCTAAATTAAGTACTATAAAAAATCATGCTATGTAATAGAATATATACCAAATTATCTAAATCATGCTATGTAATAGAATAATATTATATTTTTATATGCTATATTTAATTCTTTATAACACAATAGGATAACATTTAACAATTAAAATGAAAAAAAAATAACAATTTAAAAAACAAAAATAAATCGCATTAACCCAAAGTAGAGTTCTAAAAAATATAACAAATTATCAATTTAAAGCAGAGATGCAAGAAAAAAAATCCAACAAAAAATTGAGAGAGAGAACCTCTTTATTGTGAAAGAAAACTATGCATAGAATGAAAGAGATAGTGACAAATTTATAATAAGAGAGTGTGAATAAGAAGAGACAAAAACAGAGGAATGTAAAAGGAAAGAAGAAGAATTATATTAATGTAGAGGGTACTGGAAAGATAAAAAGGTAAGGGAGGAAGAAAGATTGAAGAAATAGTAGGGAGATGAAAAGGTAATGAAGGGAGAAAGGTTGAAGAAGTATAAATATTAAAAAAATATATGTTAAAAACAATTATAAATAAATTGAAAAGAAAAAGGATAATGACATGGATGCTGATGTGGCTCAACTGGAACACAGCAACATTAAATGTTACGCTTAAGGGTTTAGTAATATATAAATTATTATTTTATTATTATTACTAGTTATAGGCCCGTGCGTTGCACGGTTTTATGAAAAAACTTATAAAAAAAAATGTATAAATAATTATATATTTTAATAGATTCAATAAAGATAAAAGAAAAAATTATCAAGTGTAAATAATTATTTCACTAAAATAAGGGTTTCTTCCTAAAGCTAAATTAAATTGATAATTCCAAATTGTTAAATTGATAATTATTTTAAAAAAATGTACTAAAAAATTGATAAATCTAAAATTAATATAATATTGATAATATTATAAATTAAAATTAAATTTGATAATTCAAGAATACATGTGTAGAACATCTTGATAATTTGATGTAACATAAAAATCAAATACGAAAATTGTTAAAATTAATCTATTAATTCTAACCATATTTAATCATTAATTCTAAGACCCTAACCCTAAGCATATAAAAAATTAAAAAAATTTTTAAAAAAAGAGAGAAAGAGAAAGTGATTGATAGCTATAAGGAATTTTGATATATATATATATATATATATATATATACACATATATATATATAAATGCCATCAACGAAGAGATTATCAAATTAATGGAGATACGTACTTTTTTTGGGATAGATAGAGATTATCAAATTATTGAAGATATATACTATTCCTTGGGATAGATTATATTAATCACCTCTTGAAGAATTTGGATTGTGCTTATCCCTTAATAATCAAGTTTTGTAGCTTTATATTGTGATAAAGTAATATTAATTTAATAATATTAAAATTTGGAAAATTTAGATAATAAATATTATCTAAATTAAATTTTTGTATGTTAAATATTATCCCCTAATTTAAGAAATATATCCTAACAAATAAAAAATAATGTTAATTAGATGATAAATATTTCTAAATTAAATTTTTGTATGTTAAATATTATCCCTTAATTTAAGAAATATATCCTAAAAAATAAAAAATAATGTTAATTTAAGAATAAATTAGAGTCCTAGTAGTATACTATTCTTTTTTAGTTCTTTAAAATTCTAAAAATTTAATAAAATTTCTGCAATTTGGTGAAGTCACGTGGCGTAATCACTGCGTCTAAACCCAACTTTTATTATATATAATATAATATAATATGATATGATTTGTTTAAGTTTGACAAAAGTTAACTTAGAGTGAATTTATTAAAATAACCTGTTGCATAGGAGGATAAGTTTAAGATATTAGCGAGGTGGTTTCGTATGGATGCATCTTAAGTCTAGTGTTCCAATGCACTGGACGCGTTGCAATTATAACACGTGTTCATTTTTATACCCATGTCACAATCAGTGTGGATCCGGTGTCAATGGCCACTAGACGTAAGCTGCAACCGTTTTGTATCCTATTCCTATATATATATATATATATATATATATAAACAGTGTTTGTTTATATTAATTGAGGAAAGTTGGCTATTCATGACACAGAAATTGAAATTGAAACCTTGAAGACTGAAGAAATCAAGAATATGGGAATGGGTAGTAAGGATCAAGAAGGAATGCCAATACCATTGCATTCGTTCGGTAGCAGTATTGTTCGGTTTGTGAGTTTGATCACTGAATTTCAGAATAAGTATTTATTGAATGAATATGAATGTGGTGAACGCTTCTTCTTTGGTGTGGAGAGGGTGAAGGAGGGTTTACGGAAGTTAGAGCCTGGCTTGCAAGTTGCTCAAAGAGAGATTCCTATATACAACAGTAGAATCCGTGATTGGTATTTGAAGGTGAAAGACATTGTTTACCAACTTGAAGATCTGTTTGAAGACATTGAACTCCAAGTTATGGCTGAGTCATATGACTCTCCCTCTTTATATAAAGACAAGTTTGAAGAGTTACTTAAAGATGACGGCTTGGAGTCTTGTATTCATCTTATTTTATTTCTACTTCTGCACCATTCTCCCGAGGAAGGAACAGCCTCACTGTCACTCTTAACTCCCAACTCAATTATGTACCAGGATATTTGTTCCTCAGCGCAAGGTATTTGCTTGTACTTGATTTATCTCATGCTGGCTTCAAAATGCTCCCTTCTTATGTTTGGGAGTTAATACATTTGAGACACCTGGACCTCTCTTATAATCCTATCCAGACCTTGAGTGGATTGATTATTAATCTCTTCCATCTCCAGACCTAGAAACTCATTTGCTGTTTTCAATTGACCAGCTTTCCCGACAACCTGCACTTATTATCTAACTTATGCCACCTTGTCATTAGTCCTAGCATTCCAATTGTGATGCCTACATTTATTGATAGATTGACGTGCCTTCAAACTCTTATGAATTTCACTGTCCTAAAGAAAGATGGATATCAAATTGAAGAGCTAAAAAACCTAATGACCTTCATGGAGAACTTAGCATCAAAAATCTCGAGAATGTGAAATCTTTGGAAGAGGCTGAGAAGGCAAGGTTGCATCTCAAGGAAGGCATTCATAAACTATGTCTGACGTGGTCCAAAAGAAAGTATAATGGGTGCAAATGTAACTTACCAAATAACAAACCAACAGAGCAATATAACCAAGGGAAACATCATGGCCCCTTGTGAATGAAACCAACTGATGTAACTACATTAAGGCACCAGAATACACCATCCTGCATAAGCCTAGAAACAGCAGCTATCATCAAAACCAGATTATGTCTTCTTAAAAGAGCAAACTAGGATTCAAGCCCCATCTACAACACAAGATCCTGTTCAAAATAGAGTTATTGGCTTTGCAATTTACTTTCGAATATGCCCTTGACATCTCTCATGATATCTTTGACAATTTGTTTATCACTCCTAATCCTGCTTGAATGGATTACATCATTTCTTTGCTGCCAAATGTGATACACAGTAGCCCACCAAGCTAGGTTGCAAATCAATACACTCAGACTATTTGTCATTGTAACCCCATTTGATCAATCTCTCCTTGTTAGGCAAATTATTTCTCATAGTTAACCAGCCAATAAAAGAGTTCCTACGTATGTTAATCTCAGACCAGACCAGCTTCCACCAAGGACCAACCTGTCCTTTCACTCTGATTTCCTCCCATGTACCGGCACAAGTAAATTTGTGTGAAGAGGCCCAAAGAGCTGTCTGCATCATGTAACTAAACTAGACTAAGCATGCTTTGAATATCAACAAGCTGGTCAGACCTGGCAGCCTTTCAAATCCATTGCTTTTCATTGATCAGAGACTCTACCTTTGCCTCAAACTGACTAGCCACATCTTATTTGACCCTATACCTATATTTTTGGAACAAAACACCATCAAGATGCCATAAATTCATGCCATAGGAAGATTCTTTTTCAGTCTCCAACCTCAAAACTCAGGAATTTTCTAGCTGTTGGTCTTAGTTTAAGGATAGTGATGCAGGGAAAGTGATGGACTGTGATATGAATTAGAACTAAATGGGATGTGAGTTGCTTTGAACAAATTGAGAGGTGGTTAGGCACCTTTGCAAAGAACACAAAGTTCTCAAAAAATGCTCTAAAAGGCTTATTTCATTCACATACAAAAACTGATTTACAAGTGCTTACATTTTGGTACTTATACTAGTTGTTTGGCATTGACAGCCTTCTAGATGATTAACAAGTTTCTAAAACCTATTGGCCTATGCTTTAAACAATCATATAACTAAGTATTTAGTTACTAAAGGATTAGGGTGTAGCTACTTGAAATGCCCGGCATCAGATAGCCTCCATCCCCCAAGTACAATCTTGGGGAACTTTGATTGTCCAAAAGCATCTTCCTTTAAGAAGGCACTGCTGCACCCATGCAACCCATAGTGAGCCAACTTGAGTGAAAAGGTTCCAAATAAGCTTCATAATAGCTCCTTTCTTCCAGTCTTTAATTCTCTTCAAGCCAAGCCCGCCTTCTTTCTTTGGGAGACAAACTTTTTCCCAAGACACCCTGACTCCTCTGCCTTCACCTCTGCCATTCCACAAAAATTGATTGAAACTATGTTCAATGGTGGCTATGACCTTTGGGAGTATGAAGATGCTGCAGCTAAATCTCTGAATGCTTTAAAAAATGGGTTGCAATAATTGAGGCCAACCTGAAAAGGATATCTCCTAGAAGACTAAGCATTGACTTTTACTAAGATCTTGGATTTTTTGTGGCCCTTTGGTTCCTTAAGTGAACTTGAGTCTCTAAGAGTCAAGATGCTACTAACTAAGATGTTTGAATTTTTTTCGGCCACTGGCCACATGACAAAATTGTCAGCAAAAACTGTCCAAAGGGACAAAAACTCTCTTATCTCTAAAAATGAAACGGAATCGTTCAAAAATCAAAATTCAAAACAAGAAGAATACCTGTATGGTGGTGACAATGCTCATTGTAGTAGGTAGCTAGGTAAATAGAAAACCCAAATGTGAAAGAAACACTCTCCAAAACCTAATCCATTCCCATTTTTCCCCAATTTGAAACTCAATTTCTCTTATTTTGTACTGTACTATTGTTCAGTGAAGTCTAAAGTAATGGTGCCATTATCTGTCAACAAGTAATCAAAAATTCAATTTTGTTTTTAGATAAATATGGCAAGCATTATTTGACAGTGATAGAATATTAAGGACTTTAAGAGCAAAGGCAGGTATTGCAAATAGGATTGAACTCATGAACATTGTCAATAAGCATATCTGGTTTTTTCATGAACCAAGATGGATTTACTAATTTGGTTCTCTTTTGAGAAACTATTTGGCTTTTGGTTTCCTCAAAATCAGTAGAATGTAGGCATCTCAACATATATCCAGAAAAACTCTCTCTTTACCCAAATTAAAAAGTATGTGAAATTCTGAAACACCCCATTAGAAGGGTCGTTTTGAATGTCATTGTGACCTTTTCAACTCATTGTATGAATCATATGGATGTGTGAAACACTGGTTTATTAATGTGAGGCATTTGACAATTTGCTAGCGCATTTATAATCTTCTAAATGAATTAGCATACTCTGTTGATAGCAATGCAAATAATCACTTTATTAAGAAGCAATAGAAATGGCTTGTGGCATGCTTGGCATTTTTGAATTGAAGAAACTTGTGGACAAAAATTCATTTGGTTTATCACATAAATCCTGGATAACAGTGAAAAAAAACCCTTCTCTATTAGCCTAAAATATGCTTTCTTGATCTAATTATTTTTTATTTACTCAGATGTTGTTACTAATAACTTTATCTCCTTCATTCATCTTGTTCTGGAGGAAGTTCAGTAGTCCTTGAAGGGAAGCTTCAGTGTCTTTGTTTCTCATCAGCTCCCCTGCAACTTCTGCAGGAGTGACCTTTACATCCTCTATAAGCCTTTCGATCTGTTGAAAGAGACTGTGATTGGCAAAGCCCCAGATGGTTCAAAGCAAGGTGATTGAATACAGAGGGGGTGCAATATGACATGCAAATATGCACATCCATACGACCAGGTCTCAACAAAGCAGGATTGAGTTGTTCTTTGTAATTGGTTGTGAAAATGATGACACGCTCATCACCACAACATGACCAAAGACCATCTATGAAATTGAGCAGTCCTGAGAGAGTCATCTGTTTATAAATCAAAGCAAATGTTAGAGAGAATTTTACTTCAAGACTATAATGCACCTATGTAAGAAAAATCGATTTGCCTAATTTGTAGTACCCATTTTCCATTTAGCCATGCTATACCTCCCTTATTATCTAGAAACTAGCTGTTACCAATTCCTCTCTTTTATATCCATGTAAGATTGCTTAAAATCTAAAAGGCATAAGTTTAAGAAGTATTAGTCAAAATTTGTGGGAGTCTTAAATAAGTAACACTATAATTTGTTTCTAGTCTTATAGGTGAAACACAGACAACTGTAGTATATAATGATGATTACCTTATTGTTTCCAGTATTGTGATCATTCTCATTTTCCCGGTTTTCTAGCTTGATAGAGCAATCAATATCCTCTATGACAAGTATTGATCTGCTAGGCATGCTGAGCAACAAAAGCCTGAGTTCAGTATTGGATTTGACATCAGATAGATCCAAGTCATAGATGTCGAAATTCAAATAATTTGCCATTGCTGCAATCAAACTTGATTTTCCTGTACCCGGGGGACCATATAATAAGTACCCTCGTTTCCAAGCTTTCCCAATTCTTTTGTAGTACTCCTTCCCATTCAAAAAGTTGTTCAAATCTTCCATCAGTTCCTTCTTAAGCTCGGAATCCATGGCAAGGGTCTTGAACTTCATTGGGTGATTGAGATTGACTGCATTCGGGTCCCAACATGATCTGTATTCAACAACCGTGTGTAGCTTCACTGTTTTGCTCTCATCTCTAATGGACTTTGCTCTTCTTAAAATATATGGCAAGTAGGAACTTAATACCTTGTCTTTATGTCGCTTGTGAAAACTTAGCTCATAGGATCTGACCTCTGACCTCAGAGTGGCATTAAGATCACTCATGTTTTTATTTCTGCAATTTGATGGCTCAACTTGTGTACAAACCAAGCTCCAATTCATCTGTATATTTTCAAAAACATCAACTACCTCTTCATTTCGATCCAAGGTAACTACTAAACTTTTTTCATTCTCGTCTTTGCCCACTCTAACTCTTTGAACTGAGGAGCTAGTTATGGTACCTAAGTAGACCTCTGCCACATCAAACATTTGATTCTTTGAGAGACCTTGGAATTCTTCTATCACAATGGTGAATCGAGAAGAGAAGAGTCTGTAAAGGTTATGTAAATTAGAGGATAGGTAGCGCTGGATATCATTTGGTATGTAATCATAGGCAATGCTCCTAACCAGCATTGCTGTTGCAGCAACAGTGGCTGCTGTTGACAGAATTTTTTGAACATTGGGAATTCTTTGGTTTAGGGACATTTTCAGAGAGCACAATCTTGTTGGCAATACGTAATTTTGAAATATTTTTTTGAGAAAAAAGGCTTTTTCAAGATTTATGCTCTTGAGGGACACTAAAAACTCTCCTACAATTTTTGTGGGATGCCTCAATGAATTTATAATGTGGAGTCTAGAAAAATTTTGTATTACTATTCCTCTACATAGGTTTTTATTATTATTATTATTATTTTTTTCATGAATAAGTTTTCATAGAAATGACCTGACATTTCTAAGCTGACTTTTAAATTCTTATATTGAAAAGTAATTTGGTCTCATATTGTCCTTTATTCTCTTTTGACAAGGAAATCAATGAGAGAAGCTTCTTTGGACTTCAAGGTATTGTCAAATTACTTGCAGGGAAAGACATGGATATGACCAGCTTGAAAGACAGCAAGCAGCCAAGGTTGAAGTTAGCAGCAGCACAAGCAGAATATTATAAACTCAAAAATGACGTCTCCTTTTGGTCAGCACAAAAAGTATATGATTGGCAAAATTCCAAATTAGAGTGAATTGTCATCTTCTTCCCTAATTTAGTTTTTTGTTTTGTCCTTGAAACTCTGATATTCTTGTCGAGTTGGTCATTCCATCCATTGCCATTTTACTCCTTAAATTACATATATGATGCAACTCTGTTTTACCATACTTCAACAATTTTATAAATATTAATGGATGGACGGACTAATTTGATAGAAATGTTACATTTAAGGACTAAAATGACAAAATAAATTTAATGACCAAAATAATAATTCACCCAAATAAACTTAACAGACTATTTAAAACAAAGATTTTAGATATTTCTAAAAAAAAAAAAAAACAAAAAAAACAAAGATTGTAGATTATGCAACCACAGAGTCTTTGGTAGGGAAGATGATGACAAAATTTCTAAATTGTGTTAAACTTAGACATGCTTTATGATGTTTGCCAAGTGACTGATAGAGGCGATGTAATTTCAAGCATTCATTTCACAAAAACTGGCCTTCAAGAACTCTACATCATGAATTATCTTAGGATTTCCCTGAGAGTATCACTTAAATTTATCCATTTCAATTCAAGTAATTTTGTAAATTATTATTATTATTATTTTGTTTAGTTCATATCCTGACACTTGATGAATAATGGAGATGACAATACAATTTTTCTTTTTCTTAAATTTTTTTCAAATTTCCTAAGTGAGTTAAACATGCTTTCTTATGTTTGTTTATCGATTACTAGAGTATGAAATTTCAAGTATTTGAAATGATGAAATGAAATTTAAAAAACTCTACATCATAATTTAGAATTATACATACCTATTATTATAAAAACTCTCCAGAATATCAATAATTTAGAATTATACATTCCTATGAAGATATAGTTGAATTTTTTTTCCCTTTTTGGTTTAGTGGTCAAGTTACTTAAAATTTAAAGGGTGGTCATGTAACTAAACTAGACTAAGCATGCTTTGAATATCAACAAGCTGGTCAGACCTGGCAGCCTTCCAAATCCATTGCTTCTCCTTGAACACAGACTCTACCTTTGCCTCAAATTGACTAGTCACATCTTATTTGACCCTATACCTATATTTTTGGAACAAAACACCATCAAGACGCCATAAATTCATGCCATAGGAAGATTCTTTTTCAGTCTCCAACCTCAAAACTCAGGAATTTTCTAGCTGTTGGTCTTAGTTTAAGGATAGTGATGCAGGGAAAGTGATGGACTGTGATATGAATTAGAACTAAATGGGATGTGAGTTGCTTTGAACAAATTGAAAGGTGGTTAGGCACCTTTGCAAAGAACACAAAGTTCTCAAAAAATGCTCTAAAAGGCTTATTTCATTCACATACAAAAACTGATTTACAAGTGCTTACATTTTGGTACTTATACTAGTTGTTTGGCATTGACAGCCTTCTAGATGATTGACAAGTGTCTAAAACCTATTGGCCAATGCTTTAAACAATCATATAACTAAGTATTTAGTTACTAAAGGATTAGGGTGTAGCTACTTGAAATGCCCGGCATCAGATAGCCTCCATCCCCCAAGTACAATCTTGGGGAACTTTGATTGTCCAAAAGCATCTTCCTTTAAGAAGGCACTGCTGCACCCATGCAACCCATAGTGAGCCAACTTGAGTGAAAAGGTTCCAAATAAGCTTCATAATAGCTCCTTTCTTCCAGTCTTTAATTCTCTTCAAGCCAAGCCCGCCTTCTTTCTTTGGGAGACAAACTTTTTCCCAAGACACCCTGACTCCTCCTCTGCCTTCACCTCTGCCATTCCACAAAAATTGATTGAAACTATGTCCAAGAAGACTAAGCATTGACTTTTACTAAGATCTTGGATTTTTTGTGGCCCTTTGGTTCCTTAAGTGAACTTGAGTCTCTAAGGGTCCGTTTGGTTGGGAGAATGGAAAAATAGGAAGATAGAAAATTGTGGGAGGTTGGAAAAGTGAGATGATAGAAAATATTTAGTTTTCCCTCATTTGTGTTTGGTTGGAAGGGTGGAAAAGTGGAGGGATGGAAAACTTTTTTGTTTGGTTGAGATAAAAAATGAGAGGATGAAAAATAAAGTTGATATAAATTTACTATTATGTCCTTACTAAATATATAAACAAAAAGTAACACATTTATTATTAAAAAAAAATTGTATGGACAATTTAATTAATTAATTTATTTATAAAATAAGCAAATGCTAAAAGGATATTAAAAAAAAAAAAAACAGATAAAAACAAACAAAAAGAACCAATGTCTACTGTGCAAAATTTTATACACAAAAAAAAAAAAAAAAAAAAAAAAACAATGGAAAGACAAAAGTAGAAAAAGACAAAAAGTTGGCATTAAATGGAGAAGGACAATTTTGTCCAACACACTCTTCTTCCTTTTCTCTCCCATTTTTTCTCAATTTTGGAGAGATTGAATTGTGGTGGGCCCAGAGAGAAAATAGCTGGACCCCACCACTTTTCTCTCCCCCTCCCCCTCTCATCCAAACACCCTTCCCACTCATTTTCTCTCATATTTTCCACTCTTTTTTTTTTCCATCCTCTCTAAAATCCACCCATCCAAACATAGTGTAAGAGTTGAGATGCTACTAACTAAGATGTTTGATTTTTTTTGGCCACTGGCCACATGACAAAATTGTCAGCAAAAACTGTCCAAAGGGATAAAAACTCTCTTAACTCTAAAAATTAAATGGAATTGTTCAAAAATCAAAATTCAAAACAAGAAGAATACCTGTATGGTGGTGACAATGCTCGTTGTAGTTGGTAGCTAGGTAAATAGAAAACCCAAATGTGAAAGAAACACTCTCCAAAACCCTAATCCATTCCCATTTTTCCCCAATTTGAAACTCAATTTCTCTTATTTTGTACTGTACTATTGTTCTATTCTATTAGTGAAGTCTAAAGTAATGGTGCCATTATCTGTCAATGAGTAATCAAAAATTCAATTTCGTGTTTAGATAAATATGGCAAGCATTATTTGACAGTGATAGAATATTAAGGACATTAAGAGCAAAGGCAGGCGTTGCAAATAGGATTGAACTCATGAACCAAGATGGATTTACTAATTTGGTTCTCTTTTGAGAAACTATTTGGCTTTTGGTTTCCTCAAAATCCGAAGAATGTAGGTATCCCAACATATATCCAGAAAAACACTCTCTTTACCCAAATTAAAAGTATGTGAAATTCTGAAACACCCCAATAGAAGGGTCGTTTTGAATGTCATTGAGACATTTTCAACTCATTGTATGAATCATATGGATGTGTGAAACACTGGTTTATTAATGTGAGGCATTTGACAATTTGCTAGCGCATTTATAATCTTCTAAATGAATTAGCATACTCTGTTGATACCAATGCAAATAATCACTTTATTAAGAAGCAATGGAAATGGCATGTGGCATGCTTGGCATTTTTGAATTGAAGAAACTTGTGGACAAAAATTCATCTGGTTTATCACATAAATCCTGGATAACAGTGAAAAAAAGCCCTTCTCTATTAGCCTAAAATATGGTTTCTTGGTCTAATTATTTTTTATTTACTCAGATGTTGTTACTGGTAACTTTATCTCCTTCATTCATCTTGTTCTGGAGGAAGTTCAGTAGTCCTTGAAGGGAAGCATCAGTGTCTTTGTTTCTCATCAGCTCCCCTGCAACTTCTGCAGGAGTGACCTTTACATCCTCTATGAGCCTATCGATCTGTTGAAAGAGACCATGATGGCAAAGCCCCAGATGGTTCAAAGCAAGGTGCTTGAATACAGAAGGGGTGCAGTATGACATGCAAATATGCACATCCATACGACCAGGTCTCAACAAAGCAGGATCGAGTTGTTCTTTGTAATTGGTCGTGAAAATGATGACACGCTCATCACCACAACATGACCAAAGACCATCTATGAAATTGAGCAGTCCTGAGAGAGTCATCTGTTTATAAATCAAAGCAAATGTTAGAGAGAATTTTACTTGAAGGCTATAATGCACCTATGTAAGAAAAATCGATTTGCCTAATTTGTAGTACCCATTTTCTTTTTAGCCATGCTATACCTCCCTTATTATCTAGAAACTAGCTGTTACCAATTCCTCTCTTTTATATCCATGTAAGATTGCTTAAAATCTAAAAGGCATAGTTTAAGAAGTATTAGTCAAAATTTGTGGGAGTCTCAAATAATTAACACTACAATTTGTTTTTAGTCTTATAGGTGAAACACAGACAACTGTAGTATATAATGGCGATTACCTTATTGTTTCCAGTATTGCGATCATTCTCATTTTCCCGGTTTTCTAGCTTGATAGAGCAATCAATATCCTCTATGACAAGTATTGATCTGCTAGGCATGCTGAGCAACAAAAGCCTGAGTTCAGTATTGTACCTGACCTCAGATAGATCCAAGTCATAGATGTCGAAATTCAAATAATTTGCCATTGCTGCAATCAAACTTGATTTTCCTGTACCCGGGGGACCATATAACAAGTACCCTCGTTTCCAAGCTTTCCCAATTCTTTTGTAGTACTCCTTCCCATTCAAAAAGTTGTTCAAATCTTCCATCAGTTCCTTCTTAAGCTCGGAATCCATGGCAAGGGTCTTGAACGTCATTGGGTGATTGAGATTGACTGCATTTGGGTCCCAACATGATCTATATGCTATAACCGTGCGTAGCTTCACTGTTTTGCACTCATCTCTAATGGACTTTGCCCTTCTTAAAATATATGGCTAGTAGGAACTTAATACCTTGTCTTTATGTCGCTTGTGAAAACTTAGCTCATAGGATCTGACCTCTGACCTCAGCGTGGCATTAAGATCACTCATGTTTTGATTTCTGCAATTTGATGGCTCAACTTGTGTACAAACCAAGTTCCAATTCATCTGTATATTTTCAAAAACATCAACCATCTCTTCATTTCGATCCAAGGTAACTACTAAACTTTTTGCATTCTCATCTTTGCCCACTCTAACTCTTTGAACTGAGGAGCTAGTTATGGTACCTAAGTAGACCTCTGCCGCATCAAACATTTGATTCTTTGAGAGACCTTGGAATTCTTCTATCACAATGGTGAATCGAGTAGAGAAAAGTCTGGAAAGGTTATGTAAATGAGAGGATAGTTAGCGGTGGATATCATTTGGTATGTAATCATAGGCAATGCTCCTAACCAGCATTGCTGTTGCAGCAACAGTGGCTGCTGTTGACAGAAGTTTTTGAACATTGGGAATTCTTTGGTTTAGGGACATTTTCAGAGAGCACAATCTTGTTGGCAATACGTAATTTTGAAATATTTTTTTGAGAAAAAGGGTTTTACAAGATTTATGCTCTTGAGGGACACTAAAAACTCTCCTACAATTTTTGTGGGATGCCTCAATGAATTTATAATGTGGAGTCTAGAAAAATTTTGTATTACTATTCCTCTGCATAGACTTTTATTATTATTATTATCTTTTTTTTTTATGAATGTGTTTTCACAGAAATGAACCTGACATTTCTAAGCTGACTTTTAAATTCTTATATTGAAAAGTAATTTGGTCTCATATTGTCCTTTATTCTCTTTTGACAAGGAAATCATTGAGAGAAGCTTCTTTGGACTTCAAGGTATTGTCAAATTACTTGCAGGGAAAAGCATGGATATGACCAGCTTGAAAGACAGCAAGCAGCCAAGGTTGAAGTTAGCAGCAACACAAGCAGAATATTATAAACTCAAAAATGACGTCTCCTTTTGGTCAGCACAAAAAGTATAGGATTGGCAAAATTCCAAATTAGAGTGAATTGTCATCTTCTTCCCTAATTTACTTTTTTGTTTTGTCCTTGAAACTCTGATATTCTTGTCCAGTTGGTCATTCCATCCATTGCCATTTTACTCCTTAAATTACATATATGATGCAACTCTGTTTTACTATACTTCAACAATTTTATAAATATTAATGGATGGACGGATTAATTTGATAGAAATGTTACATTTAAGGACTAAAATGACAAAATAAATTTAATGACCCGAAATAATAATTCACCCAAATAAACTTAACAGACTATTTAAAACAAAGATTGTAGATTATGCAACCAGAGAGTCTTTGGTAGGGAAGATGATGACAAAATTTCTAAATTGTGTTAAACTTAAACATGCTTTATGATGTTTGCTAAGTGATTGATAGAGGTGATGTAATTTCAAGCATTCATTTCACAAAAACTGGCCTTCAAGTACTATACATCATGAATTATCTTAGGATTTCCCTGAGAGTATCACTTAAAATTTATCCATTTCAATTCAAGTAATTTTGTAAATTATTATTATTATTATTTTGTCTAGTTCATATCCTGACCCTTGATGAATAATGGAGATGACGACAATACAATTTTTCTTTTTTTTAAATTTTTTTCAAATTTCCTAAGTGAGTTAAACATGCTTTTTTATGTTTGCTTATCAATTACTAGAGTATGAAATTTCAAGTATTTGAAATGATGAAATGAAATTTAAAGAATTCTACATCATAATTTAGAATTATACATACCTATTATTATAAAAACTCTCCAGAATATCAATAATTTAGAATTATACATTGCTATTTATATAATATTGACTTTTTTTTCCTTTTTGGTTTAGTGGTCAAGTTACTTAAAATTTAAAGGGTATTTATTTATTAGCTTTTGTTACTTACCAACGCAAGTGGGACCTGTTTTTATCCTCCTCAACGAGTGCACAGGGAACCGTTAACATACTCCTATTCCATTAACATACTACTTTATTTATAGATAAAATAGAGTTTAAACATAAGACATCAGCTCCCACGTCTCCATTATCATCTTCTTGTACATTGTATATCTCATAATGCACACTTCTCACATACATTTTAGCCACTTCTCAATTTTTCCATTACTTCTGCTCCAACTTTGATCATAATTGTTCATGAATATCTTGACAATGATAATTAAGAGGGTCTTCTAATCATATATACGAGACCAACTTTCAATACAATAACAAAAGAACACACAAAGAAAGAGAGTTTTCAAGCGGGAAAAATTCTAACAAACCAATGCTTTTACATGCTTAAGAGCTGATAAATGCTATCTACTTCTAAGTGTGTCAATTCACCAATACCATCTAAGAAGTGGAAGGGACTTGTGGGAAACCCAGAGCAGGAACAGATGACAGTCAAGCACTAATTAGCATATTAAGATGGCTATATATACGAGTTTTTCTTGCAAATGCAAATTTCATAGAGAGCAACTTGTAATCAAGTTCCAGAACAGAAAGGAACCACCAAACAGAAAATCATCTGCCATATAGCACAATATGACCAAATAAAAAATACTGTTGACAAGAACCACATTGTATACATAGCACTGACATGAAAGGTTGATCCTTCTTCATACTCATAAACTTGCCTGAATCATCCTGGACCAACTTTAGGAATGTCATAATGCTCACTCATGTTTGCCAGATACTGGTTGAAATCCTGAATCCTGTCACGGTGAGATTTATTAGCTACCTTAGCTAATCTATGAACATCAATTTGCTCCCTCTGTTCAATATATCGCCTTTCTGCAGGAGTGAGATGATCATCACAATGAACAGTCTTCCCATCGCCACTCATTTTTTTGGCATCATCTACATCTTCCTCGTTAGGATCAATGGATATCTCTGCAGTTTCACCTGCACCAAATAATAAGAAAAATGAATGACAAATATACAGTCATGATGTTCAACAATTAGAATGGAAAGTAGAAAAGATCTGGACCAAACAAAATGGTTTCAGTGTTCAAACAATCTCTGGATTTTACAGCAGTCTCTGCTCCATTCTTTTCGCTGTCTTCTTTAGATAACATATGTAGTCCAATTCTCAGCAAATTTTAATATTTTCATTCAAATCAAGTTAATATTGAGAATTTCCAGATCTCAGAACAAGACAAGAACGACCTTTCTTGGAAATATATAGAAATCAAATTTGCAGCAAATTTCAAGTCTGCCATTTCAAGACTTCAGTGCAGGAATACGTAGTTGACCATTACCATTACCATGTACACAGTACGAAGAAAGCTGCTTTCAGCACAAGAATCAGAGGTAGTAACTGCGCACATGGTTACCTACGGTTGCTGAGTTAAGTCTGGTAAACATGGTCATGACTAAGATTTGCTGTAACTGGCTTTATCCAGCCATGACATCTGCTACTCCCATGTCATCTGCTGCTCCCAAGTCCAGAGAAAAGAAATTATATTCCAATAAAAAGAAGACATCCTCCCGAAAGAAAAGGTCTTCTTTTGATAACCTCAGTGGACTTAGTGAATCCTCTGTTATTGCCTACCTTCGATGGAAGGACAAAAAGGAAGCTGCTAATTGTGACTCTGAAGATGCTAAGTCTCAAGAAGCCTCTGTTGCCAATGATCCTTTTTATCCTTATGATCCAATTTTATTTGGACATGATCCAGAAACCACTCCAAGGTTGTCTGTCGATTAATCCTTGGACCCATTGCTGCTAATATTGCTACTACTACTAGGCCATCCCTGGCCATTGCCACTATTGCAAGGCCATCCCAGGCCCTTGCCACCTTGATCTGTTGTTTTTGTCCTCAGAATACCGAAGACTGCTACGTCAGCACAAACTGACAAAACTGGTACCAAATTATTGCTGCTACCTCCAGCGTGTTAGCGTGCACCAACAGTTGTTACCGCTGCTTTCGGCTAATTTACCCTTGTGAAAGAAATAGTAAAAAGTACTGTGTCACTTTTACCGTTCACTCCGTGACTTTGCTGTTACTGATCACCCGTGATTGCTGCTGCCACTGTTCTATACTGTGCAAACAGTGCCTGTTTTTACCTCTATAAGGCATGATTCATTTCATTTGTAATCAGAATCTCATTTTAGATTTTAAGACTTCTATAAGCTTAAAGCCTCTAGAGATGTCTCACCTACTGCCTAGAATTCCTCTTAGGTTCTGCACCCTTTGAGAATTCTTGTTAATCCCTTTGAGGATTTGTTATCCACTACTACCTGCCTGTTAATCTTGTAACTGCTACAACTACTTGTATTCCTTTTAAGGATTTGTTTCACTGCTACTATCTGTAAGTTATTTTGATAATATACTTTCAAATTACTATCTATGTTTGATATCTGTATTAAATTACTTTAAATTGTTTTGATATATTGCTTGGCTGGTTCTACCGCCTTATTATCATTTCATTATATATATATATATATATATATATATAGATATGTATATATATAGATATACTGCCTTAGCTGCACCACCTCCCAAGTCAATTACCCTTTTTACAGTTGAAGAACCTTTAGGCCCCATAATCCCCCAAAAGTCTTCTTCACAGTCATCTAGAAAAGGAAGGTCTCCTTATATTAGGAAGCCTTTCATCCAGCACATCTCTTATATTGAGCCACATTTGGTTCATATAACAGATCCCTTAGCTCTAGCAATGGAAGTTTTGCCCCTAGAATGGCATTACCTCCCAAAACATCCTGAGAAAAACATCAAGTTCTATAAGAGCATTCTCATCAAAGAAAAGTCTGCTCGAATAAAAAATGTCATGAACAAGACAAACCCCTCAGAAGTCCTCTACCACAAGTTCATCATTACAGGATTTGTAAGTTGTAAAGATTGGGGACACCCCTCCTCACTCAAGACCCTTACAAAACTCAAGTCTCTCACAGGCTCAGAACTCCAGTATAGTTATTATGACTACATGGACGCCTTTGAGAAGGTTCTATTTTACCAGAATAAGAACTTTGACCATTCATGGTTCTTAATGTTTGACAAGAAATTCTCCAGTCCAGTGCCTTCTTGGTTCCTCAAGTGGTGGGAGATGTTTGGATCGATTCCTCAGATCTTTCCAAAGCCCCTTCAGGATGCTCTTAGGTACTTCAGCTCCAGATTTCAAGCCTCCAGTCATGGTTCCCAGTTTCCAGCAATTCTGCATATGACGATCATGTACAGAATCCATTGGATTAGCATGTGGAACTATTCAATTAATAATAATCTCCTAGACAGAGAGTTTTCAGTAAAATGGTGGGATAGTATCAGGTTTAATCAGATCATCAGTCAGATTCACAGAGACTTTCCCCCTCCAGTTCAGAGAGCCATTGCTCACAACACAAGATCTCAGTCAAGCCTAGACTCCGTCCAGATCGCCGGAAAATCTAGCAAGGAACTTAAAGATCTTGCTCAGCAGTTGCTCCTACAATCAAAGAAGTTAGAGTTAGAAGAAAAGAACTCTCCTGCCTCTTTCGAAGCTTCAGTCAACCACAATCCAGTTGACCCCTTCCAGGATTCTCAAGATCCTTATGATGGTTACAACTTGGATAGCGATTAAGTTGTTTTGGATAGCACCAGTCATTATTTAGAACAGTTCTTCAGTCCGGTTACTATTCATCCACAATACCAGTCACTATGCATGAATAGTACCCGCACTCAGCAGCCTGATAAAGACAAAAGACAGGTTACTATTCATGAACAGTAACAATCACTGTTCATCTACAGTACCCGACATAATAATCCAGAAGTACTATTTACTTTCGGTGGAAAAGAAATTCACCCTCAGTAAAAGCAATTTGCTCTTCGGAATTTCAACAATCTCCTGAAGAATCCAAGGCTTCCTCCAGCTGTATAAGGAACCCTCAGGCTGATTCTTCAGCAGGTCTCATTTTAGGTCTAGTTTAGACAACTACTTCAGAGCCTCCCTTCTCTTTACAACCCTTAGTCTTGTAAACAGATGGCATTCCCAGTTCACATTCCAGTTTACACTTGTAACACCATAGTTATGGTCTTCACACTTGTAACCTGTAATTTATATTTCCGCACCCAGATGGCCTCAGTCGGCCTCCCCCTTAGTCTATAACTTACCCTCTTTTGGTATCAGAGCCAAGTTTTGGCCGATCGTAAGTTGTAAGTTACTATAATTATTTTCAATCAAGTTGGCAGGTGTTACTGCCATAGTTATCCATTATTTTGTGCATTATCATTATTTTGAATATGTTATCTCCTACAAGTTACATTTTGTTTTATATATATTTTCTGATAACTCTTCCACTACCATTCATCACTTTCTTCATCTACTATTTCTTCTCAGTCTTTGTCTACTGCAATTTCTTTTGGTGGTAGGCCGAGCCTCCCGTTTAAGCTTCTATTTACTGTTCTGTGTTAATTGTTCAAGCTAATCAGTTACTTCCCAGTTATCAGCTTTTTCTTATCTTTGTGTTTAGCCCCAAAGTTTGTTGCAGATGTGTTCTATTGAGACATATAAGACTAGATCTATGCTGTCGTGCAGCCCAGTCAGACCCGGTATCTTTCTTGTTAGTGTTTGGTTAACCCGTGTTAGCCGAGAGAGAGGCGTTTAGGGTGGTCCCCACTGTGTAGAAAGATTGTGGCAGTAAGAGGTTGTAGTTAGCACAAGAGAAGGCGTTAGTCTCGTGTGAACACCCTGTTCCAGAGCCTCACTGTAACCTGTAACCTGTAATATCCCAGTAAGGCTCTTGATCGTAAGTTGTAGTGATTCCTTCAGTATCCATGATGAAAGGGTACAACAAACACATGAAAGGGTTTCCTAAGATGACCCTATCTGATATTTTCCTCTAGGTGCTTTGGGAGGAAATGCCATTCTGGAGGCAAGACTTTCATGGCAAGGGCCAAAGGATCCTTAATGTGAACTAAATGAGGTTCAATATAAGATATGTGCTGGACAAAGGGCTTCTTAACATAAGAAGACCTTCCTTTTCTGGGGGGATAGGAAGAGGACTTTTGGGGCTGGATGGGGCCAAAAGGTTCTTCTACAGTGTATGGGGTGATTGCCCTAGGTGCTAGGGTTACTAAGGCTGAACTATAACTGGATTGCCTAAGGGATGGCCTTTGTAGTGTTTTGTATGGAACTTTGCTTTTTCTTATCTTTGGGGTTACTATTGTCGATTTTATAGTGTTCTGTCTGGAACTTTGCTGGTGTGGGTACTGTAGCGGAATAGTAACCGGACTGCAAAAGGTTGTTCTGGAGCTGTTCTGGAGCTCTTCGGAATATCTTAATCACTATCCAAGTTGTAACCATCATACAAATCTTGAGAATCCTAGAAGGGGTCAACTGGAATGCGATTAACTAAGGCTTCTGAAGAGGCAGGAGAGTTCTTTTCTTCTGACTCTAACTTTTCTGATTATAAGAGCAACTGCTGGGCAAGATCTTTTAATTCCTTACTAGATTTCCTGGAGATCTGGACGGAGTTTAGGCTGGATTGTGACCTTGTATTATGAGCAATGGCTCTCTGGACTGGGGGAGGAAAATCCCTGTGGATCTGGGCGATAATGTCATTATACTTGAAACTATCCCACCATTTTATGGAGAATTCTCTGTCCAGAAGATTTTGATTGATTGCATAGTTCCACATATTGATCCAGTGAATTCTGTACTTGATCGTCATGTGCAAGATTGCTGGAAACTGGGAAGTATGACTGGTGACTTGAAACCTAGAGCTGAAGTATCTTAAGGCATTCTGAAGGGGTTCTAGGAAGATCTGAGGGATTGATCCAAAAATTTCCCACCACTTAAGGAACCACGAAGGTACTGGGCTGGAGAATTTCTTGTTAAACATCAAGAACCAAGAATGGTCAAAGTTCTTGTTTTGGTAAAATAGAACCTTTTCAAAGGCATCCATATAATCATAATAATTGTATTGGGGTTTTGATCCCTTGAGAGTTGTAAGGGTCTTGAGTGAGGAGGGATGTCCCCAATCTTTGCAACTTACAAATCGTTGGATGATGAACTTGTGGTAGAGGACTTCTGAAGGATTTCTATTATTCATGACATTTTCAACGCGAGCAGACTTTTCTTGGGTGAGAATGCCCTTGTAGAACCTGATGTTCTTTTCTAGGTGTTTGGGGAGGAAATGCCATTCAAAGGGCAAAACTTCCATTGCTAACGCTAAAAGATCTGTTATATGAACCAAGTGCGGCTCAATATAAGAGATATGCTGGACAAAAGGCTTTCTGACATAAGAGGATCTTCCCGTTCTGGGAGGAAGAGAAGAAGGCTTTTGGGGTACTATTGGGCCAAAATGTTCTTCGACTGTGTATGGGGTGATTGTCTTGGGAGGTGGTGTAGTTAGGGCAGAGCTATAACTGTGCTGACCATGGGGCCTTTCGTAGTTTGGTTTTGGAATGGTAGACACCAAATAACGGTTGGCAATAATGGATGGGGACACAGGTAAGGCCTTTGCTGGACTGGAAGAAAAGGGTACTAAAGGGCCAGGGTTCTTTGCCTGACTAGTACTACTGGTGGTTTACTGTTTAGGCAACTTTGGAGGTTGGGGCTTGTGCATTATTCATTGTTTTGATTATGCTATCTCCTACAAGTTATATTTTGTTTTACATCTATTTTCTGATAACTCTTCCATTCCCATTCATCACTTTCTTCATCTATTATTTCTTCTCAATCTTTGTTTACTATAATCTATTTTGGTGGTAGGCTGAGCCTCCCGTTTAAACTACTGTTCACTATTCTGTGATTATTTGTTCAAGCTAATCAGTTACTTCCTTTTCTTATTCCTGTTTTTAGCCCAAAGTTTGTTGCAGATGTGTATTGTTGAGACAAGTAAGTCCAGATCTGAGCCGTCGTGCAACCCAGTAAGACCCGGTATCCTTTCTGTTAGTGTTTGATCAGCCCGTGTTAGCCGGAGTGAGGCGTTGAGGGTGGTCCCCACTGTGTTTAAGGATTAGGGCAGCAAGAGGTTGTAATTAGCTCGTGAGAAGGCGTTGGTCCCGTTTGTACATCCTGTTTCAGATCTAAAGGTTAGATCCAGAAATTTGGAGATAAAGGTCATTAGGTTGTAATTGTTTATCTTAAGCTTTTGATTCAGAACAATGAATAGGTTGTTTAGAAGCAGCTCTTCTACCAGCATTAGATCTTCCAGTACATCCCTCCCTGAGATCCCTCAAGAAGATGGAATTCATAATTCAGAGTCTTACCAGTTATCAGACATAGATAAAAAACTAGGTGATTGGAACATACCCAAGGTACCCACAAACCAGGTCTATAAGTCATCTTCATGGTCCTTGAAAAAGACTTTCAAGACAGATTACCATGTTAGAACTATAGAACAAGTCTACAGCATCAACAAGGAGTATGAGACATGGTACTTGTTACCTTCTGCAGCATTGAAAGCTCATAGGAAAAATGGACACAAATTCCTCCATATAGGTTTAGTCCAGGTTGGAGTTAAACCCTTGATCAGGGAAGGGTTGAACAACTCAATCCTTATGGCCCTTAGAGACACCCGTCATATCAGATTTAATGACAGCCTCTTAGGAACCACAGAATCCAGTCTTAGTGGTGGACCAGTTCATTTCGACTATTTCCCCAACTTCACAGTAGCACTTGATGACCTTCACATCATGAAGGTCCTCACCCTCAACATTAAGACCCATGGAACTCTTATGTTACATGGAACTCGACAGTTAGCCTTGATATATAGAGTGTATTACAAGTGCATAAGAACGAACATGAGTGTTCAAGCCATAGACAAGAGAAAGGTGGGAGAAACCACTCTCATCCAAGCCAAGGATGTTAGATCCACAGTTCAGGTCCCTAGAACCCTAAAATGGTTGGAGATTACCTTCCCAACCAATTGGACTCTAGAAAATGAGAATTATTATCTACAGATCCAAAACCCAGCTAGAAATCCAGATCTAGATTTTGTCTAGCAACTAGCCGATGGAATGGTTAGACTAAACTTTGACCAATCCAGGTTTAGGACACCCTTAGAATATGATGAACCTAGGTCTAGATCCCCAATAGATCTACACCAACCTTTTAGGCAGCCAACTATCCTTCTTAAAGATAGACCTGCATCCTAGTGTAGCTCATCTAGAAACCTAGCACCCTTTCCCAGATCAAGGAGAGACCTAGGACCAAAATTCCAAGGTGTAAGAACCCAATCCCAGGTTAGTACCCCTTGTTACATAGCCAAGCAACACTCAGTTGCTGATCAAGAAGAAGTCAGCACTAGTCAAGATAGCCAAAAGCCTCCTTCACCATCAGGAACTGATATGAGAGATCCCTTTCAGCCAGAAACTGAAATAGATCATCAACTCATGGAGATAAGGAAGTCACTCCTGATATGGATGCCTTAGGCAAAGAGTTTGACTTAGAGAAAAATAGAGTCAAGAGAGACGCTTATAGAGCCAACCATACCAGAGAACAAAAGAAAGAAGTTTTGAAAAAATGGAAAGAATTAATGAAAGAGATATCCAGCAATGTCCCTTTCTTTGAATACTTTGAGAACCATTTTGAGTGGCATAAGAAGTCTTGTGTCATTACCAAAACCAATTGGACCATATAAGACAACAAAGAAAATAAGAAAGTTGTTAGGTCTAGTCATCCTCCCCAGGAATCCATACTCTTTAACCACCGTGGTAGTGATGTAGTCGCCTCTCCCTTCAAACACCCAACCAATGAAGCAAAGGTTGTCAAGAAGGTAATAGAGCAAAACAACTACACCAACTAGTGTTTAGGAGTTATAGGAAAACAACTTGATAGGATAGAAGATCGGATAGACAACAAGGTTATCCTTCAACCAGGAAACCCTAGCAAACCTATCTAGACTTTAGAAAAGCCCTTAGTTAAGCTCCCCACAACTAGGCCAGCAAGTCTCAGACCTAAAGATAAAACAGCCTTAGAAATAGTCGCCCAAAAACTTGAGGAACTTGTGAAGAAGGAACCAGTCACCCCTTCACCTAACACCACCTCAACCAGTAGAGGGCAACTCAGAGATAACCAGCTTGTCACTTTAGAAGCCCACACAACCTCTAGTAGTTCTAGTAGAACCTCCTCAGAAAACGAAAAAGGAGATAGAACATCTCGAAGACCAATTTCGAGGTTTACAAATAAATAGGCTTTACCAACCCAAGGTAAACCCAACCAACCTAACCAAGAATTGGTATCCCAGACCCACACCCCCTGACCTCCTGTACGAGGAAAGAAATAGCCAATTCACAGTACCCACTGGTAAACTCTATGAATGGAACATAGATGGTTTATCAGAACAAGAAATCCTAAATAAGATTCAGCACATGTCCATGGTAGCCAATAACTACCTAAATGATGGACATCAGCACACAGAGGTCATAGAGCTCATGATTTTAGGATTCATAGGAAAACTGTTAGATTGGTGGAATAACTGTCTAACAGAAGAGTCTAAAGAAGACATTAAGTATGTTGTCCAAAAAGATGAGGAGGAGAACCCCATCTTTGACGAACGCATAGGAAGAGGTGTTCCCGATGGAGTCAATACCCTGATCTATATGATCGTGAAACACTTCGTAGGTAAACCTAGCAACATCACATCTAGGATTTACGACCAGTTGGGTAACCTTAGATGTAAAAACCTTGGTGAATACAGGTGGTATGAAGATGTGTTTACCACTAGAGTCATGCATAGAAGCAATTGTAACTCTCCATTTTGGAAGGAGAAGTTCATCAATGGCTTACCCACATTATTTGGTGAGAAGGTCAAAGAAACCCTTGCTAGCCCTTTAGGTGTCATAGATTATGATAACCTAACCTATGGAGACATCTCTAGCACAATCCGAAGTGAATGAATGAAGATGTGTAGAGATTTGAAAATCCAAAGCCAAGCCAACAAGAGCAAAGCCAAGTACGAAGTAGGAAACTTTTGTACACAGTATGGCTTACCTTCAGTCATCCCAAAGAGAAAATCCAAGCATAGAGGAAAAGAACCCTCTGAGAAATCCCATAAGAAGAGAACAACATCCAAGTATTATAGAAAACAGAAGTTCAAAACAGATGATTTCTATAAGAAAGGAAAATCCAAGTCCACAAGAAAGTACATACCTAAAACATTAGGAAAATGTTTTAAGTGCGGGAAAAGAGGTCATTTCCAGAAAGAGTGTAAAGCTAAGGCTAAATCCTTTATCAACACCTTTGTTAGTGACCAGGCCAGTAAAGAAGAAATCTTCAAACTCTTAGAACTTGACCGCTCAGATATTGAGTCTCCTAATAGTTCTAGTGAAGAAGAAAAACATCAGTTATATAGGTCATCCTCAGAATCCTCTAGAGTCTCCTCTAGCTCCTCTAATGGCCCAGATGAAACCCTAGCTTGCAAATGTAGTTGTTGTAGGAACAAGACTATCAATGTTCTTTCTAAGCAAGAAGAGCTCCTCTTAGATCTCATAGAACAGATTGAAGACCCAGTCATCAAAACTCAAAGGCTTAGTGAGTTCCATAAAACCCTAGTTAAGGAAGCCAGCGCATCCAGACCTAGGATTCAGGAACCCAAAGTTGATTTGGAAAAAATCTATAATAGGTTTACCAAATCCAAGAAGGAAGTTACCGTCCAAGATCTCTAGAAAGAGATTAAGGATACTAAGTCAGAAGTGAGAACCCTTAGGCAAGAGTTAACCATCCTCAGGGTAGATCACAATCTCATGGACCAAAGAGTCAAACAGTTAGAAAATACTTCTCATCAAGTCAATGAGGAAGAAACCTTATTACAGAATCCTTCAGATGATGAAGTTGATGAAACAGTTAACCCTACAGCTGACATGGCACAAGAACCATCCAGTGAGACATTCTTGCAAACCATCAGTAGGATTAACTTCCAGAAATGGCATTCCAAAGTCAGGATTGTCATCAGCAAAGATTTTGAATTTGAGGTCGTTGCCTTAATAGATTCAGGTGCTGATCTCAACTGAATTCAAGAAGGAATTATTCCCTCCAAATACTTCAAGAAAACCAAAGAAAGGTTAACTTTTGCAAGTGGAGGTAAAATGCAGATTGAATTCAAAATCCCAAAAGCACATGTTTGCCAAGACAATACGTGTTTCAAAACCATATTTGTCCTTATCAAGAACATGACAGACAGGGTCATCTTAGGCAACCCTTTCATGTGTTTGTTGTACCCTTTCATCACGAATAGTGAAGGAATCACTACCCATCCTTTTGGCTAACTAGTTAAGTTTAAGTTTCTTAGGAGCCCAGAACCTAGAGAAATTAGCAGTCTCCAGGAAGTTTCTATCTCTAAGACCCTTAACCTTATCAATGCCAAGACCCAACAACTTATGTACCTTACGATGAATTAAGCTACAAAAGAATTGATGAACAGATAGCTTGCAAAAGCTACTAAGCCGAGATCAGAAAGTTTGAAGAAAAACTTAAGCAGGAGGTCTGCTCTGATCTTCCCACAGCCTTTTGGCATAGAAAGAAGCACGAGGTAGCCCTCCCTTATGTCAAAAATTTCTATGAAAAGAACATCCCTACCAAGGCTCGACCTATCCAAATGAGTCAGGAACTTATGGATACTTGTAAAGCCGAAATAGAGGATCTTCTTAAGAAAGGAATTATCAGAAACTCTAGGTCACCATGGTCTTGTCCTGCCTTTTATGTCCAGAAAAACGTTGAGATTGAGAGAGGTGTCCTTAGATTGTCATCAACTATAAGCCCCTTAACAAGGTCTTAGAATGGATAAGGTATCCAATCCCCAACAAAAGAGACTTAGTCAATAGGCTTAGTAAAGCAATGGTTTTTAGTAAGTTTGACATGAAGAGTGGTTTTTGGCAGATACAAATCAGAGAGTTTGATAGGTACAAGACAGCCTTCACCACACCCTTTGGCCATTACGAATGGAATGTAATGCCCTTTGGTCTCAAAAATGCACCTTTTGAATTCCAAAACATCATGAATGAGATTTTTAATCCATTCTCCAGTCACACCATTGTGTACATTGAGGATGTACTCATCTTCTCAGAATCCCTGACACAACATTGGAAACACCTCCGAGCATTCCTCCATACTATAAAGCTCAATGGTCTTGTTGTTTCAGCCCCAAAGATCAAACTTTTCCAAACTAGTGTTCGGTTCATAGGTTTTGATATAAAGCATGGTGTCATCAAACCCATAGACAGAGCCATTCAGTTTGTAGATAAGTTTCCAGATGAAATCCTAGATAAAACCCAGCTCCAGAGATTTCTAGGATCTCTCAATTACATTGCTGATTTCTATCAAAATTCAAAATCTCAGACAAAAGTGCAAACCTCTCTTTGATAGACTTCGCACCAATCCTCCTCCTTGGACTCTTGATCACACCTTCGTTTAAGAAATCAAAAAATATGTCAAAACACTCCCTTGTTTAGGAATTCCCTCAGAAAATTCCTTCAAGATTATTCAGACAGATGCCTCTAATATTGGTTATGGTGGCATCCTCCTTCAGCGTGTTAGTCCCACTTCCCCTAAACAGATTGTCTGTTTCCACTCCGGAATTTGGACTCCCACTCAGCTTAATTATAGTACTATTAAAAAAGAAATTTTATCTATAGTACTATGCATTTCAAAATTTCAAAGTGATCTTTTGAACCAAAAGTTTTTAATAAGGATTGATTGTAAATCTGCGAAACATATTTTAGAAAAAGATGTTCAAAACATTGCATCAAAACAGGTTTTTGCATGATGGCAAGCCATCCTTTCAATTTTTTATTTTGACATAGAATTCATACAAGGAACTCAAAACAGTATCCCTGACTTCCTAACCCGTGAATTTTTGCAGAGTCCAGTCCAAGATTTCTGGGAAAAGACCTGTACAACCCCTACCTCCAAAGTTGCCTAAACAGCAAACCACCAGTAGTACTAGTCAGGCAAAGAACCCTGGCCCTTTAGTACCCTTTTCTTCCAGTCCAGCAAAGGCCTTACCTGTGTCCCCATCCATTGTTGCCAACCGTTATTTGGTGTCTACCATTCCAAAACCAAACTATGAAAGGCCCCATGGTCAGCACAGTTATAGCTCTGCCCTAGCTACACCACCTCTCAAGACAATCACCCCATACACAGTCGAAGAACCTTTTGGCCCAATAGTACCCCAAAAGCCTTCTTCTCTTCCTCCCAGGACGGGAAGATCCTCTTATGTCAGAAAGCCTTTTGTCCAGCATATCTCTTATATTGAGCTGCACCTGGTTCATATAACAGATCCTTTAGCCTTAGCAATGGAAGTTTTGCCCTTAGAATGGCATTTCCTCCCCAAACACCTAGAAAAGAACATCAGGTTCTACAAGGGCATTCTCACCCAAGAAAAGTCTGCTCGCATAGAAAATGTCATGAATAATAGAAATCCTTTAGAAGTCCTCTACCACAAGTTCATCATCCAACGATTTGTAAGTTGCAAAGATTGGGGACATCCCTCCTCACTCAAGACCCTTACAACTCTCAAGGGATCAAAACCCCAATACAATTATTATGATTATATGGACGCCTTTGAAAAGGTTCTTACTTGCTCACTCCCAAGTGCAGGAGATCGTAGCAATATAATTCTCAGAGTACCGAGGTCGAACCATAAGGAGCAGGGTAAATTCAAAGACAATATAATTAAATAACAATTTGGATGAAGAAGAAAAATACTTTTGCTTGGTGATTTTTAACAAGAATAATAATAAAAACTGATTTAAATCAATAATGTAAATACTAGGGCATCGGGGTGTTTCCCTATATCGATATGAAATTCTTTATGATCTAAGAAAATATCTATTTCATAATTGATTGTTCTTATACAATTAAAAACTTATGATTCAGTTGAACTAAGACAATTCAAGAACGCATGATAACCTCGATTAATAATGCGGTTAGAAAAATTTTCAGAAAAACCCATTCACTTTAAAACCTGATTTCTATTTGAAACTATTAGAAATTCATCTAAACAATAAGAAAAACATGATTGAACTTATTGAAAGCATGGAAGAACTAATACATAAAAAGAAATCTAATTGAACAATCAAATATGTTATTGATAAAATCCTAGAAAGAATCACATTGAATATTCATACCGTATAAAAGAAACATAACCCCTAGCCTTAGCAAAGAGTTTAGGCTGCCATTAGAGAAAGAAAAATACAAGGTTTTCTCTGCCAAAATTCGTTCTCCACAGCCTCCCTCAAAACCTTAATGTCTAAGTGTTCAAAGAAAATAAAACATTTACTATTTTAATTTCCGTCCAGGTTTACAGCGGTAATTTGTGAGTTAATTTCGGCCTTCAAAAATTGAGAATTTCGAAAAACTCAAAACTGGAAAGTTGTAGATATTTAAGTCACGGTTCCAACTCATCTAGCTTTGTGTCAATTGGATTTTTGAGAAGAGAGATACATCCAAAATACTGATCAGTGCTCAAATCAGATTTTTCCTTTTCAGATTCTGCTTCTTTGATTTCTTTCTTTATTTGAAGCTTCCAATCATGGTAGACGATCCAAGCACTCGAGCTGCACCTCCTTAGACATTTAAGCATGGTCCTTTAGCTCCACTTTAATTCTAGTTTAGCCTCCATTCTCTCACAAATTCCTGTAAACTCATCTTTCTCACATAATTTCCTAAAAGTAGAAAATTGCACACAATGAATAGCATTTTATTCAAGAAATTATGTAAAGATAAATAATAGGGACTAATGCAAATCATGGCTTAATTATACAAATTAAGCATAATAATAAGGAGATAACGCCCATATAAATATATAACAAGTATACATTTTAAGGCGTTATCAGTTCTATTTTACCAAAACAAGAACTTTGACCATTCTTGGTTCTTGATGTTTGACAAGAAATTCTCCAGCCCAGTACCTTCGTGGTTCCTTAAGTGGTGGGAAATGTTTGGATCAATCCCTCAGATCTTCCTAGAACCCCTTCAGGATGCCTTAAGATACTTCAGCTTTAGGTTTCAAGTCACCAGTCATACTTCCCAGTTTCCAGCAATCCTGCACATGAAAATCAAGTACAGAATTCACTGGATCAATATGTGGAACTATGCAATCAATTAAAATCTTCTGGATAGAGAATTATCTGTAAAATGGTGGGATAGTTTCAAGTATAATGACATTATCGCCCAGATCCACAGGGATTTTCCTCCACCAGTCCAAAGAGCCATTACTCATAATACAAGGTCACAATCCAGCCTAGACTCCGTCCAGATCGCCAAGAAATCTAGTAAGGAATTAAAAGATCTTGCCCAGCAATTGCTCTTACAATCAGAAAAGTTAGAGTCAGAAGAAAAGAACTCTCCTGCCTCTTCAGAAGCCTCAGTTAATCGCATTCCAGTTGACCCCTTCCAGGATTCTCAAGATTCGTATGATGGTTACAACTTGGATAGTGATTAAGATATTCTGAAGAGCTCCAGAACAGCTCCAGAACAACCTTTTGCAGTCCGGTTACTATTTCGCTACAGTACCCGCACCAGCAAAGTTCCAGACATAACACTATTCATCCACAGCACTAGTCACTGTGCATGAACAGTATTCCAGAAAAGTAAGGGGACAAATCACTATTTATGAACAGTGACCGTTACTGTTCATCAAACAGTGCCCGATAGAATCATGCAGAGTTACTATTTGCTTTCGATGGAAAAGAAATTCACCTTCAGTAAAAGCAATTTACTCTCCATGATTTCCGCAATCTCCTGAAGAGTCCAAGGCTTCCTCCAGCTATATAAGGAACCCTCAGGCTCAGTCTTCAACAGGTCCAGTTTTAGTCCAGTTTAGGAAAACTACCTCAGAGGTCCAATTCTCTTTACAATCCAGAACTTGTAATCAGATGACCACTCCAGTTTCTTTCTAGTTTACACTTGTAACACCATAGTCATGGTCTTCACAACTATAACCTTTAGTTTATGCTTCAGCACCCAGATGGCCTCAGTCGGCCTCCCCCCTTTTGTGTAACTTACCCCTTTGGATTGGGTTCTTACACCTTGGAATTCTGGTCCTAGGTTTCTCCTTGATCTGGGAAAGGGTGCTAGGTTTCTGGATGAGCTACACTGGGATACAGGTATATCTCTAAGAAGGATAGTTGGCTGCCTAAAAGGTTGGTTTAGATCTATTAGGGATCTAGACCTGGGTTTATCATATTCTAAGGGTGTCCTAAACCTGGATTGGTCAAAGCTTAGTCTAACCGTTCCATCGGCTAGTTGCTGGAAAAAATCTAGAACCTTTAATTTATGCTTCCGCACCCAGATGGCCTCAGTCGGCCTCCCCCCTTTTGTGTAACTTACCCCTTTTGGTATCAGAGCCAAGTTTGGCCGATAGAAAGTTGTAAGTTACTGTATATTTTCAATCAAGTTAGCTGGTATTACCACCATAGTTATCCATTATTTTGTGCATTATTCATTATTTTGATTATGCTATCTTCTACAAGTTATATTTTGTTTTACATCTATTTTCTGATAACTCTTCCATTCCCATTCATCACTTTCTTCATCTATTATTTCTTCTCAGTCTTTGTTTACTGTAATCTATTTTGGTGGTAGGCTGAGCCTCCCGTTTAAACTACTGTTCACTATTCTGTGATTATTTGTTCAAGCTAATTAGTTACTTCCCAGTTATCTGCCTTTTCTTACTCCTGTTTTTAGCCCAAAGTTTGTTGCAGATGTGTATTGTTGAGACAAGTAAGTCTAGTCTTGCTTGGCTGTGTAACAAGGGGTACTAACCTGGGATTGAGTTTATATATATATATAATGCCCTCAGGTAATTTGCTACCAGATTCCAAGCTTCACAACATGGTTCCCAGTTTCCTGCAATTCTACATATGACAGTCATGTACAGAATCCATTGGATAAGCATGTGGAACTATTCGATCAATAGTTCATCAAAATCTTTAACATAAGGCAAATCAACAATATGTTTTCCTTTATGCCAAAAGGCATTAGGAACATCAGAGCAAACACCATCAATCATAATTTTCTGAAAATTATCAATTTTTGATTGCAACAATTTATCAGAAAGTTGTTCAGCAATTTTCTTGTATCTAACTTCTTGTTGAAGGAAGTTAAGATGTTTGGTTTTAGCATGGATCAGATTTAAAGAATCATCAATATCAATTTCAAACTTTGAAGCAAATTTGAATTTTACTTTCTGTCTAAAAGGATCAGTAGTAATTCCATCATGTTCAATAAGAAAAGGATACAAAGCATTTATAAATGGCAGACCAAGAATCACTTTATCAGTCATGTTTTTAACAAGAACAGAAGGAATCTTGAAGCAAACATTACCATAACAAACATAAGCATTATTTAATTCATATTTAATCTTCATTTGAGTGCCATTAGCAAAAACCAATCTTTCAGTTGACTTTTCAAAATATTTTGAAGGAATTAATTCTTTTTGGATACAGTTCATATCCGCACCAGAATCAATCATAGCAATAACAGTGAAATGATAATCATGAGAAACAATAATCTTAACTTTTGTAAACCATTTTGGAGGGAGCACTTTGTTAACAAGATTAAGTTAAGAATTATCAACAATACCTTTGTCAGAAAGAAGAGCCTGTTGACTGGATTCATCTCCATCCTTGTGCTCATCTTGTTCATTATCAGATTGGTGTTTATCAAGATTTTTATCAATTTTTAACAGTAACAATTGTTGTCTAAGATCATTGTTATCACTTTTAATCTTTTTAAATTCATTTTTTAATTCAATTATTTCTTGTTTAACAACAGTGATCTCATGTTGTAGATCATTAACAGTTAAATCTTTGGATTTCTTTTTATTAAATCTTTTCAAAGTTTCTTCAAGGCTTATTGTTGATTTTAGTTTTTTACCAGTTTCATCTTTTATCAGATTTTTCTTAAGCTTATCCAAATATTCTTTTTGCAATTCAGGATTTTCAATTTGACTTATCAATTTAATCAACAAACTTTCATTTTCTTCACTTTTGGTGAGAACATTAACAGATTTAATAACATTGCAACAGGAACCTCTACAACCAATTTTAACATTAGGAAAATCAGAAGAATCATCAGCAGATTGATAAGAAGAATCAGATGAGAAAGAAAAATCGTCTTCCAAGGAATCAGACGAATTGTTTGATTCAAGGATTCGAAATAATTCTTCTTGTTCTTTTTCATCAATATTTAACATGTTAAACTTATTTTTTTAAGTTACCGGGTTTTTGTTTGCAATCTTTTCTGTAGTGTCCAGGTTTTCCACAGTTAAAGCATTTACCTTTACTTGATCTTTGTTTATCATATTTTTTAGAAACATTTTTCTTTTTAGTATAATAGAAACCATCCGGTTAAACAAAGTTGGTTCTGTATTTTTTATATTTTTTATGGCTATAATTTTTGTGACTTTTATCATGTCTTTTACCCTTTTGCCTGGAAGGAGCAATAGGGGGCAAACCATATTGTTCACAAAAATTACCCATTTCATATTTAGCTTTTCTTTTATTCTTTAATTGGTGTTTTAACAGTTTTTCATCATTGCACATATTAATACCAAGTTTTTTAATAGTGCTTAAAATATCACCATAAGTTAGATTATCATAATCAATAGAATCATTTTTACCCATTAACTCTTGTTTTACCTTATGAGCAAAGATAGAAGGCAGACCGTCAATAAACTTTTCTTTCCAATAAGGCTTGTAGCAATCTTTCCGAAGCATAACTCTAGAAATGAAAACATCTTGGTACCATCTGTAATTAAACATAGTAGGACATCTCAAATTGTTTAGATAATCAGAAATTCGAGACGAAATATTAGATGGAGTACCAACAAAATGTTTGAGAATAGTATAGATCAAGGTATTAACACCATCAGGAATACCTCGACCAATACGTTTATCAAAAATGGGCAAACCTTCAGCATTCTTTTTAACAGCATGTTTAATAGATTCTTTGGAGTCTTCTGTGAGATATGAATCCCACCATCCATGAAGAGTACAGGAAAAACTAGTAACAAGGAGGTCAACAATTTCAGGGTAATCAAGATTATGATTATTCAGATAAACAATTCCAACCATAGACATATGACCCATTTTATTAATGATTTCTTGTTCAGACAAACCATCAATATTTCATTCATAAATTTTATCAGCAGAAACAGAAATTTGTGTTTGAAAAGATCTTTCTTCAAATTGCATATCAAGAGGAGTAGGTTTGGAATACCAATTTTTTTGTAAAAGACATGGATTTGGAATTTCCAACAAATCTTTTAATTTCTGGCAAACCATCATCAAAAACCTTTTTAGCAGAAATAGAAGATACTGAATCAGAATCTGTGTTTTCATCAAAAACAATTTCTTTTTCATTTTTTGAAATAGTTCGAGTAGCAGGAGTACTTGTAGAAGTACCTTCAATTTTAACTTTTAAATCAGAAAGCATTTTCTCAACAATGTCAAGAGTTTTAGCTTGAGAAGTTTTAAAATTCACTTTTTCTCTTTGATAGGGTAAATCAATCAAAGGTTTATCAATTTTTGAAATAGGAGTTTTTTCATCAATTTTTTCTTCAATACGGTCAAGTTGTTGACCAATAATATGCAAGGATTCATTAGTAAAATTGTTTTGTTCAATAAGACTAATGATAGGGGTTTGATCATCAGCAATTTTGAAAGGGGAGGCCTTCACTTCATCCTTTTGACAAGTTATCAAAACTATCTCAAGAGGTGGATGAGTAGACCTAACAATGGTTTTATCTTTCTTAACAAAATTTGATTTCTTTATCACATTTAAATGATTTTTTGAAACTTCATCTTTTGGAACATAATAGTTTTCAAGAATATCAAAGAACAAAATATGTTTTTTCAATTGGTTCATTTTTTCTTTCCATTTTCTTTTAACACGGTCTTTTTCAGACTGAGCAAAAGTATTTTGGTAATATTTTCTTTTATCTCTGTTTTTAGCAAGCATAAATTCTTTAAGCAAGGAAACCATATCAATTTCAAAATTTTCATTCAAAACTCTTAATTGACTTTGAAAAACAGGGTTTTCAATGGGAGGAAAATCAGAATCAGATGGACAAACAAATCTAGTGTCTTCTTCTTCTTCATTAGCAGTTCTGCCATATGGAGAAGAAGTTTCAGGCTTAGTGGAATAGAAAACAGTGCTAACTTGGGATTTATCACTTGAAACACCTTTTAGCTTTAAATCAGTGGGTTTTTAAAAATTCTTTTGTAAAAATTCATTAAGATTTTGATCTCTTTTTGAAATACTTTCAGATCCAGCAAAGGAATGTCTTCCTTCGTTGATCCTCAAGGGTTGATTGTTTTGAAAACTTATTGTAACAGTACCATCAAGATATTGTTGAGTATCTGTAAGATCTAACTCATCAAAAACAGGTTTAGCAAGAGGGGATTCTTGTTCCAACAACCATTCAGTAGGAAGCTTAACGTCTTGCCATTGAATCATTTTTGGAACTTGAACTTTAGCATCAGGGGTTGAACATTGAATTAACATGGTTTTACTAGAAGGTTCTCTATTAATCTTAACACCAGGGTTCAATTGAGTACCCAAAGTCAATAATAAATGCGATAAATCAAAGCAAAAGGTTTACTACCTTCTTCAATGGGATAACCAGATGAAGCAATATTCAAAGTTAAAGCTTTAACAATATTAGGATCATCCAAAGCAAGAGTAATATCAGGATAATAGTTAAAATATACAGGACCATCATACAGAGAAGCAGTAATCATACCAAGAATGCTATCTTTAAATTTCTTAAATCTAGCATCTCTTAAACACATGAGAACAGAAGCATTTATTCCTTTTCTAGTAAGTGGTTTAACAACAACTTGAACCATTCCAATATGCAAATAACTGAATTTTTTAGCAGCAATAAATTCACTAATATTTCTTTTAGAAAACAAGCAACATTTTTCATGAGTTTTTGAAATAGAGAATATTTGTTCAACAGTTCTAACTTTGTAAGCAGAATGAAAAGCATTTTCAGCCCAACTAGTTTTGTAAACAACTTTAGTATCAATCTTGGGGATATTCCATTTCTGAAAATCAGGAAACTCATTATCTTCAACAGTATGATCTTCTTCATTTACAATATCAAGAGGACAACCAGTCCTGGAGCTGACAAATGAGTTGGATCTCCACAATCTATCCATACTATCCTAGTTTTAACACTCAATTATCATGTTTTTCTTAACACTGTTGCATTTCGTAACACATACCCTAACCAACCCTATACCTTTCATGCTCTACATGCTTTCCTAGCTCAAATGGGCCTTACAATTCGGTTCTGGGAATTCACTTTATGACTAGGGTGGTGCCAACGATGGTAAAAAGGGAACACAACAAAGGAGTACCAAAGTTTCGGGTAGTCACAGATAGACAACAGAGAACACAACAACACTATCACTGACCAAAAAAGAGTGGCTCTGATACCACAAAGAGTGGCTCTGATACTTGCTACTAGTTACTTTCCCCCAAAGTTTCATTGGATCCCTAAACATAGTGAGAAAATTGTGCAATACTATTCTGATATTTTGCGCCATGAGAATTTAGTCACTATTAAAGCCATACTTGATAAGAACAACACTGCTAAGATTATTTATCATAGTGTTTTCTCGAATCATATTATTTCTGAAGAAATCTGGGGCCCCAACCTTGCCTCCACAAAAAGGTTACCAACCTCCCTTGTTCATTATTCATATCATGATTATCTCACTACCTGGTTCAGATTCATGCATCATTAGAATGAAAACATGTCTCATTCATGGTTTGTTAATTTTTATAAGGATTTTAATTCTGATTTACCTCTCTGGTTCATTCGTTGGTGGACTCAGTTTGGATCTGTTACTAAAATACTCCCAAATTCATTGGTGGGTTCTTTCCAATATTTTACAAATGTATTCAGAGTTGATGCTTATGGGGCTAAATTCCCTCCTTTGCTCCATTTCATTAAGAAGTATAAGGTTCCTTGGATTTTGAAATGGCAATATGATAAGGATGGTGATGTTCTCACACGCCATTGGTATGTTAAATGGTGGGGTAAGTTCCCTCACACTCAAGCAATTGTTAACAATGTTACTAGAGAATTTCCATCCCCAAATACTCTACCTGCTGCTAAGACCAATACCCCGATACAAAGAGCTGAACTAGCTGCTGCACCTACTTCTACATCTACTAAGACTATTAAATCCTCTACTAAGCATAAAAAGAAGGGTTTTCCTTTGGATGAAATTCAAAAGGACCCTGATGATCTGTATGCCCTCATCAAGATGATATCAATGCACAATGGCCAAAATGCTACAATGTTTACCCCTGGTGAGGTTCTTACTATTGTATTACTACTGGCCCATACAAATGATGATGTTTTTAAAAAAGAAGATTCTTCATTATTTTGGTCACCTCATGCTTTCTTTCAGCACATTTGGCTTTTTGGATGGAAGAACCAAACAAAGCCCTTGCTCGTGATGATTTGAGTCAAAAAGTGAAAAATCACTATTCACTTTTTATTGTTCACTGATTACTGTTCATTTTTTTACTGTTCACCGGCACTGTTCACTACACTTTTCTATGCCTATTTAAGGGGGGATGTCCCTTATGTTAAACTCAGAATTCTCTAGAGCCAGAACTCTCTTTAGGACTCCTTCTCTCCTTTAGAATTTCCACTACTACCACTATTTCCCTACAAAGCCTGTAACTAGAACTAGTTCAAAGCCTTGTAACTGTTGAATTGTTTCAATCTTGTAACTACTACTGCTGTAAGTACTGTTATCTATTTACAATAATAACTACTTTTAGCTTTGTGTTTAATATATTTGCTGCTACCACCTCCTTGGTCGGTTTTATACTTTAAAATTGTTTTGATATACTACTTGGCTGGTTCTACTGCCTTATATTACTGTTTTAAACTACTTTGTTTATATCTTCTTGGTTGGTTTTATTTTGCTTACCTTATTTGGTATCAAAATAGTATTGCACAGTTTTCTCACTATGTTCAGGGATCCAATGAAACTTTGGGGGAAAGTAATTGGTAGCAAGTCTAAAGGGATCAGTAATGGACTTCCTATTTGGCTCAATGGAAAACAGGTTTTGAAAATATTGTTTTTTAACATACTAAGAAGCATTGGCGGCTTTGGGAAAAACAGTTTTAACAGGCTAGTTAACTTGGGTTAAAGCATAAGGATCATAGGTTGAGGCCAAAACAGAAGAGTAATTGGGCTTAGGAATGGTACCTAAAGGAGTGAAACGGTTAACAATCTCCAAAGAAGAAACAGGTTCCCTTTTAACAATTTGGTTATCAGTGGCAGGGCTCTTGTCTTTCGACCACCTACTTACCATTGTGACACTGCAGAAATTCACAGGTAAGGAAATCAGGGATGGTATTTTGAGATCCTTTAATATATTCAATATCAAAATCAAAAACACTTAAAATAGCTTGCTATCTGGCAAAAATATGTTTTGAAGCAATATTTCAACATCTTTTTCAATAACATATTTAGCACTTTTGCAATCAATACGTAACAAAAACTTTTGGTTTAATAAATCACTTTGAAATTTTTGAAATACATAGTACTATAGATAGAAAATATAGATTCTGATTCATTATCCTCTGTTTCTGTTAAAAAGGTTTTTGATGATGATTTACCATAAATTAAAAGATTTGTTGGAAAATCCAATCCTATGTCCTTTACAAAAAAACTGGTATTCAAAACCTACTCCTCCTGATATGCAGTTTGAAGAAAGATCTTTTCAAACCCGATTTTCTCTTTCTGCTGATAAAATTTATGAATGAAATATTGATGGTCTGTTTGAATAGGAAATCATTAATAAAATGGGTTAAATGTCTATGGTTGGAATTTCTTATAACAACAATCATAATCTTGATCACCCTGAAATTGTTAACCTTCTTGTTACTAGTTTTTCTGGTACTCTTTGTGGATGGTGGGATTCATATCTCACAGAAGATTCCAAAGAATCTATTTGTTTGTTTTTAGACCCCTTAAAACCACAATCAGATTAACCTAGGTAATTAGCCAAGTGATTACTTAGTCAAATTAACAAATCTAGGTTATCATAATCAAACAATCATATCATGCATAGCAGCGGAAATATAAATAACACAATGATATGATGACCCAGGAAACCATACCGGTAAAAACCTAGGGAGGATTTAACCTAGCTATCCTCAAGGTAAAAAGCAAATCCACTAGAAAGAATTGAAGTTTTACAATAGCGACTTAGAACACTAACATCCTATTGCTACCCACTAGTAGAAACTTACTGACACAACCACGTGCAAGCTCCGAGACCATGGACTCCTTCTTTCTTGGATTTTACAAAACACAAACACCCACGTTTGTGACTTTGAGATCCCATTCAAAGGTTTAGCAACACAAACTCTCCTGTTTGTGACTCCAAGACCACCCTTGAAGGTTTAGATCATTAGCACCTTTGATGACTAGAGAAGGCAGTAACTTCTACAATACCGGATCTTGAGATTCTTCAAGTAATAACACCGGTAGAAGACATAAGAGAGCTTTTTAGGAACAAAACCCTAAATACAAAAGAGGCACACTCTTCTCTCTCTGAAAAGCCTTATAAAAACGTGCTTAGGGTTTCCTTTATATACTGGGAGAAGTAGATTTGAAACCCTAATCCTTAATAGGCTTGAACTGCTATTTGGGCTTAATTAAAATTTCGCAGATATGACTTTCGATCGATTGAGCCTATCTTTCAATCGATCGAACCAGACAGATTATGAAACCTTCTTCCTGCAGCTTGTATGTTCTTGAATCTTGACTTGAATCACCTTGAGCATTGTCTAATAATACCTATAAACACTAAGATCTATATCTAGACAAGTTTGTGTTCACGATTTTCCAATTGTTCTAAATTTTTAGAACCTAATACTATTAAACATGCTGTTAAAAAGAATGATGAAGGTTTGCCTATTTTTGATGAAAGTATTGGTAAAGTTATTCCTAATGGTGTCAATACCTTGATCTATACTATTCTCAAACATTTTTTTGGTACTCCATCTAACACTTCGTCTCGAATTTCTGATTATCTAAACAATTTGAGATGTCCAACTATGTCTGATTATAGATGGTACCAAGATGTTTTCATCTCCAGAGTTATGCTTCGGAAAGATTGCTACAAGCCTTATTGGAAAGAAAAGTTTATTGATGGTCTACCTCCTATCTTTGCTCATAAGGTAAAACAAGAGTTAATTGGTAAAAATGATTCCATTGATTATGATAATTTAACTTATGGTGATATTTTAAGCACTATTAAAAAACTTGGTATTAATATGTGCAATGATGAAAAACTGTTAAAATACCAATTAAAGAATAAAAGAAAAGCTAAATATGAAATGGGTAATTTTTGTGAACAATATGGTTTATCCCCTATTGCTCCTTCCAGGCAAAAAGGGAAAAAACATGATAAAAGTCACAAAAATTATAGCCATAAAAAATATAAAAAATACAGATTCAACTTTGTTAAACCCAATGATTTTTATGCTAAAAAGAAAAATGTTTCTAAAAAATATGATAAACAGAGATCAGGTAAAGGTAAATGTTTTAACTGTGGTAAACCTAGACACTACAGTAAAGATTGCAAACAAAAACTTGGTAAGTTAAAAAATAAGTTTAACATGTTAAATATTGATGACAAAGATCAAGAAGAATTATTCCGAATCCTTGAATCAAACAATTCGTCTGATTCTTTGGAAGAGGATTTTTCTTCCTCATCTGATTCTTGCTATCAATCTACTGAAGAATCTTCTTATTCACCTAATATTAAAATTGGTTGTAGAGATTCCTATTGCAATGTTATTAAATCTATTAATGTTCTCACCAAGTGAAGAAAATGAAAGTTTGTTGATTAAATTGATAAGTCAAATTGAAAACCCTAAACTACAAAAAGAATATTTGGATAAGCATAAGAAAAATTTAATAAAAGATGAAACTATTAGAAAACTAAAATCAACAATAAGTTTTGAAGAAACTTTGGAAAGATTTAATAAGAAGAAATCCAAAGATTTAACTATTAATGATCTTCAACATGAAATTAATATTGTTAAACAAGAGATAAGTGAATTAAAAAATGAATTTAAAAGCATTAAAAGTGATAACAATAATCTTAAACAAGAATTGTTACTCTTAAAAATTGATAAAAATCTTGATAAACATCAGTCTGATAATGAACAAGATGAGCATAAAGATAGAGATGAATTCAGTCAACAGGCTCTTCTTTCTGATAAAGGTATTGTTGATAATTCTCAACTTAATCTTGTTAACAAAGTGCTTCCTCCAAAATGGTTTACAAAAGTTAAAATTGTTGTATCTCATGATTATCATTTCAATGTTATTGCTATGATTGATTCTAGTGCAGATATGAACTGTATCCAATAAGGATTAATCCCTTCGAAATATTTTGAAAAATCAACTGAAAGATTGGTTTCTGCTAATGGTACTCAAATGAAGATTAAATATGAATTGAATAATTCTCATGTTTGCCATGATAATGTCTGCTTCAAGATTCCTTATGTTCTTGTTAAAAACATGACTAATAAAGTGATTATTGGTCTGCCATTTATAAATGCTTTATATCCTTTTCTTGTTGAACATGATGGAATTACTACTAATCCTTTTGGACAGAAAGTAAAATTCAAATTTGCGTCAAAGTTTGAAATAGATACTGATGATGCTTTAAATTTGATTTAGGCTAAAACTAAACATCTTAACTTCCTTAAGCAAGAAGTTAAATACAAGAAAATTGCTGAACATCTTTCTGATAAATTATTACAATCTAAAATTGATAACTTTCAGAAAATGTTGATTGATGATGTTTGCTCTGATGCTCCTAATGCTTTTTGGCATAGAAGGAAATATATTGTTGACTTGCCTTATGTTAAAGATTTTGATGAAAAGAACATTCCCACTAAGGCTCGCCCTATTCAAATGAATGCTGAGACTGTTGAATTCTGTAAAAAAGAAATCAATGATTTACTTCAGGAAAAACTCATCAGGAGTAGCAAGTCCTCCTAGTCTTGTGCTACTTTCTATGTTCAAAAAAATGCTAAGATTGAGAGAGGAACCCCTCGCCTAGTTATCAATTATAAGCCCTTGAATAAGGTTTTAGAATGGATCAGGTATCCTATACCCAACAAAAATGATCTGGTTCATAGATTATGTGAGGCCGTGGTATTTTCCAAGTTTGACATGAAATTTGGGTTTTGGCAAATCCAGATTAGTGAGAAGGATAAGTATAAAACTACTTTTACCACTCCTTTTGGACATTATGAGTGGAATGTTATGTCTTTTGGTCTTAAGAATGCCCCTAGTGAATTTCAAAATATTATGAATGATATTTTTAATCCTTTCAGTCACTTCACCATTGTTTATATTGATGATGTTCTTGTTTACTCCAGCTCTATTGATGAACACTGGAAACACTTGTATTCATTTCTGGATACTATCAAAAGAAATGTTCTTGTTGTCTCTGCTAAGAAAATCAAACTGTTCCAAACAAAAGTTTGCTTCCTTGGCTATGACATCTTTGAAGGACAAATTCATCCTATAGATAGAGCCATTCAATTTGCTGATAAATTTCCTGATGTTATCATTGATAAAACTTAACTCCAAAGATTTCTTGGGTCCCTGAACTATGTTGCTAATTTTTACAAGGATATGAGGAAACAATGTAAGCCCCTTTATGAACGGTTACAAAGTAATCCTCCTCCCTGGTCTGATGTCCATACTTCCCTTGTTAAACAAATCAAATCTCATGTTAAGACATTGCCTTGTCTTGGTATTCCTACTGTTGATGCTTTCAAAATTGTTGAAACCAATGCTTCTGACATTGGTTATGGTGGTATTCTAAAACAAAGAGTTTCCCCAGAGTCATCTGAACAAATTGTTCGTTGTTTCAGAATACCTCTATAACCAATGTCAAAGACATCAGTTTCAACAATTTTGAAAGCATTGACAGTAGGAATACTAAGGCAAGGCAAAGTTTTAACATGAGACTTGATTTGTTTAACAAGAGAAGTATGAACATTAGACCAAGGTGAGCATGATGGTATTACTATTGACCCTTTTTGGGCAAAAAGTGAAGTTTAAATTTGCTTCAAAATTTGAAATTGATACTAATGGTTCTTTAAATATGATTCATGGTAAAGCCAAACATCTAAACTTTTTTAAGCAAGAAGTTAGATACAAAAGAATTGCTGAACAACTTTCTGATAACTTGTTACAATCCAAAATTGATAATTTTCAAAAAATTCTGGTCAATTATGTTTGTTCTGATATTCCTAATGCCTTTTGGCATAGGAAAAGACACATTGTTAATTTGCCTTATGTCAAAGAATTTAACGAGAAGAACATTCCTACTAAGCTCGCCCTATTCAGATGAATGCTGAAACTGTTGAACTTTGTAAAAAAGAAATTCATGATTTGCTTGAGAAAAAGCAAATTAGGAAAAGCAAGTCCCCTTGGTCTTGTGCTGCTTTCTATGTCCAAAAAAATGCGAAAATCGAGAAAGGAACCCCTTGCCTAGTGATCAATTACAAGCCTCTGAACAAAGTTTTAGAGTGGATTAGATATCCTATCCCCAATAAAAATGACTTAGTTCATAGATTGAGTGATGTTATGGTGTTCTCCAAGTTTGATATGAAATCTGGTTTTTGACAAGTCTAGATTAGTGAGAACGATAAGTATAAACCTGCTTTTACCACTCCTTTTGGTCATTATGAGTGAAATGTTATGCCTTTTGGTCTGAAGAATGCCCCTAGTGAATTCAAAAATATTATGAATGATATTTTCAATTTCTTCAGTCATTTCACCATTGTTTACATTGATGATGTTCTTGTTTATTCAAACTCTATTGATGAACACTGGAAACATTTGCACTCGTTTCTGGAAATCATCAAACGTAATGGTCTTGTTGTTTCCACTAAGAAAATCAAACTGTTTCAGACAAAAGTTTGTTTCCTTGGCTATGATATCTCTAAAGGACAAGTTCGTCCTATTGATAGAGCCATTCAGTTTGTTGATAAATTTCCTGATGTTATTATTGATAAAACTCAACTTCAAAGATTCCTTAGGTCTCTAAACTACATTGCTGATTTCTACAAGAATTTGAGGAAACAATGTAAACCTTTGTTTGATTGTTTACAAAACAATCCTCCACCTTGGTCTAATATTCATACTTCTCTTGTTAAACAAATCAAGTCTCATGTTAAAACTTTGCCTTGCCTTAGTATTCCTACTGTCAATGCTTTCAAAATTGTTGAAACTGATGCCTCTGACATTGGTTATGGAGGTATTCTAAAACAAGTGTTTCACCAGACTCATCTGAACATATTGTTCGCTTCTATTCTAGAGTCTGGAATACTGCACAACTAAATTATAGTACTATTTAAAAAGAGATTATATCTGTAGTATTATGTATTTCAAAATTTCAAAGTGATTTGTTAAACCAAAATTTTTTATTATGAATTAATTGCAAAAGTGCTAAATATGTTATAGAAAAAGATGTTGAAGATGGCAAGCTATTTTAAGTGTTTTCGACTTTGATATTGAATATATTAAAGGATCCCAAAATGCTATCCCTGATTTTCTTACTCATAAATTTCTGCAATGCTACAATGGCAAGTAGAAGGTCGAAAGACAAACACCCTGCTGTGGAAACTGCTAAACAGATTGTTAAAAAAGAGCCTGCTTCCCCCATGGAAATTGCTAACCGTTTTACCCCTTTAGGAACCATTCCTAAACCAAACTAATCCTCTGTTTTGGCATCATCCTATGATCCATATGCATTAACCCTTGTTAACCAACCTGTTAAAACTGTTTTCCCCTAAAACCCTAATGCTTCCCAGTATATTTCAAAATGATATTGCCAAAACCTGTTTTCTATTGACCTCAATAAAGCATCAATCAATGATCCCCTCAAGTGCAACCAGCTGTTCCTCAACTCACAGTGTATGCACCTGCTACCTTATCTGCTAAAACCTTTGCTAAGAAGAAAAAGTCTCCCCTTGATGATCTTAGTGGAGATGCTCTTTATGCCCTCCTAAAGCAAAAGTGGAGGGACGAAGAAGCTGCTGATAATGCTACTTCAAAGGAAGGTTCACAAGCATCCTCTGAGGCCTCTGTTGCAGATAATAACCCCTATTACCCTTACAATCAGAAGTTATTCGGTCATGATGAAGACTCCACAGCCGATTTAGGGGAGAATTGATTCCTCTGGCACAAATGGCTAGAAATGCTAAATTGATACCCCTGTTAAAGTTCCAACTATTGCTCTGCCTGCTCCTCACGAAGGATTATGTTGCTACTTTCGGCACAAAATGCCAAAATGTTAAAGTCGGCCCTTTTATTAAAGCTCCACGTTTTGCTCCTGCTGTCCTACACGAACCTGTTATGAATAGTGAAAAAGTCACTATTCACTATTACTATTCACTATTTAAATCATGCTTTTTCTACCTATATAAGGGGGGATGATTCTGCCTAAAGGACATCCCCCTTATATAGGTAGAAAAATCATGATTTAAATAGTGAATAGTGACTTTTTTCACTATTCATAACAGGTCCGTGTAGGACAGCAAGAGCAAAACCTGAAGCTTTAACAAAAGGGCTGGCTTTAACATTTTGGCATTTTGTGCCGAAAGTAGCAGCATAATCCCTCATGGGGAACAGGCAGAGCAATTGTTGGAACTTTAACAGGGGTATCAATTTAGCATTTCTGGCCATTTGTGCCAAAGGAATCAATTCTCCCCTAAATCAGGTGTGGAGTCTTCATCATGACCGAATAACTCCTAATTGTAAGGGTAATAGGGGTTATTATCTGCAACAGAGGCCTTAGAGGATGCTTGTGAACCTTCCTCTGAAGTAGCATTATCAGCAGCTTCTTCTTCCCTCCACTTTTACTTCAGGAGGGCATAAAGAGCATCTCCACTAAGATCATCAAAGGGAGACTTTTTCTTCTTAGCAGAGGTTTTAGCAGATGAGGTAGCAGGTGCATACACTGTGAGTTGAGGAACAGTTGGTTGCACTTGAGGGGTAGCAGGTGATTGAGCTTTAATATTGGGAATTGAATTAGTAGCTAGGAATTCCCAAGAAACATTATCAATAACACTTTGGGTGTGGGAAAATTTATCCCACCATTTAACATACTAGTGGCAAGTAAGAACATCGCCTTCTTTAACATATTGCCATTTTAAGATCTAGGGGACCTTGTATCTTTCATCAAAATGGAGTGAAGTAGGGAATTTAGCATTGTGGGAGCCAACTTTAAAAACACTTGCGAAATATTTGGAGGAACCCATCAATGGTCTTGGAAATATTTCAGTAATAGAGCCAAATAGAGTCCACCATCGGCCGAACCAAAGAGGAAGATTAGCATTGAAATTTTTATCAAAATTAACAAACCAAGAATGAGTCATATTATCATCCTGGTGAAGCATGAACCTGAACCAAGCAGTGATGTAATCATGAGAAGAATAGGCAATAGGAGAATTTGGTAACATTTTAGTCATAGCAGGGTTGGGGCCCACTTTTCTTCAGAAACAATGTTGAGTAGAAAAACACTGTGATAAATAATCTTTGAAGTATTGGTTTTGAAAATATTTGAAGGAACCCATCAATGGTCTTGGAAATATTTCAGTAATAGAGCCAAATTGAGTCCATCATCGGCCGAACCAAAGAGGAAGATTAGCATTGAAATTTTTATCAAAATTAACAAATCAAGAATGAGTCATGTTATCATCCTAGTGAAGCATGGATCTAAACCAAGCAGTGATGTAATCATGATAAGATTAGGGAATAGGAGAATTTGGTAACATTTTAGTCATAGCAGGGTTGAGGCCCCACTTTTCTTCAAAAACAATATTGAGCAAAAAAACACTATGATAAATAATCTTTGAAGCATTGGTTTTGAAAATTCAAATAGCGTATAAAATACGAATGAACGTTTAGACCCCCAAATACAAAATTACCAACATAAGCTTATAATCAAACAATATATGTGCGGAATATGAAATATAAGCTATATCCAAATTGGTAACACACTCTAAACCAAAATTAATTACAAACACAACAGCAATTAAAAGGTAAAGAGAAAGGAAAGAGAGACGCAAACACAAAGATAACACAGTGATGTGTTATCGAAGAGGAAACTGAAGTACTCGGCAAAAAATCTCTCTGCCACCCTCCAAGCGGTCAATAATCCACTAAAGAATAAAGTTGGGATACATGAATAGCAGAAGACCCTCCAAGCCTAATCTACCTAGTGCATCTAAGCCCTCCAAGCTTCTTGCTCCAACAGGGTTACGCCGAATCTTGTCTTCTCTAGCTTACCAGATCCCACAATAAGCCCATTGCATCAAACAAATGAATTGGTCCCTTCTGAATTGCTTCCCAAGCACTGAAAAACCTCCTTACTAATATGGGTATGGTGATATAAGGATTTGGCAAATGTACCTCTCAAGGATATGTCAATGGAGAGGTTGAGAGTAGAGGAATTTGGAGAATCAAATGATAAAGATTGTGAATGAGTCAATCTTATTTTTCTCTAGGGTTTCTCTCTCCAAATTTTCTCTAGAAGCTCTCTACATTTCGTGGGTATTAAGGTATTTATAGTGGTGTGTATGAGGAATGCGAAAAGTCATGTTTCAACCAAACAGGGCATTCTAGTGACTCAACCTTGCGACTGGAACGAGTCGCAAGCTAACTGCCTGGCCAGACTGGAAGTTTTGTCCTGTAGTGCTCCAGCTTTCATGACCCTTCAGCTCCCCTACATGCTTCATATGTGTGCCACCTTTGGCGACTTGCCAGTCGCGAGATCCAGTCGCGAGGCTCTTCTTGAGTGCACACATCTTGAGTTTTCTCCACACTCTCTCACACACAACCCTTACATAATTTCCACCTAAATACAGGGTATCTAATTGCTAAATTACAATCAAATTTGGCATGGAATAAAGCCAACACATGATTGAATAAATTCAACCTTACAGGTTTTATTAGTTATGGGTTTAATAAGAATTGATTTCTCATGAAGCAGGATAGCAAAATAATATTGCAAATTTTTCTCAACATGCTTAGGGATCCAGTGGAACCTCTAAGGGAAATGACTTGTAGCAAGTTTGAGGGGATCATTGATTGATGCTCTGTTGGGCTTAATAGAAAACAGGTTTTGGCAATATTATCTCACCAAGGAGAAGTCACAATCACAATCTCTCTCTTGGTACCGTTTTCTAGGAAAATAAAATTAAGGATTATTTATTTATTTTTATGGAATGGATTGAACGAGTTACGAATCTAAATGATAAGGGTTTTTATTTTTTGTTTTTGAATGAGTTTTTGTTCAATATATTGTTCAATTGTTGTTATTTGGTCTAATCTTGTTTATTTTTGGTTTTAAAGTTATTTGGGTTCATTTTTATTGTTATTTTAACTTTTTTTATTTTTTTTTATTTAAGGGATTAAGGATTATGTTTGGAGGACTAAAAATATTTTTGTAAGTAATGCTATAAACACAACAAAATGTCACAACCAAAAAAAAAAAAAAAAAAAAATTAATTAGCTATTAAGAAAAAGCCTATGTATGAGTTGGTATGCTAATTTTGAAATGTTGTAAATTGTTTTTACTATGTCCTTAGCATTATTCTTATTTTGATTGAATTCAAGTTCTTGAGATTATCAAATCAGGGTGATCAAGACTTTTTAAGGTAGACAAAACGTGTCAATTTAGATGTAGCATTTAACGTTGCTATGCTCCTATTGAGCCACCTCATCAGCCACATCATACTCTTTTTCTTTTTCTTTTTAAATCATTTTTCTCTTTATGATTTTTTTGATATCACTCAAATAATTAATAGTACTCTCAACCTAAATTTGTATTTCGCCATTCTTAAGTACGTACACCAAATTGGACCGAAACTTATCATATAATTACAGTTGATATTACTAAAATAATTAATAGTAATCTCAACCTAAATTTGTATTTCGCCATTCTTAAGTACGTACACCAAATTGGACCGAAGTGATCTAAAATGGACCAAATGGATTGAATAGACTGAAGTGGGACGAATAGATCGAAGTGGAATGGATTGACTGAATGGGCCAAATGGGACTGAAGTAGAATGAATAGACCAAATGGACTTTAATGGACCAAATAGACCAAACAAGACTAAATTGACCAAAGTAGACCGAATGGATCTAATTTAACTGAAGCGGACCAAAGTATACCAAATTGGACCAAAATTGATCGAAGCAGACTGAAGTAGACCGAATTGATGAAGTGGACTGAAATGGATTGAATGCGATATGTTATTAGCGTAGCAAAGATTGTGTTTTGATATAAATTCAAATTCTTACTTCCAAAATAATTAGGTATTAACTCAAACAAAATCAAATCAACCAGTACTATAAGAGAGAGAGAGATATACTACTTGTAATGGGGAACTAAAAAAGATAACACCAAAATATATGAACCCAAAATAGAGTTATAAAAATCACAATAATTCATCAATATAAAATAGAGTTGCAAGAAAGAATCATAAATGAAGAGAGAAAGAGAGAGAGAGCAACCACTTTTTAAGAAAGAACATGACAGAGAATAATAAGAAATTTATAGAAAATAATATGAGAAGAAAAAAAAAGAAAAAAAAAAACCAAATATTGTAATAAACACCAAATTATCTAAGTTATGTTATGTAATAAAATAACATTATATTTTTCTATACTATCTTTACATATAACTCAATAGGATGACATCTATGAAATCAAAGAAAAGAAAAAAGATAGCAATTTAAAAACACACAACTTAATCACATCAGCTGAAAGTTCCATATTTCAATATATATATATATATATATATATATCCATAAACCTAGAGTAGAGATGCAAGATAAAAAATCCACCAAAAAATGAAAAAACAATGAGAGAGAGAGAGAGAGAGAGAGAGAGATTACCTTTTATGTGTGAGAAAACTATGTATAAGAATCTCATATACTTATGCAAGTTGAAATCATAAAATATTATAACAAGGTAAAAGACATTAATCTTTATCTTTATATAACTAAAAGCTAAAACGTAGAAATTATTGTTGTTATGCTCCTGTTGAGCCACATCATCGCCCACGTCACTATTTTTATTTTTTGGTTTACCAACTCTATTAATTTTCTATTGCAAAATTAATTCTTTGTGGCCAACATGATGCACTACACTTTACCATAAACTCTATTGTCTATATTCAAAGTTGAATTCAAAGTTCCTTTCAACATTGAGTGTTAGTTTTAATGTAAATAGCATGGGATACAAGGTGGTCTTTTGCACTACCACCATAAGTTAACTAAAATTTCTTTTCTTTTCTTTTCTTTTTTTTTTTTTTAAGAAAAGAAAGTACTACTATAATCACTTCTACTATATGACACATGTCATTTCTTCTTAAAGAGAAAATGATTATAATCACTATTCATCTATCACTATTTTTTTCATTTTCAAGAAGCTGTTAATTCCATATTAATGTAAAAATGGTCTTTTGACAGATTTTCTCTTTTGTGTCCCATTACTACTCAATTCAATGAGCATAAAATGCTCAGACGGTTTATAACTTTATGGCCATACATTTCTGTCTTTTGGTCTAACGTTTTAATACATGAATCTTATCTTTTTACAGCCCATGTAATTAAGTTCTAAAATTTATTTTGATATCAGGTATCAAATGAAAAGGCTGTCCGTGAACTTTTTATATAACTGGTGTAAGTAATGGGATGAGATATGGATTTTTCGATCTCTAAGCCATTTACATAGTTTACACTTTGATAGGCCACAAACTGAATGACCCCTTGTGATAGAAATTAATTAATTAATTAGCCAAGTTATTAATTAATCAATTTATCATGCAAACGCGTAGTAGCACAAACAAATCACCAATAAACTAAATATGCAGCAGAAAATAAAAGACGCGGTGATTTGTTTACGAATGGGGAAAACTTAACGGCAAAAACCCCACCGGGTGATTTTCAGATCACCACTCCTAAAACTCCACTATTATCACAACAAGCGGTTACAAGTAAAGGAATTCAAGTACCTTACCAACCTACAGTTGAACCCTTACCCCAATACCCAATTGGACTTATTCTGTAGTGACAATTCCCTTTTCAGATGCATGACTCCCAGTATGTGACTAACCAATTGCGCGGATCCCAGTACGTAACTTCAATCACCAACTAAGAAGGTTGTTGGTTGCAAAGTTCTTCAGTTCATCCACACGATGAAGATCAAGAAGATGTTTGGTCACAAAACCCTACGGTGCACATACACAACAACTTCTTCAAGAGAAATAGATGAACTAGGGCAAGAACTTTGTTTCCGGTCACAATTTGCTTGAATAGAGTTTGCTCAAAGCTTGTACAACTTGTGAACACTTTGACGGCCCTTAAACTGATCCTTTTATATGTCTAGGGTTAGGAGAAAAGAAAACCCAAAGACACATTCACGGATCCCAAGAAAATCATATTGAAATTCTGAAAATCTTAAACCTCAACAGATAGCAGCTGTCGAGAAGGTGTCGAGCACACCGAATGTAGAACAGCTTCCTTAAGCTCGATAGATGCAGCTGTCGAGCCAGCTGTCGAGCTTTAATGAATTTGCACTCTGAACTTGTTTTCTTGAACAGACTTGAAGACTTCAATACTTGATCTTGAAACAAGGTTTCTTGAAGTATTTAAAGACATCTTAAATCTACCAAAATACAAGTAAAATGCGTTTTGTCAAAGGATAAGTCAATTACATAAAATCATGACATATGTTCTTAACATGTGAAACACATATGTCCTAACACACTTTGACAATCAACTTTCAGCTATATGTAAACAAAATGTTTACATATAGCTTAGTAATTTAATATTATACCAAAATGTTTTCTTTGCTATATGTAAACAAACAACACCAATCTGGTGTGGTGCCATTGCAAATGATGCCTTCAAGTGCGAGAGAGCAACAATGTTTGGTGGCTTCAAAGGTGACAATGACAACGTGGAGAAGGATGCCCCAAGTGTTGAAGAGAGCCTTGCCATAGGAAGGATGCCGATGTCAAGGGTGATGAGATTTCTTTTTATATTAACATATTCTTTCTTTACGTAGATATCATGCTTGATGAGAGCTATACACTGAGTAGATTCTTCATTCCCACTGGCAATGGTATCCAAAAAAAAAAAAAAAAAGTAAAACCTCTAATTTGTATAATACACTATTATATTTTGTTGGTAGTATTCGAATTGGGACCATGTTCGACATTAGCAGTAATTTATGTCTTTTTTTTTCCTTTTTTTTTGTATTTTATTTGTTACCATAAGTTGAACAGTTGTTTTTTGTTTTTGTTTGTTTTAATTCTGTATTGCAATAAGAAATTAGAAATATAAGAAACAAAAAATTTATTTTTTGGCATATGTTTTTTGATATTTTAGGGCACTTTTTTTGTGATATGTTAAAATAATAAAACAAAGTAAAACTCAATTTTCTTCCTTCTTTCTTCACAGTTTGTTCTTTCTTGGCCATCATGCTTTTTACCCTTTTTTTCTGTTTCGTATATTGTAACTTTTGTAATGCTTGGTGCTTCCAAAATTTTTGATATTTCATATGTGATGTGCATGACATGTAAATCAGCTTGAGATAATCCAAGATACATACTGCATGGCTACAACTAATAATTCGCACATAGGTAGCAATTATTGTTGTATGCTCCTGTTGAGCCACATCATCGGCTATGTCACATTTTTTTTTTTGGCTGACTTTATTTGGAGAAAAATCATATTATAATATGTCCTATTTTGTGTTGTTGTCAAGTTTTAGTTTATTTGGAAAAGAACAAGATAGTCTAGACAATATAATGAAGAATAGTTTATGCAGTTGAAGAAGATAGTCTTTATGTAGTTTCCTTTCACTGTTTGTAAATATTTTGTTTAACAAATTAGCAATTATTATTTCTTTGTTATATGATGTTCTATACTAGAGTAATTGTTTTAAGTGTTTACGAATATCTGATATTACACTTCATCTTCTTCATCTCATTGGTGTACTTTTAAAGATTTTTAAGAAAAAAAAATTCAATTTTGTATTTAAAATTATTTATTTATCTATTTATTATTCACATATTGGATTAGATTATGACAATATTTACACAACACTTCTTCTTTTTGTCAAAAAATTTTCTCTACTTTTTCCTCCGTTGGAATTGTAGTCTTGGTTTATTGATTTATTTTTACATTTTTATTTATTTATTTTAATATTATTAACAAAAGAAATTTTAAAATCATTACATATAAAGCTACAATCAGCACTTTTGCTTAGAATCAACCACCTATTTCTATTGTGTAACTTCAAAACCTTATTAAAATTTTGAAATTTGATTGTGCATTTGATATTTGGCTTGATTACATCACATTTGATACGTTTTACATTTTGGGAAGGAGTTTGATTATGATGTGAGTTTTATTTTTCCCTATATCTTTTATTTTAAATTGTAGTTTTGTTGAGTTTTATTAATTTTTTAGATATATTTTTTGGTGTTTTTGGTGTGTAGGATAGAAGAAATTGGGTTTGAGAATTTTCTTTTTAAACCTAAAAGAATAATTTCTAAATTTTGTATACTTTTTAATGATATACAAAATGTTATAAGTAAGTTTTATAAATAAATAAAAAATGAATATTTTCGCTAACATACCTTTTGAATTTCTGGTAAAAATTGTATTGTCTTCATTTTGATACAACAAACATTATATATTACATTTGTGATTTTTCCTATATCAAATGAAAATATGATTATAAAATACGTTATTCTTAATTAAATTAGTCCAATTTTCCAAAAAAAAAAAAAAAAACTTAATGAGACCACCCTAAAAGGATTATCACGCACAACGCGCGGAGCCACGACTAGTTAATTAATTAAATTGTTTCCTTAGATATTGCAATAACACAAGACAATGTATCACACGTATCAAATATATGCAACTTTTCACAGCATATGGATTATAGCACAATTAAGGATGGTAATGGAGTGGATTTAGCGGGTCTCCCTAATAATAAGGATATATGAGATTTATTTGGAAAATGGATTTCTTGCTCAATTTAAGTTTTTTGACAACAATTGTACAAAGGAAGATTAAATTTCATAACACCTAATCAAGAATATTAAAATAAAGTTTGTGTTTCAATTAACTAGTGAAAAAATTAAATATATGTCAATTCACTCGAATAACCGGACCATTTTTTTAGATGCAATAGGATCATATTCTTAATTATATCAAGCTATATTTCCTCTTTTTTCATTTAACTCAAACCGATTGGTGTCTTAGCATAATGATAAAAAGCAATCATCATGGAACAAACGACGTAGGTTGAAATACTATCGTATCTATCAAAAGAAGTAAGCATAAACTTTTGCATTTAGTCACCGAGATTATGTATACTACTGCTCTATTTGTTTCGACATTAATATTTTCTGAAAAATAAATTACTTTTCACAAAACATTTTCTAGAAAATTATCACATTTTCCTATATTTAGTAGCGATCTTAAAATGAGTTTGAAATTATCTCTTAACTTTCCTTATTTAACTTCACTTGAAATATAGTTGTTTTACTTATTTAGCTTCGTGTGGGATAAATTAAATGTTCATAAAATTTTACTCGAAAACAACTCTATCTCATGCCAAGTTAAATAAAAAAGTTAAAAGATAATTTTAATACTACCAAAGACAAGGAAATGCAGAAAATTATCTTCAAATAAGGATATGAAACCAAGTTAACCAACAGAGCATACACTTTACGATAACTACTCTAGTGCATAAACATGAATAACAAACAATAAAAGTAAAGTACAAGAGTAAGGGAAGAGATATGCAACCACAAGATAACACCAGGACGTGTTATCGAAGAGGAAACTGAAGAACTCGGCGAAAAACCTCTCCGCGACCCTCCAAGTCAAAATCAATCCACTAGAGAATAAAGTTGGAGTACACGAATAACAAAAGACCCTTCAAACCTAGTCTACCCAATGTACTTGAGCCCTCCAAGCTCCTGCTACCAACGAGCTTCTTAGAGTCATGTCTTCTCTAGCTTTCCGAATCTCGCAATACGCCCGATAGCATCCGCCAAGCCTCACTGACTTCTTTTGAAAAATCCCTAAAGCTTCCCAAGCTCCAAAACACTCTCTACACTCTGAATAGATGTGTGTTGTGTTTAGGTACAAATCTCCTCTCAAGGTATGACAATGGGAGAGGGAAGGAGAAGAGGCTAGAATGATTTGTCACTAAAGATGAGTAGCTCTCTCTCTAAAAGATGGGTGTGTTGTGTTGTAGAAAACCTATCTAGTGTTTTCCTATCTGAATGGCCTCTCATACTTTTGTGGGTAATGAGGGTATATATAGTATGGGTGAAGGGTAAGAAAGTTACACTTAAAAATCCTCTAGGTAGAGAGTTTTACAGGTATCTCGCAGGTTAGCCCTTCTCGCGAGACACTCATGAAACTGACAGCCTGGCACGACTCTTCAGCTTCCAGCATGTGCTTCTCACGTGGCTACTTCACAGGTTAGCTTCTCGCGAGACACTCACGAAATCCACTTGTTCATCCAATACATGCTCGATTCTTCACAAACTTAATACTAAACCCAATACAATAGAATCCCACAAAATACAAGGAACAAAATTAAAGCAATTACAACACTTTTTGTCATGGAATAAAGTCAACATAAAATATAGTTTTAAATCACAACTTTACACTGTCAATGAATATCCATCGTATAATTTAATAATAAAAGCCTTATCTCTATTGCCAAATCTTCCCTACATTATCGGTTTTGCACAAAATAAAAGAATTACTTCATTGGGAAAATTATCCTTTACCCTTCATTGGAAAAATTCATTGCAGTAAACAAGCCTACCATTGTCCATTATGTGAGAGGAAAAGAGTATATTACAAATAGTACCTTCTACTAAATCAAGAGCAAGAGTGAATATCAATGGAGAAATTGTAGCCCGACCCATGGATGCCCGACCCGTGGATACCCGGCCCGACCCTAATGGGTTGGTTTTACTCGGCCTGATAAAGAATAGGGTTGGGTTTGGGTTTTAAAAAAAAACCCGAAGTGGGCCCGGGTCGGGTTCGGGTTTTTGTTAAAACCTGGCCCGAACTCGGACCCGAGCCGACCCGGTTACAAGTTAATACAAAGAAAACCCTCCTATATTTATATATATATACACTTATAAACCCTAAAACTAATCCTCTCTCATTTCACAACACACACTCTGAACTCACCAGCCGCCTCTCTCCTTTCCCACTCTCACTCACTCTCAATATGACCGATGGCCCAAGCTGTCACCGCTCTCCCTCAAGCGATCAAGCACCACACAACCGGCAACTCACCCAAGCCACCATAGCCAAAAGCAAGCCCAGAAAACAAGATAATCCTCACCAACAAGCCCAACCACAATCAAGTGATCAAGCACCTTTCCTTACCTCGCTGGACCCTCCTCCACCTCACAAGGCCATAACTCTCCCATCTCCCTCACCTCATTATGAACTCAAGCTTTTGCAATGAAAATCTTTCTTTTTGTTCAAAGAATCAAATTTGTATTTTCTAGTTTAAGTGCTATTTTTGTTGAATAGGATCGGCTTGTTTGATTTGATTTTGTAGGGTCTTCTTGTTCGAACCTAGGGTTTATATGTTAATTCTTGTTTTTACTTTTGATGTGGGAAAATATTGTAATGAAAAAAAAAAAGGTTTCCGATCTGTTGGTTTCTAAGAAAATAATGGGTTTTGTGGGTTTCCAATCTATTCAGATATGGATTTTCTTGAGTGTTCATTTTTCCCTACTGTTTGGTTGCTAAGAAAATTAGTATCAAGCAAACAATTTTTTTTTTTTTGGATTGGGCCACGGAATGGGCCCTGAAGTGGCATGGCCCAACGGGGCCTGTGGGGCTCGACGGGGTGGGTCTGCGCCCTGAAAAGAAAATCCGTTAAATAATCGGGCCGGGTTTGGGTCGCAAGTTTGGGCCCTCAGGCCAGGTTCTAGTCGTGGGTCGGGTCTGGGTATTAAAAAAAAAAAAAAAAACTCGGCCCGAACCCGACCCGCTGCTATTCCTAAGAACATGGTCAAAGGCTAAGAGCCAATAACTAAGTCATTACAAGTTGCAGAAATCCAACTAGCAAATTTAACCACCATCCCTATTAATACTTTCACGCCATCTGCATTTTTACCCATTCCAGAGCCCTTTAAATTCTTTATTAACATTTTGATCTCTTACTGTCCTGCAGAGAAGGAAGAATAACTACCTACTTTAGGAAAAAAGAAAAAATATTGAGTCTCAATCGTTAAATCCAAAGATAAGACAAAGAAGTAAAACTGGCGGGAAAAAGACATTGAAAACAAATGCAGTGACAAAGGAAAATAAAGGAAGAAATTCTTAGCTAGTAATGCACTTGAATTCAACAAAACGCATAATGTGACATGAACAAAGTTGGCAGCAGCTAGTCTAAGAGATTAAATCCCATCTAATGGGTCCACCTGTCAATTCTTCCTAAATATAAGCTATAGATTGCATCTACGATCATAGGCTACCTAACTGTTTATCTTTGATTCTCCTTCAGTCCTTTTTATCTTTTTAAAACTAAATTAATCTGTCTTTTGCAGTAATTCTTTAACAGGTGCTTGTCACAAACGATTGAAATATTTCAGTCCACTTTTGCTCATATATATTCAAGAAGAACCATGGTCTGGAGTGAGCACTCATGAATACAAAATAATCATATATCACCAGAATTGTTTTTTATTTTTTTATTTTTTATTTTTTATTTTTTTATAGAGTGGAACCTTAGCAAGGTAGAGCCCTTTGAACCTATCTTGGGGAGAAAACCACAGATACATGACCCCTCAAGTCAAAACTGTGTATCAGGTCATCCTGGAAAACTAGTAGTTATTGATATATCACCTGAGTTGTAATCCATGTGAAAAAGCAAGCTAAAAAAGGAAACACAAAGTAGCTTTAATTACTCATTGAGATTCATTTTTTAGTATGAAAACCTTAATATGTTTTGAAGATCACTCATAGTCTTGGAAAATTAGCTAGTTCCATGCAACCAGAATCTTTCTTGTTATGGAAGTTCTCACCAGCTTAGTATTTAGAACATCATTTGTTTTTTAGTTTTAAAATATTACCAATCATGCCAAATGGGCATAATCAAAGAATTATGCAAGAGTATACACCCACGGAAATTCAAGGAATCCTAAGACTTCCAAATATTTCTATATGAAAATTAATATTTATCTTGTATACTTCTTGTGGGATTGGGTGCACCCTTTATCATTCATATATAATTTATTTCCTATAAATCACAAAGCTGACATAAGAGGCCAAGAAACTTCAGGGGAAAAAAGAAGAAAAGAAGCTAGTACTGACAATAGGACACCGCATACAAGTTGAACTTCAGCCTTCAGGTTACAAATCAAGTTTTTATTTTTCATTGGTAGGTTAAAGTCAGTTTTGGGCTCATAATCTCAAATTAATTCAACCCAATTATTATAAAGGAAGGAAACTACATTTGAGTTTAGAGTTCATTGGCAGGTACAAACTAAACTCATAACAAGAAGTTAAGATTTTTATTTTTTTTGGTAAGTTACACACACATCCAATGGGTCGTGAGTCCACAACCTCACCCTTCACCAAGAACTTAGAAGAGAAGAAGCATGATGAGTCGAGTTTATATTCCCCAAATGACTCAAAGCAATGTCTACATACACAATATATTAATCAATGAATATCTTTTTTAATAGGTAAGTAAGAGTTTTATTGATCAGAATATATTAATAAAAGCACAAAGACAACATACAAAAGAACAACTTACATTGTTTCCCTTCAATTGTAAATGTAACTTCAAATTTTACTGATAACAGCCATAACATTGTGAAATTCTTAAAAAAAAAAAAAAATGTAGGTAACATATGTTCTAAACCAGGTCAAATTAAGAAGCTAGTTTACAAAAAGGAATCATATTAGTTAATATAAAATAAAAACCAACAACAACAGAGGACTATTGTACCTGATAAATCAGTCTAAACCACTGACATGTGAAAATTTCGGGCAATAAAAAATCTTTATTTTGACAAGTGGCCGCATCTTAGGTAGATTCTTCAACTTCTTGCAATCACTCAGATAAATTTCTTTTAGCATTGGGAAGTCACTGGATTTGCACCGAGCCCAAGTTTCCAAATCATTCATATGCCAAATTTTCAATGTATGTAAAGATGGGAAAGCAATTTTGACAATTCCCCATCGGTAAAACTTGGGGCCAATATGTTTAACCCCATTAACATTCACAATTTGAAGAGATTTCAAGAGAGGCAATGGACAAAATGATGGGAGTTCTTGACTTAAACAATTGGTCAGGGTGATATATTTAAACTTTGTGAATGAAGGATCTGACACCCAAGATGGAAACTTGGAATTATAATTGAAAATCTTCAAAACCTTGAGATTGCAATGAGGTCAAAGAACTTGGACAATGTCAAAATTCGCATTAGGGTTGTTTTCGGACCAAACCAAGGATAATTTGTGAATACCAGTCTTAAGATGCAACCTTGCCCCCTTAGCCCATTCTCAAGATTTTCAATGCTAAGTTCCCCACAAAGGTTATTTAGGTTTCTTAGCTCTATAATTTGACATCCATCTTTCCTTAGAACAGTGAATTGAAGTAGTGTTTGAAGAGAGGTCAATCTCCCAATAAATTTAGGCATCAAATTTAATTTAACAGGACTAATAACAAGGTGGCGCAGGTTAGACAAAAAGTACAGATTGTCGGGAATGCTGGTCAACTAATGACAACAAAAGAGATTCAAGGTTTGAAGACGGAAGAGACTGATGATTGATCTACTCAATGTCTCGATTGGATTATAAGAGAGATTTAGAGACCTAAGATGCAGCAAATCACAAACATAATCCAGAAGAGTTTTGAACCCGGCATGTGACAGATCAAGTATGCGCAAGTATCTTGCCTTTAGGAACAAAAATCCAGCATCATTCAATTGAGAGTTGGAGTAACAGTGGGTGCCTCTCCTCCTAAGGAAGATTGTGCGTAAACCCCTTGAAGGTTCTAGCCATCCTCAGATATGGAACAGCGACCCACAGAAGCATGGCGTGCCTTCTCTCAGACAAGACCATCAAACAGACATTGCCGCACGAATTCATGATCCATGGTAAAGGAATCAATGTTTATCAAGTCAAATCTTAGTTCGTACAGAGGAGGGTCTAGGTCCAATGATGTAAGACCTGGTTCAGGGTGATCTGGATATGCGAGCATAAAGTAGTTCCAAGACACCATTAGATCAAAGTAATGCCCTGCTTCCTCCTCCAAGCTACGTCCAACAACAGGGTGAACAAGTCCCCCAGCTACCCATAATAAGACTAAATCTTTCTTGTAAAAGGTGAAACCAGGGGTGAATATGAAGCAGAATTCCAGGCATCTTCTCAAATACCAAGGAAGTAAATTATATCCTAGGTCTTCTTTGTTACTATACGAGAAGGAGGAGGATGAGAACGAGGGCAGTGAGGGTGAGGGTAAAGAGAGCATTTCCTCTACAAGATTTTCTAGATGTTCCATAATGAGGGACATTCTTTTTACCGTACAAAGCATATGGGCAGGTAGATAATCTTTGAGAAAGAGAAACTCCTTTGCCCTCCACTGCCTTTGAAGCAATAAATACCACAATGTTAATGGTTGTGAAGGAGGAGGAAGAGGAAGTAGAGAATGTGAATGTTTTTTGAGAGACCAAAGGTACTCAATCCTATATTCCATGCCGCCATCATCTTCAACTAACTCTTCAAAGAGTTCATTTGATAATAGAGGAGACTCAGAAGACTCCGCTTTAATATCCAGTTCAATGTCTTCAAATAAATCTTCTACTTCATATACCAAATCCTTCACTTTGCAGTACCACTCACGGAATGGACGTTTGCTTTTGCGTGCGCCACTACCAATTTCCCTGTGCGCAGTTATCAACCCAGGCCTCAACATCAATAAACACTCCTTAAGCCTCTCCACATAGAAGAAGCATTCAGCATCTTCTTTTTTCAACAAATATGTGTTCTGAAACTCGGTAATGAAATTCACTAACCTGGGCCGGCCCTAGGCTTAGGCCAATTAGGCCATTGCCTAGGGCCCCCTTACTAGAGAAGGCCCATATTTGGGGGCAATTTATTTTATATAAATATTTTTTGAAATATTAAAATATTTTAGTTTACATTTTTTTTTTCACTATTAAAAAGGCTCAAAGAGTTAAGTAATGTTAGAGATAAAGATAAAACAAATTTAAATAAATAAGTTTTACAAATAGACGTGTTACTAATTATAAGTAATTTAAATAGAAAAATATTAAAAATACTATAAATTTTACTACATAAATTTTATTTATTTAATTATTTTTATACAAAATAAAAATTTTACTCTAGTCTAATCTAAGTGTATATATGTGCGAAACTTTCTTTTAGAGACTTAAATCTTAGTCATTGCCCCTCCTACATCCTACAAAAACTTATACTTGTGGAATGATCACTCCACCAAGAGTACGTGGTGGTCTCCATAACTTTTATAATTTGATGTGACAATGAATATGGTAGTAGAATTTCAACAAACTATTGAATATATTTTTGAATGAATATTTGTAATTGGTGATGTATCTTTATAGTTTTCACGTTATAAATTTTATAATCTTTCTAGTATTTTTGTAAGACTTATGTCATTGATCATATTCATTACAATAATAGTTTGTAGTAAAATTTATTATAATTTTAGTATTTTCTCAAAAAAAAATCATATTAAAAAGAAAAAAGAATAGATCTTTAAAAAAAAGAATTAATGTATAAAATATTAATTAAATATTATTTAAATGATAATATAAAAACCCCATTTAAAGATTTCGTCGCTTTCGAAACGTTTGGACCGGTCCTGTCACCGACCAAACGATGGTGCCAGTGAACGGATCAGAGGGTACTGAAGACTGCTACGTCAGCACAAACTGACAAAACTGGTACCAAATTATTGTTTCCACCTCCAGACGTGTTACTGTTCACCAATAGTTGTTACCGCTGCTTTCGGCTAGACATGGCAAAACGGGTCAGACCCGTTTTGACCCGACCCGTTTGACCTGCAACCCGTTTGACCCGTAACCCGATTGACCCGTTTAAAAATGACCCGTGACCCGTTTTGACCCGCGACCCGATTGACCCGCGACCCGATTAACCCGACCCGAACCCGAACCCGAACCCGACCCGCACGTTTTGCCACGTTTACCAATGTTGAGTAGATTTAGATTGAGGTGTAATTTTTATAAAATATTTACTTATTCTTTTTTACTTAATATGTTATGTACTCCATTATAGTTTGTTATTTTTTACTTGCCACCTTTATTTTCTCTTCCTACTTTAAATAGATTGAAGATTATACCAAGATTAGTTTCTAGAAAGCTGGAATAAGAGTTGCACCAAATTTGGGTATCAATTCAAGTGTTTAGTGGTAATTGGTAACAATATCACTAGTGAGAATCTAATCACAATTAAAGAACTCATAAACAATTGACAGATTGCATCTATTTCCAAAAAAAAAAAAAAATTGTTTGAAAAATACGGGTCAACTCGACCCGACTCACGACCCGACTCAACCCGCGACCCGTTTGACCCGCAACCCGATTGACCCGTTTTAAAAATGACCCGTTTTGACCCGTAACCCGTTTAACCCGCAAACCCGATTGACCCGACCCGAACCCGACCCGACCCGCCCGTTTTGCCACGTCTACTTTCGGCTGATTTATCCTAGCGAGAGGAATAGTAAAAGGAGTTTACTAATCTGAACACAATAATTAATTATTTTTGAAAAAAAAAAATTTGAAATTAAAAAAATATTAATAACTTTTTTAGTTTTGAGAAAATATTTTTAAAAATAAATGACTTAAGTGCCGTTTGGATTCAGCGGAAAAGCTGCGTTTTTACTTTTTTTTTTTTTTTTTCCTCACTTCACGCGTTCCAGGGATATAAAGTACTGTAGTAGTACTGTAGCAGTATTGTTTATCACTGTTTATGTATTAAAAAATATTAAAAATAGGTCACACGATACTATTTACACATTTAAAAATTATTTTGCTACAGTGTTTTTAGTTTTCAGTTTTCAATTTTAAGTTTCAGTAACAATAAGTTCAATTCAAACAGACCCTTAATATATATTCTGCGGTACATATTAACCGAACCCTAAAAAAAATACTGTTATTTTCACTATTCATTCCGTGACTTTGCTGCTACTGTTCACCCGTGATTGCTGCTGCCACTGTTTCACACTGTGCAAATAGTGCCTATTTTTTACCAATATAAGGCATGCTTCATTTCATTTGTAATCAAAATCTCATTTTAGAGTTTAAGACTTCTATAAGCTTAAAACCTCCAGAGTCCCAGTTCCAAAAAAAAAAAAAAAAAAAAACCTCCAGAGTCCCAGAGCATGAACCAGCAATATTTTTTTACTTGATTTTTTTTCTGAGAAACTAGATTTTAACTTTATTTACATTTCTTTTCTTGTGATTTTAATATATATATATATATATATACATACGTATATTTATGTACTTTAAATTTGACATTATTGTTGTGCATTCCCATATATTGTTGTTTCGCCCCTGGAAGGGTTGTTGTGTTTATTCTACAGTGTTCCGCCTTCCCGAGTTGCTGGTGTCTGTTGTGTTACTAGTCCCTGTCTGTTGATAGCTGTTGCTGTGTCTTTGTACCTTGTCCCTTTAGCGGTCTATTGTCTTCTGACCTTTTGACTCTTGCCTGTTGTGTTTTTTTTTGGATACGTTGCCGTTGTTCCTGACACAAGCGTAAAAGATCCCCAGAACCAAACAGTAATTCCCGTCAAGCTAGGAGAGCGTTAGGGTATGAGCGGTAGGGTTGCCTTCGATTGTCACACAACGATGTCAAGAAGGAAAAACATGATAAGTGAGTGTTTAGAAGCTAGTTCTGTTAGTGAGTATCATCATCATTATTCTGTTAATAATGAAAATACTTGTTCTGTTTGTTGTTATGATGATAATGATACTCACTCTGTTGCTTGTTATTCTAGTGATAGTGATAGTGATAGTGATGATGATGACGACGACGACTATCATAATAGTAATCATTCTTGTTATTCTAGTGATAGTGATGATGATGACGACTATTATAATAGTAATCATTCTTGTTATTATAATAGTAATCATTCTGTTGAAAGTCGTGTCATTGGAAAACTTCCAAATTATTTTAAAAAGAGAAAAAATCCCCCCAAAAAAGGAAAAGATGTTACTACTTCTATTTTCAAAACTCCTGTTACTCTAAAGGTTCCCCCAAAACCTTTTGAATTTGATTATATTGCTTTGTTTAATGAATATAATTCTCCAAAAAACAAGGAAAAGAGAGATTGCTACCATGCTTCTTTTGACCGAATGGAAAAGATTCGGATCGGAGAAAAATGGATAGAAAAGATGCATGCTTTGCAAAAGCACATTTTATTTTTTGATTTTATTGAAAATTATTATACTTCAAAACCTCTTGTTTCTACCAAGAAACCTGTTGTTTCTGCAAAGAAACCTGTTACTTCTGTTGATTCTTTTAAGAAACCTGTTTCTTCTACAATTGAATTGGTTGATAAAATGCTTGCTGAATTACAAAATGAAAAAAAGCTAGCTGCTAATACTCCTGTTTCAAAGCCTCTTGTTTCTACCAAGAAACCCGTTGTTTCTACAAAGAAACCTGTTATTCCTGTTGATTCTTTTAAGAAACCTGTTTCTTCTACAATTGAATTGGTTGATAAAATGCTTGCTGAATTACAAAAAGAAAAAAAGCTAGCTGCTAATACTCCTGTTTCAAAGCCTCTTGTTTCTACCAAGAAACCCGTTGTTTCTACAAAGAAACCTGTTATTCCTGTTGATTCTTTTAAGAAACCTGTTTCTTCTACAATTGAATTGGTTGATAAAATGCTTGCTGAATTACAAAAAGAAAAAAAGCTAGCTGCTAATACTCCTGTTTCAAAGCCTCTTGTTTCTACCAAGAAACCCGTTGTTTCTACAAAGAAACCTGTTATTCCTGTTGATTCTTTTAAGAAACCTGTTTCTTCTACAATTGAATTGGTTGATAAAATGCTTGCTGAATTACAAAAAGAAAAAATGCTAGCTGCTGATACTCCAGTTTCAAAGCCTCTTGTTTCTACCAAGAAACCTGTTGTCATAAAAGAAAAATAAGAAACACCTTCTTCTAGTAACACATGTACTTAGATGCTGTTTTCACAAAAATTGGTCCTCCAACCACTTCCCCTCATATTATTGTTTCAAAAACTGATCCTGTTGATTTTATAAAATCAGCTTCTTCCCAAAGTGGGATAGATAGTAAAATGTTTCCTGATCCGAAAGAAGGAAAAACCTTCTCGACAAATGCTTCTGAGGATATCAATGTTGTTTCTAAATCTGATTCCTTTCATCCTAGGCCAATGTTGCTGTTAGGCTTTTCCAGGCCCTTGCCACCTTGATCTGTTGTTTTTGTCCTCAGAATACCGAAGACTGCCACGTCAGCACAAACTGACAAAACTGGTACCAAATTATTGCTGCTACCTCCAGACGTGTTACTGTTCACCAACAGTTTTTACGGCTGCTTTCGGCTGATTTACCCTTGTAAAAGGAATAGTAAAAGTATTATTCACTGTTACTATTTACTCCGTGACTTTGCTGCTACTGTTCACCCGAGATTGCCGCTGCCGCTATTTCACACTCTGCAAATAGTGCCTGTTATTACCTCTATAAGGCATGCTTCATTTCATTTGTAATCAGAATTAAGGCATGCTTCATTTCACACTCAATATGTTATTGATAATGTTACCTGGGAATTCCCAATTGCTAATGCCACTTCCAATGCTAAAGCCCAATCACTGGCTTACCCTCTAGTGCAAACAGCTGTACCTCAACTTACAGCAAATGCACCTTCTACTTCATCTGCTAAATCCTCTGCCAAGTCCAAGAAGAAAAAGTCTCCTCTTGATGATCTTAGCAAGATGCTCTTTATGCCCTCCTAAAACAAAAGGGGAAGGAGGAAGAAGCTGCTGAAAATGCTACCTCAGAAGAAGAAGATTCTTAAGCATCTTTTGAGGCCTCTGTTGCAAATGATAACCCCTATTACCCTTACAATAAGGAGTTATTTGGTCATGATGAAGACTCCACACCTGATTTAGGGGAGAATTGATTCTACTAGCTCAAATGGCCAAAATGTTAAAATGTTACCCCATGTTAAAGCTCCGACTATTTCTCTGGCTGTTTCCACGAGAAATGATGTTACTTTTGGCACAAAAGGCCAAAAATGCTAAGCTGATACTTTTGTTAAAGCTCCGGGTTTCCCTGCTGTCCCTCACGGACCTGTTATGAATAATAAAAAGTCACTATTCACTGTTTAAATCATGCTTTTTTTTCCCATCTTTCCTTTCCCACGCATGTTATTCAGAACACAATATTACCCCTTGTCACTCACAAAGCTCGTAACCAGTTTCAAGCCTTATTGCTAAACCTTGTAATCTTGTAACTGTTAAACTGTAAGTGTTTCAATCTATTTTCAATACTATCAATCTACTTTCAGTTTTATTACTATACTAGTTTATATATATATATATATATAAAGCTACAAATATTAGAAAAATTAAAAAATAAATAAAGCAAAGAAATGAGTGGATAGTGGTCCACCAACACTTTTTTTTTTTTTGGGTTTTTGATAACAATTGAGTGATACTACATCTACAACATTTTTACAACAAATTTTAGATAGTAGAATTTTGTTGGTTTTAATTTTTGCTCTCCACTTATGTCAATGTTAAATTATTATTAACGGATTGCCACCTCGGATTTGTTAAAAAATGTTGTAGACGTTGTATTACATTAAAAAAAAAAAAAAAAATTAGTAATGCTAAGGACACAACAATTTCACAACATTCCTATATTAGCATAGCAAAAGAAAAAAAGAAAAAGTTTTTGGTTAACCCATGTATGAGTTGACACGTTAATTTAGGAATGTTGTGAAATTATTATAACATTTTGTTGTGTCCATGGCATTAATTTTTTTTATATAAATTTATTGGCTAATATTTGGGGCCTTATTAATACTCTTATAGGTATAAAAATATCCATATTGGTTGAAATAACAAAACCATTGAATATGACAAAAGTATGGTCATATATGATAGTACTGTTTAATGTGATAATGGAACCGTCAAATATGAGTAAAAAATAAGAGAGCTATTTAATGTAACAAAAGTACAGTTAGATGTAAGGGGTGACTTTGCTGCTAATTGTGTGTGGTGGCTTAGCCATTGAGGTGTTGTGTGTGTGTGTGTGTGACTTTGATGTGTGTAATTGGGTAAGGACTAATATTTTATTTGAAATTTTTTAAAAGGGAAGGATGTTTGTTTTGGGTAAAATTGATTGATTAAACTTATTTTTTTTAGTTTTATTATTGGTAATTTGTGTTATTAGACTCATTTTTTTGGGCTTGTATATTTTGTTTTAAAATTTAAACTTATAGATTTTTTATGGCCATTAAAAAGAAGAAAATGCTAGAGCTATAAATGTTTTGGTGAGTGGTTATTGGTAAGTAAAAAGTGGTGTAAGTGTTGGGTCTAAATGCAAACCAATAAAAATTTTCTACCCCAATAGTCTGTAAAAAATATTGTAAAAAAATTTGTGATTATACCAAGTCAAGGGCTACCTCCATCTCTAAGTACAGTCACTACTCTCCTAGGCATAAACGGTCATAGTATAATACTACAAAAGAATTTTAAATTACAACAATGTTTCGAAATAGAACATTATATTAAGTAAAATATGCACAATTTAAAAAAAAAAAAAAATTGGCAAAGGTGCAAATTACACGGCTAAAGTTTGGAGGTTTTTAAATTTTACACCTTGAAATTTTCAGAATTAAGATTTAACCCAATAAAGTTACATCCTATTTGCATCAATAGCTCATCTGTCCATATTTTCACTTAAGTGACGCAGAAGCTAGTTTGCCATGCATGTTTAGTTTATCTAATAAAATAATATCATGTTACATAATGAAAATGACATAAAATTATTTTATTGGATAAATTAAATACGTGTGACAAGTTTATGTGGCACTTAATAGAAAATATAGATGAAATGACTACTGATGCAAACAAAATGTAACTTTAGGAGTTAAAATCCAAATTCGGAAACTTCAGGATGTAAAATCTAAAGACCCCTAAACTTTAGTCATTTTTTTGGCTTCACTTTTCAATCAGTTTTGTTGAGATGCAATTCTTGTTCATTGAATTATTAGTTGAGACTTAAAATTGCAATGTGCATTAAACTAAATGGCATGTCTTCATCAAAGTTTAAAATTACACCAATTCATGTGAATGTGGAAATTTAGAAATTTTCTTAGTTACCTCTAATAATGCATTGGTTGGTTTCAGCAAGGAAATGCTGACAATAAGTAAAGGCCTACTAAATCCATGTCATGTCCTTGTAGAAATAGAGTCCTAACATTAAATTCATGCGCTAAATGCTAAGTCAAGTTTTGCGTTTTCCTTCAAGACTTTCATGCGCATTCTTTTTCGAGTTTGCAAGTATTGTTTATTGCATAAGATTATTGCTTTCGGCATCGAATTGCAAAAGATAAAGGGTCTAATCAAAATATGAATGTGAATCTGTGTTCTTCAACGTGGAAATTTATGGCCTGTTTGGAAGTTAAAAAAAGGAGGGGGAGTAGAGTAAAGGGAGGGAGAATAATTCAATTACCTTATTTGGAAGTTTTTTAAGGAAGGAAGAGGAGGGGTTTAGAGGGGTTTGGAAGGGTTTCAACTACCTATAACCCCTCATTTTTAATTCTCCCAAATTGGAGAGATTTGGAAGGAGAGTAGAGTAGATAAATTATTGACCAAATGAATTCCTCAATTTACCCTTTCTAAATTAACAAAATTACAAACCAATTATATAAATAATCTTTGTTTGTTTCTTGAGAAAATTTAACACTACAAATGACAAATCTTCCCAGTGCTTTCTTACAAACCAAACACAATTTCTACTAAATTTAGTATCTTTACAGTTTCTATCCAACATTTTTTCAGCAACCAAACAGAAAAGAGAAACCCAGAGCCGAATACTACACAAAGTCTCTAATTGCATAGATCCAAAGATCCAATACCCAAATCCATAAACTAACATAGCAACGATCACAAAACACAAAATCAGTCACACCCAGTTTCCCACATATTCTCGGCATCCAAACACCCCCACGAAATCGAATCAAAAAAAAAAAAAAAAAAAAAAAATCAAAGGCTAAGCTCCGCAGCAAGGTATTCGAGCACAGCGAAGAGGTAAACTAGAGCTCCGGCACCGACACGTTTGGCGTACTTGCCGGCTTTTAAGAATCGGATCTCTCGCTGGTCAGATTGTCGATTCCAACTGCATCTAATCGTCGGAGATGCAGAGACAGTCAAGATGATGAAGGAGAACGACTACTTCTTCTTCTGCTGATGCTACTACTATGGAGGCTCATTTGGGAGGCTAGGTTTTTTTTTTTTTTTTTTTTTTCTTGAGAAAATAATGTTTGAAAAAAATTTTTTGACCCACACTTTCTCGAAAACCAAATGCTTACGAGAGAAGTTTATTTGAGTTCATTGGTTAATGCACATGACGGTTTGGTAAATTATAAGACTGTCCTATCAATAGCTGCCACATAAGCGAGAAAGTCAACACATAGCAAAATAAGTATTAAATATTAAAATCATCAGAAATTGGGAATTAAATTAAGCATTTTACGGTTGCAAATGGAATAATTTATGCAAAGTGAATCCAGATGTTGAAAAATGTTGATTCAAAGTTTTATATAATTTTGTCACTCAATGAATATATTGAATATTTGGATGGTTTAATTATTATCTCTAAATAACATTTTTTTTCTTATTTTAATTATTATCAATTAAGGATGGTTTTTTTTAGTATAATAAAAAGCAGAAAAAATATTTAATCATAGACCAATGTTGATTATTTAATTCACATTAGAAAAAAAAAATATCAAAAAAAAAAAAAATATTGCATGCTATAGTCATAATTATTTAATCTAACAAATTAATCATAGACCAATGTTGCAAGTCTATTTTCAAATAATGGTAAATTTGTCTATTTAAATCATTTCCACTTATTTCCATCCTAATTTTTAAAATATCCAAACAAGAGGAAGAGCTAATTACTCACTTCCCCTTAATGATTTTAAAAACATCCAAACAAGGTGGTAGAAAACTATTCTCCACTACTCTCCTCTCCTCTACTCTCCTCCCTCTCTAAACTTCCAAACAGGCCATTAAGGCATGCATTGACTGACTTATATTATTTAGGACGTTTTTTGCAAGTTGAAGGAAAATTAAAAAAAAAAAAAAAAGGATGTAAGCCAAAATTGTATTCTTTGTGGTTTGCAGGAATCGGAGTCCCTCATTTGGAAGTATATTTCTCCAAGTTTAAATTTGCAAACAAGGTCACTTTCACGCATCATCTATTGAAGAAAGTCCTTTTGCTAAGACAAAATTGTCTATCACTTCGAAATTGCCTATCACTAAATAAAACAATGTTTTTATCCCTTTTTTTTTTTTAATGTTAATAGAGTGGGATGGGACATTGGGACTACATATGATGCATAGGAAGGTTAGGGCCCGTGGCACAGCTAAAATCAATCAATTGTGGACATTATTATTGATACTTCCCAACTTCTACGCCTTGACTTCCACTGAAAATTGACATTATTATTGATTTCAGTTTTCTGCAGGCTTTCAGATAATTGCTGCAAAGCATAATAGAATAAATATCTTCTGTAGGACTCATGCATGATTGGCAAATTAACCTTAAACTAGTCGCATATTCACGCGATGCGTGGGAATATGCAACTATTTTATAATGTAGTATAATGTATGATTTATTCTAAAAAATGTACTGAAAATATTATTTCTAAAATTATTTTTCATCTCTCCATCTCTACAAATATAGCATTATATTATTTTTTTATTTATTTTTTTAACTTAGGTGCATTTGATTCATATTATTCCTTTTTTTTTTTTTTTTTGAGATAAAAGATAGAAATAGTATTCTTTTTTTCAAGTGGTCTATATTATTCAAACTTTTATATAGTGTGTTATGGCTTTTTTTTTCCTACAACTAAAATTTTTAAGTTCCAAAATTAATTATTTGAATTTCTCGTTCTTTTAAGAAGATTATTATGATAACCAAACCTCATCACGTATTTACAATTGATATTACTCAAATAATTTATAGAGACATTCAAATACATAATCATCTCACTTCTAAAATATCTAAAAATTAACTCAAACCATAACTATAAGAGGGATGGAGACTACATGTGATATATAACTCAAAAAACACACCACCAAAGTGTATCATCCAAAAGTAGAGACAAAAAAAAAAAATTCATCAATCTAAAATAGAGTTGCAAGATAGAATTAATAATACAAAGAGAGAGAGAGAGAGAGAGAGAGAGAGAGAGAGAGAGAGAGTATTCACCTTTTTGTGTGAGCAAAATATGGACTGAATGGAATAGAAAATAACAAATTTTTATAGTAAAAAAATTTGGGGCGAAAAAGAGTCAAAATAAAAGGAAGATAAAGGGATGGAGAAATTGTAAGGTTAAGGTATAGAGTAGTGGGGAGATAAAAATGTAAAAGTAAATAAATGTTAGAGAAGGTATAATTGTAAAGTGGCATATTAATAAGGAGAAAAATAATTTAAAAAGACAGAAAATATTGAAAATAGGTTGATGATGTGGTGCTGATGTGGCTCAACAAAAGTACAACAACATTAAACTCTATGCTTCAGCTTTTAGATATATATAGATTTGTGCTGCTTCTAACAGAATGTTGCCCATTTCATATTTAGCTTTTTTACTATTTTTCAATTGTTGTTTTAACATTTTTTTTATCATTACACCTGTTAATACCAAGTTTCTTAATAGTGCCAAAAATACCACCATAAGTTAAATTATCATAATTAATAGTATCATTGTTACCAATTAATTCTTCTTTTACCTTATGAGCAAAGAGAGGAGGCAAACTAGCAATTAACTTTTCTTTCCGGTAAGGTTTTAAGCAGTCTTTCCTAAGCATGACTCTAGAGATGAAAACATCTTGGTACCATCTGTAATCAGACATAGTAGGACATAAATTGTTTAAATCTCACTGATTCTAGAAGAAATATTGGAAGGAGTACCAACAAAATGTTTAATAGTAGTATAAATCAAGGTATTGACTTCATCAGGAATACCTCAACCAATACTTTCATCAAAGATTGGTAGACCTTCATCATCTTTTTTGACAAATTTTCTAATGGATTCTCTAGATTCTTTAGTAAGATATTTTTCCCACCATCCACGAAGAGTTCCAGAAAAACCAGTAGTAAGAAGATCAACAATCTCAGCATGGCCAAGATTATGATTGGAAAGGTAAGCATTAGCAACCATAGACATGTGGCCCATTTTATTAATAATTTCTTGTTCAGACAAATCATCAATGTTCCATTCATAAAGTTTATCAACAGAAACATAGGTTTTGAATACCAATTTTTGTAAAAGACATGGGATTGGTTTTTCCAATAAATCTTTTAATTTCTGGTAGTTCAAAAATAGTTTTATCTGAAGCAGAGGATGAAGAGTCAGAGTCAGTGTTTTCATCAAAAACGGTTTCTTTCTCTTTTCTTGAAATAGCCCAAGCAGTACTAGTAGAAGTACTTTGCTCAGTTTTTACTTTTAAATTAGAAAGCATTTGTTCAACCTTTTCAATGGTTTTAGCCTAAGAGGTTTTAAGACTCAACTTTTCTCTTTGACTGGGTAGATCAATCAAAGGTGTCTTAGGTTTGAAGAAGTAGGTTTCTCAACAATTTTATCTTCAATATGGTCAAACTGTTGACCAATAATGTGTAAGGAATTATTAACAAAATTTTTTTGTTCAATAATTTTGTTTGTTTCAGTGGAAATAGGAGCATTAGTATCAATAACTTCAACAATTTTAAAAGGAGAGGCATTTATCTCGGTCCCTTTACAGTTAATAATAACTGCATCTAGGGGCGGATGATTAGACCTAACAATGGTTTTGTCTTCTTTAACAAAATTTGATTTCCTTACCATATTCAAATTATTTTTTGAAACAAAGTGATTTTCAAGGAAATCAAAAAACAAAATATGCTTTTGTAATTGATTCATTTTTTCTTTCCATTTTCTTTTAACACAATCTTTTTCTTTTTGATCAAAAGTAGTTTGGTAGGTTTTTCTTTTATCTTTGTTTTTAACATATTTAAATTCATTGAACAAAGCAACCATGTCAATTTCAAAGCTTTTGTTTAAAACTCTTAGTTGACTATGAATAATAGGGATTTGAAAATCAGAAGCAATTGGAGATCCGGATTCGGTCTCTTCTTCTTCTTCAATCTATGTGTAGAAGGCGGTTTTGTTTTTGTGGAGTAAAAAGTAGTGCTAACTTGGGAGTTGTTACTTGAAACTCCTTTTAGCTTTAAATCAAGTTTTTCAAAATTCTTTTGTAGAAATTCATTGAGATCTTAGTCTCTTTTTGAAATATCTTTAAATCCTACAAAGGAATGTCTTCTTTCATTGATCATCAGGGGTTTATTTAAACTTATTTTAACAGTTCCATCAAGATATTGTTGGATGTGATCAAGGTTTAATTCATCAAAAACAGGTTTAGCAGGTGGAGATTCTTGTTCCAACAACCATTCTTTGGGAAGATTAATATCTTTTCATTGAATCATATTTGGGACTTGAATCTTAGTATCAGGGGTGGAACATTGGATTAAAACAGTTTTTCCATCAGGGTCTTATCCTAGCATGAGGGTTAAGTTGAGTACTCAGAAGTCTGTAATAAATACGATAAATGAGAGCAAAAGGTTTGCTGCCCTCATCCATATCATAACCAAAAGTTAAAATATTTAGAGTTAAAGCTTTAACAATATTAGGATCATCTAAAGCAAGAGAAATATCAAGATAACAGTTAAAGTAAACAGGACCATCGTACAAAGATGCAGTAATCATGCCAAGAATGCTATCATAAAACTTTTTAAATCTAGCATCTCTTAAACACATGAGAACAGAAGCATTAATACCTTTTCTAGTAAGAGATTTAACAGCAACTTGAACAAGGCCAATATGTAAATAACTCAATTTTTTAGCAAGGAAATCATTAATATTTATTTTAGAAAATAGGCAACATTTTTCATGAGTTTTTGAAATAGAATATGTTTGTTCCATAGTTCTAACTCTGTATTGAGAACAAAAAGTATTTTCAATCCAACTAGTCCTATAGATGGACTTAGGTTCAACTTTAGGAATATTCCATTTATGGAAATCCGAGAGATCAGTTTCTTCAACAGTGTGGTCATCTTCATTTTTTAATATCAGGAGGGATACTAGTCCTGGAGCTAACAGAGGTTTAACACTCAATTATCATGTTTTTTTTTCTATCATCGTTGCATTTCGTAACGCATACCCTAATCAACCCTATACCACAATTGTAACGCCCCAAAATCATAAGCAATAAAAGTCTATTTAATCTGAATAATCCATAAAAATATTAAATGAAAGAAACCAGCAACCTCAAATCTCATCACAAATGTCAGAGCTCTAATCCACAAAAGACAAAACATCCTCAAAATAATTCTACAATACAATGTTTAATGTCATAAAAATAATAATAAAATCCTCAGTTCCACAAAATAATTCATAATTGCTGTCTCTCAAGAATCTCTACTCTAATAATCCCTCTAATGTATCTGTAATAGGAAATAAAGGGGGGTGAGATAACTCAATAAGTGGAATTCACTAACATTGGGGTGTGGGAACAAACCTTTCAAATAAATAATTCTTACAACAATTTCATAACTTGCAACTCATCAATATTTATCATCAAATACTTCATATATATATAAAATATCTTTATATTGTGAGCCATCATAATATATATATATATATATATATATATATATATCATCACATAAACAATTTCCTAGACTTTTCTCGTGGTCAACATTTACACCCCGTTGACAAGGTTGTGTTGTCCTCTTTTTGGGACTGGAACCTCCTTTTCATCTCCTTTCTTAAGGATGGCTCCTTTCGAATCTAAAGGTGCACTCCCTTGTTAAGGAGCTTCCTTTTTGGATCCTCAATAGTATACTCCCTTGCTAAGGAGCTATCAAATGTGTACTATCCCCTTTTCTGGGACCGTCCCTTGCTAAGGACTAGCTACAATATGATGGTCCCTTACTAAGGACTAAATACAATACTAAACTTTTAATCACGACTTGTCATAGGTTTTCAAAACACATTTCAATATGCTCACAAAAATAATCCATTCATAATTCTCAAAATATAAAGATATATTCACACATACAAGTTTAAATAAATTTAGGTTGTCCCACAAGTTTTTCATAAACGAATAGTCAATGTGCATATCAAACATTTATAAAATATCAATTTATATATAGAATATCAACATATTTTTTTGATATAGAATAGTTTAATAATCAACACTATTTTGGAAAAACCCCCAAAATTAGTAAACATCATTTACCTTTTAGTTGCAAAATAAAAGGAATCAATCGCCCTTGAGTCACAATGAATCAGTAGAATTAAAGCCTAGCAACACCAAAAATAGGTCCATCAATACATGAATTTCCCACTAAAATCTGTTTTCATACTTAGACAATATAATCTTAGACAACACTAATATTTCCAAAATTTTACATTTATTTACGTAACTCTCTAGTTCACTTTCAGCTTTAATCTAATTGTTTTATTTCTCGCATTTTTACTATCTATTAATAAGCGTGATTGTACTGCAACTCAATAAAACTCTAGCAATTCACTATAGGTCTAGCCATCATATATTCTACTATTCCTTAGAAGCCACATGATATATATACCTATCTGATCAACCTAATATTTATATCTATTAATCAAAAGTAGAAGCCACATATTATAGTATTCTTAATTTATCAATCCGATTGCCTATATTTTTCCCTTGATGCCGCTGGACTAGTACTTGGACCATAACAAAAGTGTAATGGTTTGACAATCAACAATTGAGGCTATATGCGATTACATATTAACCACAAGCACCCTTTGCCCATTAAAATAATCATAGTTTTACATCCAAGATGGCCATATACGGATATACATATAAAACCACGAAGCAACCTTTTTCCTTTCACATGATAAAGTCCAAGCCTATTACTCTATTAGGTACAATTTCAAAGCTTGTGGCCCTTTCCTGACATATTACCATTCCTTATCTAATATATTACAATTATAGGAGCCCTTTTCTATTAGTATAATGATAGTCTAGGTTCATGACAATTGCTAGCTATTGACTATTCAAACTTCTTAAATTTAGAGCAAGACAAACCATACCTGAACTACTTGTGCACAGCCGTAGAGAAGAAAAGAAACAGCTCACTCATGTGTTGCGGCTGAAAACAAAAGGAACTTTTTTATGTACATACACATGTAACTTAAAAGGTAAAATCAAGGCCCATATATTTACTTATGTCATCTCATTTGGGCTTCATATCCCATGATATTTATCTTATTTTTTATATCTTAGGCCCAAATCAATTTAATCCATTTAATTGTAGGCCTTCTTTATAATTTACGTACAATAATTAAATTGATATCAAAATTATGGGGTGTTACACCTCTCATGCCCTAATGCTCTCCTAGCAAACGGGCCTTATTGTTCGGTTTTGGGACTTCTCTTTACAACTAAGGTGGCGCCAACGATGGTAAAAAGGAACACAACAAGGGAGTATTAAAAGTTTGGACGGAACAAGACAGGATTATCAAGAACACAACACCACTATCACCAGCCAGAAAAGAATGGCTCTGATACCCCATATATATATATATATCCCTTCTCTGTTCAAGTTCATGTTACACCAAGATAGTAATATGACTCACTCTTGGTTTGTTTCCTTTGATAAAAATTTTGATGCTCAATTGCCGCTTTGGTTCAGCCGCTGGTGGATTCAATTTGGTTCTATTACTGAAATATTTCTAGGACCTCTGGCTGGTTCTTTCAAAAATTTCACAAGTGCTTACAAAACAAATTCACATGGTGCAAAATTTCTTGCTACACTTCATTTTGTTAAAAAATACGAGGTCCCGTGGATATTAAAATGGCAATATGTTAAGGAAGATGATGTTCTTACTCAACAATGGTTTGTTAAATGGTGGGACAAATAATGCTTGCCATGTTCATGAGTTCAATTTCGTGTTTAGATAAATATGGCAAGCATTATTTGACAGTGATAGAATATTAAGGACATTAAGAGCCAAGGCAGGTGTTGCAAATAGGATTGAACTCATGAACATTGTCAATAAGCATATCTGGTTTTTTCATGAAGCAAGATGGATTTACTAATTTGGTTCTCTTTTGAGAAACTATTTGGCTTTTGGATTCCTCAAAATCCGAAGAATGTAGGTATCCCAACATATATCCAGAAAAACACTCACTTTACCCAAATTAAAAAGTATGTGAAATTCTGAAACACCCCATTAGAAGGGTCGTTTCGAATGTCATTGTGACCTTTTCAACTCATTGTATGAATCATATGGATGTGTGAAACACTGGTTTATTAATGTGAGGCATTTGACAATTTGCTAGCGCATTTATAATCTTTTAAATGAATTAGCATACTCTGTTGATACCAATGCAAATAATCACTTTATTAAGAAGCAATGGAAATGGCATGTGGCATGCTTGGCATTTTTGAATTGAAGAAACTTCTGGACAAAAATTCATCTGGTTTATCACATAAATCCTGGATAACAATGAAAAAAGGCCCTTCTCTATTAGCCTAAAATATGCTTTCTTGATCTAATTATTTTTTATTTACTCAGATGTTGTTACTAATGTAAGGTTGAATTTAATCAACCATGTGTTGGCTTTATTCCATGACAAATTTGCTTGTAATATAGCACTTAGAAACCTTGTATTTAGGTGGGAATCATGTAAGGGTAGTGTGTGAGAGAGTGTGAAGAAATGCTCAAGACAGTGCAGTGAAGCAGAGACTCGCGGCTAGGACTCGCGGGTGGCTCGCGGCTTGCAAGCCGCCAAAAGTTGCTCACGTGCAGAGCATGCAGGGGAGCTGAACAGTCACGCCACCTGGAGCACTACACGACAAAAATCCAGACTGGCCATTAAGTTAGCTCGCGACTTGAACTCGCGACTCAGTCAAGTCGCGAGGTCAAGTCGCCAGCCAGCCCTGTTTTTGGAAAAACTGACTCTTCGTATTCCATTCTCACACCAGTATAAATACCCCTCATTCCCACAAGATATGGGTGGCTATTCAGAAAGAAAAACCCTAAGAGAGGTTTCTTCAAAACACCCACCCAATTAGAGAGAGCTACTCATTCTTAGAGAGAAATCTTTGTAGTCTCTTCTCATTCCCTCTCTCATTGTCATATGTATTGAGAGGAGATTTCTATCCAAACACTACCCACACCCATTTAGAGTGTTGAGTGTTCTTGGAGTTTTGGGAAGCATTGGAAGATGCCAAGGATGGCGGATGCTATGGTTTAGTAGCGGAATCCGGTAAGCTAGAAAAGAAAAAGGTTCGGCGCAACCTCGTTGGAGCAAGAAGCTTGGAGGGCTTAGGTACATCGGGTAGATTAGGCTTGGAGGGTCTATTGCTGTTCATGTATCCCAACTACATTTTCTAGTGGATTTTTGACCGCTTGGAGGGCGGCGGAGAGGTTTTACGCCGAGGGCTTCGGTTTCCTCTTCGATAACACATCGCGTGTTGTCTTTGTGTTTGCATCTTCCTTCCTCTCTATCTTTGCCTTTTTATTTATCTGCTGTGGATATTAATCTGTTATGGCTTAGATAGTATTTAATCAATTTCGTTTGATAGCATATGTTAAGTTTCTGCACACTAGTTGTTTGACATATTGCTTGAATTGATTAAGTTGTTATTTGGGGGTCTAAACGTTCAAAGGTGTTTTTGTACACGTTTTTGAACTTTCAACTAATAACTTTATCTCCTTCATTCATCTTGTTCTGGAGGAAGTTCAGTAGTCCTTGAAGGGAAGCTTCAGTGTCTTTGTTTCTCATCAGCTCCCCTGCAACTTCTGCAGGAGTGACCTTTACATCCTCTATGAGCCTTTCGATCTGTTGAAAGAGACCGTGACGGCAAAGCCCCAGATGGTTCAAAGCAAGGTGCTTGAATACAGAAGGGGTGCAATATGACATGCAAATATGCACATCCATACGACCAGGTCTCAACAAAGCAGGATCGAGTTGTTCTTTGTAATTGGTCGTGAAAATGATGACACGCTCATCACCACAACATGACCAAAGACCATCTATGAAATTGAGCAATCCTGAGAGAGTCATCTGTTTATAAATCAAAGCAAATGTTAGAGAGAATTTTACTTCAAGGCTATAATGCTCCTATGTAAGAAAAATCGATTTGCCTAATTTGTAGTACCCATTTTCTTTTTAGCCATGCTATACCTCCCTTATTATCTAGAAACTAGCTGTTACCAATTCCTCTCTTTTATATCCATGTAAGATTGCTTAAAATCTAAAAGGCATAGTTTAAGAAGTATTAGTCAAAATTTGTGGGAGTCTTAAATAATTAACACTATAATTTGTTTCTAGTCTTATAGGTGAAACACAGACAACTGTAGTATATAATGACGATTACCTTATTGTTTCCAGTATTGTGATCATTCTCATTTTCCCGGTTTTCTAGCTTGATAGAGCAATCAATATCCTCTATGACAAGTATTGATCTGCTAGGCATGCTGAGCAACAAAAGCCTGAGTTCAGTATTGTACCTGACCTCAGATAGATCCAAGTCATAGATGTCGAAATTCAAATAATTTGCCATTGCTGCAATCAAACTTGATTTTCCTGTACCCGGGGGACCATATAATAAGTACCCTCGTTTCCAAGCTTTCCCAATTCTTTTGTAGTACTCCTTCCCATTCAAAAAGTTGTTCAAATCTTCCATCAGTTCCTTCTTAAGCTCGGAATCCATGGCAAGGGTCTTGAACGTCATTGGGTGATTGAGATTGACTGCATTGGGGTCCCAACATGATCTATATGCTATAACCGTGCGTAGCTTCACTGTTTTGCACTCATCTCTAATGGACCTTGCTCTTCTTAAAATATATGGCAAGTAGGAACTTAATACCTTGTCTTTATGTCGCTTGTGAAAACTTAGCTCATAGGATCTGACCTCTGACCTCAGAGTGGCATTAAGATCACTCATGTTTTGATTTCTGCAATTTGATGGCTCAACTTGTGTACAAACCAAGCTCCAATTCATCTGTATATTTTCAAAGACATCAACTATCTCTTCATTTCAATCCAAGGTAACTACTAAACTTTTTTCATTCTCGTCTTTGCCCACTCTAACTCTTTGAACTGAGGAGCTAGTTATGGTACCTAAGTAGACCTCTGCCGCATCAAACATTTGATTCTTTGAGAGACCTTGGAATTCTTCTATCACAATGGTGAATCGAGAAGAGAAAAGTCTGGAAAGGTTATGTAAATGAGAGGATAGGTAGCGGTGGATATCATTTGGTATGTAATCATAGGCAATGCTCCTAACCAGCATTGCTGTTGCAGCAACAGTGGCTGCTGTTGACAGTAGTTTTTGAACATTGGGAATTCTTTGGTTTAGGGACATTTTCAGAGAGCACAATCTTGTTGGCAATACGTAATTTTGAAATAATTTTTTGAGAAAAAGGCTTTTACAAGATTTATGCTCTTGAGGGACACTAAAAACTCTCCTACAATTTTTGTGGGATGCCTCAATGAGTTTATAAGGTGGAGTCTAGAAAAATTTTGTATTGCCATTCCTCTACATAGACTTTTATTATTATTATTTTTTTTTTTTTTTGATGAATATGTTTTCATAGAAATGATCCTGACATTTCTAAGCTGACTTTTAAATTCTTATATTGAAAAGTAATTTGGTCTCATATTGTCCTTTATTCTCTTTTGACAAGGAAATCAATGAGAGAAGCTTCTTTGGACTTCAAGGTATTGTCAAATTACTTGCAGGGAAAGGCATGGATATGACCAGCTTGAAAGACAGCAAGCAGCCAAGGTTGAAGTTAGCAGCAACACAAGCAGAATATTATAAACTCAAAAATGACGTCTCCTTTTGGTCAACACAAAAAGTATACGATTGGCAAAATTCCAAATTAGAGTGAATTGTCATCTTCTTCCCTAATTTACTTTTTTGTTTTGTCCTTGAAACTCTGATATTCTTGTCAAGTTGGTCATTCCATCCATTGCCATTTTACTCCTTAAATTACATATATGATGCAACTCTGTTTTACTATACTTCAACAATTTTATAAATATTAATGGATGGACGGACTAATTTGATAGAAATGTTACATTTAAGGACTAAAATGACAAAATAAATTTAATGACCCGAAATAATAATTCACCCAAATAAACTTAACAGACTATTTAAAACAAAGATTGTAGATTATGCAACCACAGAGTCTTTGGTAGGGAAGATGATGACAAAATTTCTAAATTGTGTTAAACTTAAACATGCTTTATGATGTTTGCTAAGTGATTGATAGAGGCGATGTAATTTCAAGCATTCATTTCACAAAAACTGGCCTTCAAGTACTATACATCATGAATTATCTTAGGATTTCCCTGAGAGTATCACTTAAAATTTATCCATTTCAATTCAAGTAATTTTGTAAATTATTATTATTATTATTTTGTCTAGTTCATATCCTGACCCTTGATGAATAATGGAGATGACAACAATACAATTTTTCTTTTTCTTAAATTTTTTTCAAATTTCCTAAGTGAGTTAAACATGCTTTTTTATGTTTGCTTATCAATTACTAGAGTATGAAATTTCAAGTATTTGAAATGATGAAATGAAATTTAAAGAACTCTACATCATAATTTAGAATTATACATACCTATTATTATAAAAACTCTCCAGAATATCAATAATTTAGAATTATACATTGCTATTTATATAATATTGACTTTTTTTTCCTTTTTGGTTTAGTGGTCAAGTTACTTAAAATTTAAAGGGTATTTATTTATTAGCTTTTGTTACTTACCAACGCAAGTGGGACCTGTTTTTATCCTCCTCAACGAGTGCACAGGGAACCGTTAACATACTCCTATTCCATTAACATACTACTTTATTTATAGATAAAATAGAGTTTAAACATAAGACATCAGCTCCCACGTCTCCATTATCATCTTCTTGTACATTGTATATCTCATAATGCACACTTCTCACATACATTTTAGCCACTTCTCAATTTTTCCATTACTTCTGCTCCAACTTTGATCATAATTGTTCATGAATATCTTGACAATGATAATTAAGAGGGTCTTCTAATCATATATACGAGACCAACTTTCAATACAATAACAAAAGAACACACAAAGAAAGAGAGTTTTCAAGCGGGAAAAATTCTAACAAACCAATGCTTTTACATGCTTAAGAGCTGATAAATGCTATCTACTTCTAAGTGTGTCAATTCACCAATACCATCTAAGAAGTGGAAGGGACTTGTGGGAAACCCAGAGCAGGAACAGATGACAGTCAAGCACTAATTAGCATATTAAGATGGCTATATATACGAGTTTTTCTTGCAAATGCAAATTTCATAGAGAGCAACTTGTAATCAAGTTCCAGAACAGAAAGGAACCACCAAACAGAAAATCATCTGCCATATAGCACAATATGACCAAATAAAAAATACTGTTGACAAGAACCACATTGTATACATAGCACTGACATGAAAGGTTGATCCTTCTTCATACTCATAAACTTGCCTGAATCATCCTGGACCAACTTTAGGAATGTCATAATGCTCACTCATGTTTGCCAGATACTGGTTGAAATCCTGAATCCTGTCACGGTGAGATTTATTAGCTACCTTAGCTAATCTATGAACATCAATTTGCTCCCTCTGTTCAATATATCGCCTTTCTGCAGGAGTGAGATGATCATCACAATGAACAATCTTCCCATCGCCACTCATTTTTTTGGCATCATCTACATCTTCCTCATTAGGATCAGTGGATAGCTCTGCAGTTTCACCTGCACCAAATAATAAGAAAAATGAATGACAAATATACAGTCATGATGTTCAACAATTAGAATGGAAAGTAGAAAAGATATGGACCAAACAAAATGGTTACAGTGTTCAAACAATCTCTGGATTTAACAGCAGCCTCTACTCCATACTTTTCACTCTGTCTTCTTTAGATAACATATATAGTCCAATTCTTAGCAAATTTTAATATTTTCATTCAAATCAAGTTAATAGTGAGAGTTTCCAAATCTCAGAACAAGAAAAGAACAACCTTTCTTGGAAATATATAGAAATCAAATTTGCAGCAAATTTCAAGTCTGTCATTTCAAGACTTCAGTGCAGGAACACCAAGTAGTTGACCACTACCATTGCCATGTACACAGTACGAAGAAAGCTGCTTTCAGCACAAGAACCAGAGGTAGTAACTGTGCACATGGTTACCTATGGTTTGCAAACATGGTCATGACTAAGATTTGCTGTAACTGGCTTTATCCAGCCTATTGAAAATGAAAACTGCATTGGTCTAATTCTTTGCAACTCTGAACTTTCACTGGCTATCTCCATACAGAATACAGATGAACCAAAAAAATATTTCTAACAAATTGGAACGAAACAAACTTGGCGCTCCATTGAGGCTACTGAGAAATCGCTGGTTTAATTAAAAGATTTATGCCAGAGAACTCTTTTCGATTGGCCAAGGTGTTTGGGTTCCTCGAATTGCTCTTCTATCCTAGAGTTTCCTTTTTTCTCTTAGACTAGTCCCTTGAGTCCTTTAGTTCTTTGTTGTTGTTAACATCTTGTACTTTCATTCTCTGTTTCTTTTTTGTTATGCATAATATTACTTTTATTACCTATCCCAAAAAAAAAAAAAAAAAATTAAGAGCAGCTTACACTGCTCAACCTTTTTCTTTTTTTGACAATAGGTACATGCAAAATACAAGACTGAATTGGAGATGAACAGAAAATACGAACCTGGTGGAAGCTCATTTTCTGTAACCTCTGAAATCTGATCCTGACGTTTCTTGTTTTTCTTTTTCTTCTTCAGTCCACCAGCCTTCACATCCAGGGCTTTTCCCTTCAGCTTCAGCTTTCCCCCAACCACATTCTCATAACCTGACATTCTCTCTCTCTCTCTCTCTCAGTTTTCCGGTTGGGGTTTGGATTTTGGGGGTGGGTTCGTTTTTCTGATTTTACGGTGGGGGTAGGGGACGACACCGTTTGGGGATTTGCTTGCTTTTTTTATTTATTTTATATATATATATATATATATATATATATATATATAAAAGTTAAGAAATAAATAAGTAAATAAAAATTAAATATTAATTTAAGGGCAAAACAGGGTCATTTTGGGGGGATTCAACCAAGTTAATGGATAACTGAACTGAGGGGTTTTGAAACTTTGGGTACTAAAATGAAAAATAGTAAAACTTAAAAAATGAGTTTTGGAATTTGGAAAAAAAAAATAATTAATGATTGATAATTAGAGCGTTTTCGGGAATTTTTTCAAATTTTTGTATTATTTGAAGAGTGAACAATTACATTTGTCTTTCACCTACTTACTTTATCCTCCGTCTTCTACTCCACCTCTACCACTTCTTGTTCTTGTACCCCATCACCAACATGTAGCCCAGATGGTCTGATTTTTTTTTTTTTTAATAATTTGTTTTTCTTTTTAATTATTATTTATGTCAAATTTCATGACAATCGAATATTATTTACTATTTTATTAACAAACTTGTTTTTTATGCATAATTTTAAATATAATAAAGATGGTGTCTACTTATACAATTTTAAATTGGATTTTATTGTTATCACGAACTAATTCCAATCCCTAATAAAACAAAATGGTGCGGTCCAATAATTAAACTGAGCTTCCCATGTGATACGCTTGTATGCTATAAATTTATTATAAAATATTTGAAAAGAAATTATTTGATGACTAGATTGTAATAGGAAAAAGTTTAATATTTGAGGAATAATACTCAAGTAAATATTATAATATTTGAGGAATAAGATTCAATTATTTACAAGCCATTAGATAAAGGGAAAATAAAATAAAATATAATATAATATTATAATAATTTAAAATATGAACCAATTGTAATATTCTTTGCGTAAATTGACAAATATTTAATTACTTTTCAAACTTAAGAACATAATTATCATTTTTTATAATTATGTGTTAAATTGTTTTTGTATTTTTTTTTTTACACCAAACTTGTACAGTGTAAATTATATTTTTGCATATATACGCGTTTGTGTGTTTTAATACACTTATTGATTGATTAGATTCAAGTAATGGAGAAGCCAAAAAATTATATAATGGGTGAGGAAGTTTATTCTAAACCATGCAATCATGGAATCTATTAATTCTATTTCTTCCCATCAAAATCTAAACTAATTAAGCATAATGTGTGCAACTAATATTCTAAACCGTTCACAGTGGTATTGGCACCCGAATGTATTTCTTTCTTTTTCTTTTTCTTTTTTAATTAAAAGAGAAAGAGAAGTGTAAAATTGAGCTGTTTGATCCCTCGGTAGCATCTAGAAAATGACTATGTTCGAAGTATTAGAATTATGGTTAAATAATTAAATTCATTATTTCCTAATAACCTTAAACTTTTAGGATAATAGTTAATTTAACATTGTATCAGAGTAGGAGATCTTGAGTTTCATCTCTAACCTTACTCTATCTTCCATTTAAAATATTAAAAATCACACTTCTTGTACCTTACTTATTAAGAGGGAGTTAAGGTCCAACATGTGAGTGTGGGAGTGTTAGAATTATAGTTAATTGATTGAATTTATCTTCTTCTTCTTTTTTTGAGAAATATATCATTTCTTAATAGTTTAAACTTTTAGGACAATTGGTAATTTAATATAAAGTACTAGCTTTGAAACATTTATGGTTTCCTAAAAAAATAGAAACATTTATAGAATAATGAATCTTGCTCATGGAGAAGATGTCATCCTTGCTTTACAAGCATAGAGAAATTGAATGCCTTGGGATCACGAAAACCCGCACCCCCTTCCTTTCTAGGAATAGTAAGCTTTTTCCAACAGAGCCAATGGATTACTCATGTGTTGGATTGTCTCCACAAAAATCTGGCACATATAGCATTGAGTTCCTTACATAACTTGATTGGGAGCTTAAACACACTCATTGTTTAGGTCGGTATGATTTGGGCTTGATTAGGATTTCTTCACTTGCTTGAGACAAAAACTTACCATTCCATTAAAACAAACAAAACCTCCAGAGAATATAGATTGTCTTATACCTGGTCCATCCCTAATTGATCTCATGGATTCAGTAACCTGAAACACAATTAGGAGACATCATTTAGATTATTGTGGCTGTCACAAATCTTTTTCCTACAATGATCATATAACATCTCTAGTTTTTTCCTTTTTTTTGCAATAGTTTCTCTACATCTTTCACACATATTGCGGCAAAAATGGGCAAATACCCCTTTTTAGCAAAATTTTCAGCGATATGCCCCCAATTTGAAACTATTTAGGTTTATGCCCCTATTTTGAAACTCAATTTCTAAAAATCAAGTTTCAATGTGAAACTTGACTTTCTTGAAACTTGATTTTTAGAAAATCGAGTTATAGGCAAATTCCGAAGCTTAAAAAAAAATAATAAAAATTGTGGAACTTGAGTTCCACTTGAAATTTTTCAAGAAACTTGAGTTCATGGAACTCGAGTTCTTCACTAAAACTCAATTTTATTAAAATCGAGTTTCAAAATAGGGACATATGCCTAAATAGTTTCAGAAATTAGACATATTGCTAGAAATTTTGCCAAAAAGAGGTATTTGCCCATTTTTGCCCACATTTTGCATAACAAAATCTTGGATAATATTTGATACAATTAAGGTCATTATAGGACATGACATCTTCATGCCCTACTGCAAAGCACAACCATAATCCACATTATCACTAATTCTATCACCATGCTTTCATGTATATTTCTTCTATAGATTATAGAAATCTTTGGTTTTTTCAAAGTTCAATGCCCCTGATTCTTAATAATACATATTATCATCAGGCATGATGAGCTTTCGTAATGAAATTTTTTTTAGAAATTTAATTTTTTATTTAAACAAATAGTTGTAATTTTTGGCATAATGTGATGTCTTTAGATCCAACTGAATTTTCCTTCAACTCCTATCCGTTGCTTATGGTCATAAGCTTTCAGAAGAAAATAAATAATATATTTATTAAGTCATCAGAGGTTGCATCTACTTCTAGGGTTTTAAATTGGATTTTATTGGTTTCTCAAAAAAAAAAAAAAAAAAAAAAAAGGATTTTATTGTTATTATAATTTAATCCGATGTTAATAAACAAAAAGTTGCGACCCAATTGAGTGTTTTTTTTTTTTTTTTTGTGAGAAGAAGGTTCGATCCAATAGATTAAATGTATTAGATTGATGTATTGGAGAAGCCAAAATTATTTAATGGGTGGCCAATTTTATATGAAAAACTATAGAGTTAGTCACCTATTCAAATAATAATTCCTTTTCGATGATAATAATAATAATTTTTTAAACAATTAAAATTCTAATGAAAATATAATAAAAGCTATAAGTAGAAAAATATCATCATGTATATGTATACAAATTTGAAATTAGTAAACATTTTAATCAATTTAGCTTACTAAATGGCACTCAGACTTAATTCACTTTACATTTAATATAAGCAATATCATTTTTTTTTTTATATAAATAGTTCATAAATCAGTTTCGTAATTATAAAACATAAAGAGTACCAAGAGAAAGGTTCATGTAGAATGAAAAATGGTTGCCAGAGATTCAAAATTGATAATGTAGGTGACTTCAACAAATTTTCATTTTTCTTTTATTTCATTATTGCTTAGAATTACAAAAAAGAATATCGAAGATTGATAGAGATTTGAAAACAAAGTTGTTTCATACGCTTTTGACCTTAATTGACAAAATTAAAAACTTGATAATTATGGAACAAGGCGTAAACAAAAGTCCAATGGTTAAAATGTGTTAGATTGAAGTAATGGAGAAGCCAGAGATTCATTTAATGTATGGCCAAGGTTTTTTTTTTTTTTTTTTTTTCCTGAGAAACCATGTTTGGCCAAAGTTATAAATAATGATATAAAAATTTTTAGAGTTACTAGCTTGGCGAAATCATAATCTCTTTTAACAATGCATCATCATCTAGTGACAAAATATTAAAAATTACAAGTTGAAAAGATAGCATGTATATATAATACAAATTTGAAATTAATAGGCGTTTTGAGTTAATTTAGCCTTACATTTTTTTCCCAAAATAAAATAATAAGAGTAATGCTATAAGCACAAACTATTTTACAACATTTTTACAAACTATTGTTGTGGTAAATTCTTGTTAGTTCTAATATGGGTCTACTACTAATATCATATTTATGTTTACCAATAATTATTTGAAAATTACTAAAACCACATCAGTAGTTTTTAAAAATATTGTAAAATAGTTTGTATTTGTAGCATTACTCAAATAATAATAATAATAATAATAATCTCACATTTGTGGAGTGCTTTTGCGTTGGTATATCAATATTTAATTTCAAAAAAAAATAATAATGAAAAAATTGAGTCTATGAATAGAACATTTGTGGGGCATTATATTCAAGTGACTATTTAATATAAATAAATAATTAATTTTATAAGAGATCTAAATAATGCGCTTAAAATATAGATAAAGTAAAAACATATAAGACCATTACAAAATTTTGGATATTAGAAAGTATTTGAGAAAACTTAATAAGATACTTTTTTTATTATTATTATTATTTTAAGTTAGAGGAAGATATGAAAATGAGAAAGAAAGTGCATATTGACAAAAATTACCTCCCCTACCATTACTCTTATATATCATATAGATTATTAATGTCACATCTACCATGTTTGAAGTAGATGCATAAAAATTTAGCCATGATGAACTTAACCTAAGAACTCAAAATAAATAAATAAATAAATAAAAAAACTTAGGAGCTTTCATCAACCTAAGAGCTTGAAATTAATTTAGTAAATCTAGAAGATCTTAATACCAGAAACCATGTAATTATATTTACTCCCCAGTCCCCACCTTCCTAGATTACGCTTTGAATACATTTATTTCAACTCTTGTTTGATTTGCACTAATGATCTACTGCCAGCTAAAACCACTTCTTCTTTTTTTCTTGTTCTCTTAATAATAAATAAAATAAAATATGTCCTGCCAAACCAATAAAACTGAGAAAGATTTTATTGCTAAAATTTGATCATTACACATTAGAAAAGTGATCTAAATAAGATATCCAGACAAAATTCCACATAAGTGTCACTTTAATACCGAGTAAAAGCTAAATCCTCCTAGATCATAGAAAAGACTTGGAGAAACTAACACACATCATACATTGTACTACGAGACTATCACCAGTACACACCAAAAGCAACTTTCGCAAAGTAAGCCTAGCATGAGTTAAGCAATATACAATATTGCTTAACTCAAATAGAGGGTTTGGTATGATCAATAGAGACAATTTTATTCCGTAGATTCCAAGAATGGTTTAGTATGATCAGTAGATCCCGGGGATGATCCTGTATGGAACCTTCTCGCAATATAATTTCCAATACTTTCCATACCTGCAAGCAGGAACTTGTCAGAATTTGCACGCACATGCAAACACACACACACACACACTATCTTTATCTAAGTAAAACAATTGGTTGATAATATTTCAAAACTGTCTTTGTTTGAAGCATTTACAAATCATGGGGTGGCGACATCCAAGAATATAAATGGTTTACTATCCCTACAGTTCATCACATTACTATTCCTTTCTCATCCGTAGAGCATTAGCATGAAGTAAGGGGCACACCAATCAAATCACCAAAAAATATATATATATTCCTCTCTCATGGTATTAGAAAGTTCTAGCAAGATGATTTTTAGTGCATGATTGCAGTTCAAGACAGAGAATAGTAAAGATAGCACAGAAATTTGTATTTGCTTACTTGGACCGACATCGATCATCATCCCTTTTTGCTCGGTCAAAAAGAAGGATAGTAAGAAATATCACATAGAAGAAAGGTAGGAACTGCAAAAAAACAATAAAAGAATGAGTTACACACAAAAAGAGAGGGAAAAAAAACACACACACAGAGCTTACATGATTGAAGAGAGCTGGGACAGTCCAGAAGAAAGCAGATAATATTTCTGGTACATAATGGAAATGACGAGATAATCCCCACCTGCAGGAGCCACAGAAAAGCATCACAAAATTAGTTTTAGTCAAAAGCCAAATTTCAGTATTCAATTCCATTAGATGAACAGTATGAATGCAAGATTATGCAATGCAGTGAGATGAGTTCCCTCTATCTGTTATTAAAAAAAATTTAAAAAAATTAATAGAGTTCTCTCTATCAAGCTTATGCATGCCCTCATTAGCATCCTCAATGTATGCACAAATTAATTCACCAATAAAGAATTAAAGATACTAACTTCCATGAAACATTTGATATTTGTCAATTTTGGAATTATCTGACTGTCTCACCCAAATATATAAAACAAAAAAATAAAAACCAGCAAAAGGGTGACTTCAACCCCCTTGGGCTTGTGGGACAGTGTAAAAGAGCTTCTTAGTCCATTTTGCATAAAATTTCAAATTGGTAAAATGGTAAACTCACCATCCTGAGGTTAAAAGAAGGCTGCTTTTTGTTTCCCCCGATGTGGTAGTATACGAGGCAACTATCTGTGTAAGCAATTGAACTAAATCATTTCTCTTTCTCAGGAGATAATTATGGAAAATTTGCCAATCCAGCAATTAGATGTCTTAGAAAATGTACATAATAACAAAAATCAAGTAATGAGTGCCAAGAAAGAGCACCTTTGAAGGAGCTTTTCCCCAAACTAAGCATTTTCCATTTGTTCTGCGAAATTCTTGCCTTTGCCTGTCACAATCATAGTTGGTATATATGCAAAGAATGCCTGCCACTAGAATATAAAGTGCTAGCTGAAACAAGAGATGGATATTATCAGAAAGAGGGAAAGAAAAAGGAACAAGAAATAGAAATTTCAGAAATTTGTCAAGACATGGACAATTAAATGCTTGAGCTCATCCAATAGGATAACTTTAGCCCAGGCATGGTTTTTAACTTGCAACCATTCGGTACTTTTTATGCTTAAGAATGATCCACCAGACCAAACCAATTTAGCTGGGATTAAACATTATTTGAGCTCAGTCGAAGTTCCTTCTGTAGATTATGGCCAGAATCCAATTATTCTCGGGGAAAGAATTAATAAAACCTGACTTTTAACAAATAAAATTTACCACAGAAAAAAAATTTATTCTGATGGATCTCAAAATCATCTGATATAATTCATCCAATTTTAACCAAATAAACCAATGTTTTTTTTTTCTTTTTTCGTCTCAACCATAGTGCTTATACTTCATAAATTGATGTAACTTTGTTTATTCAAAACATAGTTTTTACCATCCAACCTTCACCCCAATTTGCTTCCAGAGCCTGAGTGGTGAATTTTTAATCAAATTAATAACCATAACTACATCGCAAATGCTCAAAATGTAGAGTGCAAGAAAAAAGAGTGCTTTTTACTTTGGCAAATAGAACGTGTTTCATGTTGGAGATTGCGAACATCTTGTCAAAACTACAACATAGCTTAAATCCAAATGCCAAAAGAAGATAACCAACAAAAGTATGCTTCAAAGTTCCAAGATATTGACCAAACCTGAGTTCCGAGGTTAACAGGATGGTTGACTAAGTACATGCCTGGAGAAGTATAGATAGATGGAACCCATACCAAGCATCCCCAGCAAATATAAAAGCCAGCTGCCAGAGCCATATGTACAATGAACAATATTGAGATTGAGCATGGATAACACTAGAAGCAGGGTGAAGAAACCATGATAAATGAGATAGACTACTGTCAAAACATGATGTTTCTGACATTTTCATGTTTAAGGACTAAGCATACTAAGATGTGTGAAAAAAAAAAACTGTAACTTATCTCTAAGAAAGTACGCAGCAAGTTTGGTACATATCTGACATTATTTGTGGGAAAAAAAATATTAACCATGGTTTTAGAAAAAATTCAATTGGTGCATGGTTGAGACATGATTCACGCTGATAATGCAGTGCATGTCATGCATGATTTTATAGCACGTAATATAGAAAAAGAGAGGGGGGGGGGGGGAGGCAATAGGTAATTTACTTATACACATAAATTAGAATGTCAATTAAGGCTGAATAGAGTTAAGCTTATATGTAGTACATTCTTCTCTTCTTTTGTAATCAATTTCAACCACCAAACACCTTTATATTGTATCCAGCAAAAACTAGTATTCAGAGATCCATCTGAATTCTAAAGACAACCACTGAAATCAAGTCCTTTCTACTCAATGGAAGAGAAAAAAATGAAAGCAAAACTTTATCTTGAGATTTTTTTAATGTGATGCTAGTTTACATTTTTTTTTTTTTTTTTAATAGGTAATCGAAGATTTATTTCATAAAAAGAACATCATGTTCACGATGGTGAACGCTCAAAACTTGAAATGAATAGAAGCACCTTATGATACAAGGTTCTTTAATAAATTTAAGCTGTGGGAGAAACTAAATTATTGAGTTTAAAGCAAGAGAAAAGTATCCCAAAATTAAAGAAAGGTGGATTAAGAGGAGATATCTGACAAGGTCTCATTTGATTATGAACAATGGAAGCAAAAGCTATCTAAATTTGAATGAAGAAAATAAGAAAGATGTGTTCAAGGCATATGAAGGCTAATCTAAAACCAAAAATTGAAAATCATCAGCCCTTTTTTTGATAAGTCAACAATAAAAAAGGCAAAGATAAATCCTATACTATTCAATTGGTCTCTCACTCAAGACAGTTGGCCTACCTTGATGAACTCAAAATGTATATAAATATATACACACACACCATCACTTATAATGTTTATAAGTAACCAAATATGTTCTCAAAAAAAAAAAAAAAAAAAAAAAAAAAAAAACACTAACCAAATGAGAGCTTGAGACAGAGCTCATTGGCATGTCTATATCCCTTTTGGTATTCTCATCTCCATGAAAGTCTATTCCACTCACAAGTTTCTGTCTCACATGTAACTAACTCATCATATTAGAACAAGAAAAACTGCCCATCTACCAACCTCCTATATATTTATTTTGATAATTTGATGATTGGGGGACGGGGGATTTGAACCCTTACAAATTGAGCTACAAGAGACAACACTCTTCCTCTCCCTTTATCAGCCCTCTGTGGTTTGGACTCCACTAAATTTGTAAAGATATACTATCCCCCCACCCCCCTTTTTCTCTCCCTGCATTCTCTCTGCATTTATAATATATACTTATTGTTTCACACACTTGTTGCATCTTCTCACTTCTAGTATGTATAAAAGTAAGCACAAACAACCAATGAGCTCTGACACAAATGGCACTTCCTCCTTCCAAAAATTGGAGGGAGGAGGGGGTAAGGTCATGGTTTTGAACCCACTGGGTGCATATCTATCTAAAAAGAATGAGGAAAGACAGAACGGAAGTTCAAGAATGAGTGCCGTGGTTTAGGTGATGAGTTTAAGCATCATTTGGTGGGTTGGGATAAGGTTTGTACTCTTATTGCAAATGGGGGGTTGGGGATTAGGAAGCTTACAACTTTTAATCAGGCCTTGTTGGAAAGTGGCTATGGCAGTTTGGGGGAGAGGAATCACGATTATGGAGGCGTGTTTAACTAAGAAGTTTTGAGAGGATTGGGGTGGTTGGACCACGAAACCTGCACAAGGTACTCATGGGTGTGGTTTGTGGAAGAGTATTAGGATGGTATGGGAAAAATTCCTGCAGAACATTCTGTTTGATGAAAAGAATGGTGCTGGATTCATTTTTGGCACAATTGTTGGTCTGGTGAACAACCCTTAAGGTGGTTTACCCTGTATCATATGAAAATTCCACTAATGGAAAGGCTTTAGTGGAGTCTTTGTTGGTGATGCATACCATGGAGGAGATGAAGAGTTGGGATGTTAGATATGTTCGGGACTTTAATGATTGGGAGTTAAATTTGGTGGCCTCATTCCTCCAACTCTTAAATTCCCATATCCCTAGAGGATGGTGATCGGATAAGGTAGAAAGTAGAAACTTAAGAAGAGCAAGGATTTTGATATTCATTCATTCTATAATGACCTAAGGGAGAAAGCCGTTTGATATTCATTCATTCCTTGGAAAGGCATTTTGGGTGTGAAAGCCCCACAGAGGGTCTCTTTTTTTGTGTGAACAGCAGCATAGGGGAAGATTCTTCCATGTGATAATCTCATAAAGACAGGTTATACTTTAGTAGGATGGTGTTTCATGTGCCAGTGTAGTTGGGAGACGATGGACCACCTTTTGACTCATTGTGTGGTTGCTCATAATCCATGGAGTTTTGTTTTCATGTACTTCGGAATCCATTGGGTTCCACTGGGGAAGGTGATGGATGTCATGTCTGGTGGGAGGAATTGGGGGGGTAAGCATACCTCGGCTATTTGGAATATGGTTCCTTTGTGTTTGATGTTGGACTATATGGAGGGAGCGTAACCGCCAACATAGAGTGTACGGGGAGTCAATTGCTAGCAACTTTCTCTAGCTCTTAATTTGATTGGTCTGGTGCATGGGGTTTTATGCATTGTGATTCTATTGTGACATTTGTAGGATCATTATATTTGTACATGCTACTATCTTGTAATTGTCTAGCCTTCTTCATGAAGTAGTCTTTTCTTAATAAAATTATTTTTATCTATCAAATAAAATAAAATGATCAGAAAGCTAGAAAATGAGAGTAAGATTAAAGAGAAGCTAAGAATACAGATAGCTAAAAGTAATAATTAAGTTGGTTTAGACATGCACCAACACATAACAAATGGTAGCATCAATAAGATGGGCTACCAACATGTTCAAGCAACCACTTATTTTCATAGGTGGAAGCTTAAATATTGTGAAGGCATGTACAGAGAACAGTGCCTCTGAACTGCAATAACAGAAGCATGGGTAATGCACATAAGGTTTGAGATCAACTACTAGTACAGAGCTGCCTGTAAGTACTTTTGGAATTTGACGTATTCATATTACCCCTGGTATTTTATTTAAATTCATGCTTAACCTAATCAAAAGATCATGCTACTGACCATTATTTTGTGAGCTCGGTTTGGAGCTAGAATGTCTCGCTCATGTCTAAACCAGTATGTGGATGATCAATTTTCTGCTACATGTGTGCTATTCCCCAATTTCAACAATTTCATGATTTATATTGTGGAGCCCACATGCAATTTCAAATTGAAGCAATATGTTTCATAAGTAGTTTAAGTCAAGGGTCAAAAAAAATTTTAGTTTTAATTGATGATTAGGAGTTATTTCTTTTATTCATTGGCAGAAACATTCTTTATGCAAATGCTGCAAAAATTTATATGCAGTCTTTTTAGGGTGCCGTCTTAATGTTTTTCTATCTTAGTAGGTTAAGGAAGAGTTAAGAATCTTTATAGATACAGCTTACTTACACAAAGAAAGTAGAGTTGTGCTCAAACCCTGAGGCAAGATTTCCTAGAATGTGTTCTCTCTCTCCCTTCTTCTTCCTCTCATAAATCATACCCTTCTTCACTTATCAAATATATACGTGTGTCTACACACACACACACACACAAACCCCTCTTCAGACCAAGTCAGAAACCAAAACATAACAATTAGGTAATAGCAGCTCATGGTTATAGAATGACATTACAATCAACCAAGGAAGCATAATTAAAAATTTTACACAACAAGGTAACATTTCATATTAGATGCACAGGTGATTCTTTGTTATTAGCATTGCTTCATAGTTTATCAACAAAAAAAAAAAAAAAAACCAAAGAAAGCAGGCTTTATAACTATGTATTAACAAAACACAAGGACAAAAAAGTAGCTTGTGAAACACTCAAACAATAGAGCACTTTCATACCTCGATCATGTGCAATATCCATGGTACTCCAGTATCCAGCTTCCCACCAAAAAAACTTTGTAACATAGACTAGCATCAATACAGTATTCACAAGCATAGAATCGGCCACTCTCCCATTAACTTCATACTGGAAAAGGAGATCGATATTAGAGAAACAAGCAAAAGATCATTTCCTATGTGTGCATGTTTGTGTGTCTCAAAAAAGAATGGGATGGACCAATGACATCCACTTTATGGTAGCTGCAAATCACCACAATGTCAAGACACCTGGTAAAATAGGAAGATCAATTACACAAATCTATAAGAACGGTAGTGAAACAGTTGGTCACTTCCTATTGCATTTGACTTGTGGCTTGGGAATTGTGGTCATTGGTGTAACCTTTATTTGGGTTGCTTTGGGGTGATGCCAGAAAAAGTTGAGATTTTAGCATGGTATAACAAGAGAAAGGGAGGATTGGTCAATATGACAGTAGTAAGATTTTGTATGTTGTAAACTTGTAATACTTCACCTAAGATAATTGCAGTTTTTTTGGGGCTGAATGCCTAATGTAATTGCTATGAAGACAGAAGTAACCACATTAAATTGTGTCAAGCTGAATTCAAATATGCTTAAGTCGCTTTATTATACTATGATTGGATAATTGCATTACTCAGATCATGGATTATTATCAGACCATGATCTGATAAAATCCCTAATTAAATAATGCCCCCTAATCCTATACTATATCCAACCAAACAAGGACATTCATCAAAGTTCAATGAGGCATTCTGAAGAGAGATTCCCTCACCAATAGCAATTCCTAGATTATGCAACAGCATCTAAGCCAAAAGCAAAGAAGGCCCAATAGTTTATTTTGTCTAGCCCCTAGTTATTATAAGACTATCTTTTCTTTTCTCTATGTTATATTTTATTTATAATTATGTCTGGAGTATTTGAGTATTTTAAAAGGTCAAGTTACTAGCATATGACTTTTAATGCAGTTGGATAGTCAGGATTTAATTGTTATAAGTAAAATGAAGCTATAGGATTCTAGAATTACTAAATGCTATTATAAATAGCCTCTTTGAATCGTTGTAGGATGCCTTTTCTTATCTAATCTACTTTTTTATAAGTAAATTAGTACTTCATTATAAATGACCATTTCAAGTACACGGGTTTTCTTTTTTAATCCATGAAATTTCATATAAAAATATTTAGTGTTCCAACATGAAATCCTAATATCGTATTCTTTGCTTTAATCAAGTTTATTGCTGTAATCTCTCCTTAAGCCCTCTTCTACACTAGATCTAAAACCTGACCACATCACTAGATTATTTTAGAATGCAATAAATTAAATTAGGATTTCACTAAGAATGGCAAGATCTACCCATTCCTATTTCCCTGCTCATACGCACCCTAAGAAATTAGACAAGGGTCAACTATTTTTTTTTTTTTTTAATAAGTAAGAAGAGAATATTATTAATAAAAGAAAAACAAGAAAAATACAAGGAGTTCACGGTAGTGAACGAAGGAAAAAAGAAGCAAAAAGACAGAAGCAGCCCCTAATCTATTCTAATAATGGCAAGGGTCAACTCATTTATTTCACTAAGAATGGCAAGATCTACCCATTCCCCTATTTTTTTTTAGTTCAGGCCCCAAGAGAATGGGGAGTAGAAGACTCGAACTAGTGACCTCTGCTTCAAGAGGATCAATTACCAGCTGATTGTGTTACCCATTGGGATTAAGAATTTACCTATCAGGTTTAGCTAATGGAAACCTGGATGATCATTATGTACCCATGTAGACCAAACAAAATTGCAGGTATCTGCTACCCACAAAACATATTTGCTTCACCACCACCACCTTAACCTCCTACTTTTCAACATTTTGTTTCTCTCATTGACTGTTCAACTTAAAAGTCTTTTCTATATCCTCAAGGACCTCAACCAGAAATTCCTTCACCATGTGCTTCAGCTTCTCCTATGCCTCCAACTGCTTCACTTCAAAATTAGTTTTTGGCCATGACCAGCCCACACCTCAAATTTTATCACATTTTTTAATGCCTTTTGCTTTTTTTTGTTCCTTTACTTCTAAATCTTTGAAGCTGATATGGTGCTTTTGATTTTTGCAGTGGCAATGCCAGTCATGGTGTCAATGATTTGGCAATGGAATGAAAAAATAGAAAACGCAGTCCTCAGATAGAAAGTGACCACAGTGGTTGCAGGATGATCATGGAATAGAGTCCATTGTTTCAATGACAATTTACCTCCCATCGTTTTATTTCGATTGCTTTGATCTTTTTGTGTTTAGTAGCCAATAGAAAAGACTATAGAGAGACTGCAGATTTGTATTTTAATAAAAACCTTTTTTTACATTAAATTGCACATAGAGAGAGGAATCAAGCAGAATGATGGTTTAATTTTTTCGAAATATTCAGCCAAAAAATTATCAAAAGAGAAAATCGATGAGGTTAACCGCAAGTTGGAGCCCATGCAAATTATTAGAACAGGTGGACAGTAGGAATTTGACATATCCCATATGGGTTAAAATGGGAAACTGGGAAATAAATGACTGATTCAATTTATGATCTTCCCTAACCTGCCCATATGTCACACTTAGATTGCACAATTAATTAATGTAACCAACAGAATGTCACGCTTTAAACATCACACACCTTGAAAGTAACATACTACCTGACACAATATATGTAACTTTGATATTTGTATACAGAGATATCCTTGGAGCACCTACCTGCTTTATGCAATATGTCACAGCAAGAACTGCCCATGACATCATCCCAAATCTGCAGTTTGTGAAAACTTTTATATCAAAATGTTTCCCAATTCGAGGATACAGCTCCATACCCTGCAAGAATGAACGGGGTTAACTAAAAAGGTACTTTTACATAAGAGACCCTAGACTAGAAGATCCATTGTTTTCTCAAACAAATCTTGTGCTGATGAGTAATTATTATAGCATGGACAGATGTAAAAGGGGTAATTATCAAAAGAATACTTCACACCATAATACAACATGATCATATGTAAAGGAGGACAATTTTTTTATCTTGCATAATCATCAAATAAATGTAAGGAGAAGCACACAAAAAAAGTACAAGAGAAGGGGCACCAAAGAATTTGTAGGTTACAATTTAAGCATAGCATTTGGCAGCCTGAATTCATCTCTTTAAGTACATTTTTCTACAAATGTGGATTATTAATAGCATGGTACTGATAGATAAACTGAAAGGCCCATATTAAGATGGAGCCTTTAATTATTTTTCATTTTCAAATGGTAGCACATGTGGATTCTTGATTGCATGGTCTTGATATGTGACACAAAAGGGTACGGAAAGCAACATTAAAATTTAGGAGTGACACTTAATGAAACAACAATATATAAAAAGTCAGACAGCTGCAGAATATACATAAAGTTCTTTATTCTCACATTCTTAGAACCAAAAAGGATCTTAAAGATGCAGAAATACTTTTTAGAATATAATAAAATAGTCACATCGAGTCAGAATATATAAGATGTTGGACAACTTTACTAAGGAAAATAAGGAAAGTAAACTATGTAACATCATATACGATAATGATTAGAAAAGTATACCACATTATTAATCAATTGCAAATTATAAAAATTAGATACGTAAAATCTGAAAATCATATATATCTGAAGACACTTACCCAGTAGAAATCAATTATTACGTTTCCAGATGAACCAGAATCAGTGGAAGATGGTGCAACATGACCCTAATATACATAAACCGTTAGTCATAGAAATATAAACTGAAGTTGTGTGTGTTGCAACTTGAAAAGAATTTTTACATCAAGGTTCAATCCTCACTTTAATGTACAAGAAAATACAAAAGACAAAGCTTCCAAAAATAAGCGCCGAAAATATTTCTCCCAGATGATCATAAACAACTGTGGGGTTGAATATCCCAAACCTGAAGAACATAGAAAGGAAAAAGATCAAATAACCTTGAAATTTAAGTGGTATTGACATATAAAAAACCAAAGCCAGTGATATATGTAGCTTGAAAAAGACAACTACAAGGCATCCAAAAAGAGAAATGTGTTCATACAAATAGGAACAAGCAATTTGAAAATCAACTGATTAGAGAATCAGTAAAGTAAGATACCACAAAACCTTTAATATAGTCTTCTAGATAAGGGTATTAGGTGAAATATAAAGTTGCTAAAAGTGAGAAAGAACTCAAAGAAGCAAATGGAAATTTCTAATTTGATAGTAAGGCTAGTGATGCGAAGTATTCAAAGATCAATAATCAGGTACTAACCATAGCAGAGTAAGAAAAAGTCATATCATGATTTCTTGATGCCAAAATACTATTTCGTAACTTTTCATTAAGAGAAAAACACAGCACAAAAACCCAGAATGACAATAATACTGCTTTTTCTTGCTTGGTATTCTAACATTTTAGTGCATCAATAACTAAAGACATGACAAATAAACAAATTTTCTATGCAATCCACAATAATCACAGAGATCAGTAACTCTGCACTTCCCTCACAAAGAAACTACAAAACAAAGACTGCTAAAAGCGGCAGCTGAGAGAAGATACACCAAGTCTTCAAAAGACACAACATATCACACTCAAAAACCAGATGGACACGCTTAAACACTGGATTTGATGGGAAGAGTCCTTACCACCAAAGTCCAAGGTAGGTAACCAAAGTCACTACATATGCCGCCATACCATTTGCCTGCAACATGCATTAGCATAAGAATAACATAAAGTAAAACATTAGTTTTAACATATAACAACTAAGTAATATATACAAGTAAAAAAAAAAAAAAAAGTGGTTTTTTTGTTTACAAAAAGGCTATTAGATTTGATGCCCATCGTAGAAAGGAAGTTGATGGAAGCTTGTGATTTGTGTATTTGATAGTTTTGGTCTCCATTTGTATACTTCCTGTATACTTTGGCAACTCTTTTTATGATTTGAATAAAATTCACATTACTTATCAAATGATATAAATATATAAGTAGAGAATTTTCCTCCCTTTGCAGAGCACAAGAAAATTCAAAGCAAAAAATATTTAAATTGATAATCTATCAAGTATACAAGCATAAATGCGACAAAACTGACAAATCACTCAGAAAAATTCAACAAATAGTATCAAGTACCTTATAAACAGGTCGATTTCCCATTGTAGTTAATGGGCCCTCAACCCTTTTCCCAGGTAGAAGAAGTTGAAGTGCAGCCTCAAAGGCTGAATAACAAGCAATAATTTTCCAAGCAGTGGCAGTGGGTCTTGGCCATATATCTATGAGTCCCTTAAGCCCATGCTGCTTCAAGTAATCAAAAGTTTGGGACACAGACCCGTCAGCATGTACCATTGTATACCATCTGAAAGAAATGCCAAATTCTGATATCAATACCCAATATGAATGGAGCAGAACTTAACAATCAGCTACTAAAATACATCTCAACCAAAGCTTATCCCTTTACAAAATTTAACGCTTTGTTTTAATCTTAATTTATGTATTTGATAATATTCAGATGAATCCATCAGGATTTCACATAACTTGGATACAATCACACCCCACTACACATCAAAACCCATTTCTTTTTTAACTCAGAAAATTCATTCCCATAGAAACAAACGCCAAAAAAGAACATCCTTTACACATCTAAGTTAAGTAAAAGTTTTTGCTAGAAAAAGAGTCTTCATGGAAACAAACAGAAAATCAAAAGAAAAGATCAATGAGATTCAGGTGTAACTCTAATGTCCCTTCACTTGAAATTCAAAATCACACCCCATTTCTCATTTTTTCTGATTTTCCAGAGAAACAACAAAAAGCTTACAGTAAGATAACAAACGGTGGACACAGTGTAAGTAGAGATAGCACGGAAAAATATGTCAGCAACGGTGAGTGTACGGTCTTGGACTCTGCCATTCTCTCTCTCTCTCTCTCTCTCTCTCTCTCTAACTTCTCTCTGAATCTCAAACTCTTTTGGCTGATGAGCGTGAGAAGCATACAAACAGAGAGACAACCTTTATTGTAGACTAGTGTTTTAGTCAAGCCAACTGGTCGCTAGCCAGCCTATGCAAAACAGGTCATTCTGATTTACACATTTGCCCCTCAAGTTGAGGTTAGGTTAGTATCCAAATCTCAAACCATAATTAGCAATTAGCATTTGATTGGGCTCCCTATTTCAGGATAAGGCTCTAATTTATTTACTTATTTAGATAGAAGAGTCCAAAAATACTCTCATATAAATTTGACTGACTCTCTTAGGTTTTTATTTTTAGGCGTAGCAAATGGATTGGGTTAGGTTGAATTCAGGTCGATTATTTAATCGAATTATTTCAGATTATAAGTATAATTAAATATATGAAAAATAATATATTAAATGTCAAAAATAACAAAATACTAAAAAATTAAATTCTTATGGTTTCACAATTCAAAATTTATTGCTATAAAATTTAGGTGATTTTATTGTAAAATACCTAAAAATGACGTAATTTTTGGTTTTTCAAAAATTTCTTTCATTAAAAAATCAATAAAATTAAAAAATAGATATTTTTAGAAAAAATAAAAAATTAAATAGTAGGTTCTCATAACTCTGGTGTCATTATCGAGCAACAGCATGGCATTCTCTCGATTCTCATCATCTCAAATATCAATTTTGTTTCACTTGAAGACTGTAAAAGAGATATATGTTCATTTGTAGCATATGAGACTAACAATGGCATTTTATTGCCAAATTTTGGACTAATGCTCTAAGCTTTTTATCGCATCAAAAGATGTAGCAATGTTGTTTTAATTTAATCTACTTGATGCTCTGAAAATAGTAAGTTTTGCTTTGCAAATGTCATGTGAAGACTCGTATTGAACAGTTGTGTTCACCTAATTCCTCTCTCTACTTGTTAGATTAGTTGATGATTGTCAAAGTTATAACAGTGGATACTTCATTGTTTTAGAGAAAATACTTTATCTAAATTGATCAATTTGTTATGAATTTTGGGGTTCTAAATTTGATAATTTTGAAATAATTTTAGGATGTATATGGTAGTCTAATTTTCCCTATTAAAGTGCATGTTTGGTCAGTGCTTTTTGGGTCAAAATCGTAATTGACTCTTGAAATTGAGTTTTTTAGTCTTATAAACATTATAAAAAATAATAATAATAAAAAGTGCATTTTCGTGTTGCATCCTCTGAGCAGGAATTGTAAAACTTTTTCAAAAAGCCCAAAATAAATAAAACTGACTAATTACCAATGCTGAAATATTGTAATGACATTCTGGCTGATTATATTTTTGGCATTTAGTTACGCTATGTTAAATTCTTAAAAGATAGTATACCAAAACCATAGGGTTCAATTTGCTGCCATATAGGCATTAATTTAAGCTTAACGTTATATGAAAAGTAATGTATCTAAACCTTTGAATTGAGTTCGATCATTGCATGCTACACTCCTTTTTGGGATATTTGTATCAATGCATAGTATTTAGTTTATGTTAAGTAGATATGGCAAAGTGGGTCAGAAATTTAGGTTAAGTAGACATGGCAAAGTGGGTCAGAAATTTCTGAACCAACCCAACCCAACCCAACCTGACCCAAAAATCTCAACTTGAACTTGATTTTTTTTACCAGAGGCAAAAATGGGTTGACCCATGACCCGACCCGACCTAACCCACAACTCAAACCCGAACCCGAACCATTTTGTTAAAACTTCTTTTTTGGTAAAAAAAAAAAAAAAAAATAGTAAAATTAAAACAATATTGGTTTAATTGTTTATTGTGAGTTTTAAGTAAACAATTGATACATTTACACAACTGCATGTAAATTAATTGAAAGATAAATGGTTGAGCATTCTGTAATTAGTAAAGATTTTTAGATATCAAATAGTAAAGTACATGTCAAGATAATCTGGTTGCAGTAGAATTAAAAACATAGATTTAAAATTATAGGCATGTGTGAGAAACATTCACAAGTGTGAAATAGTGAAGCCAAAGTATCAAATTAGCATAAATTATGAACGCTTAGACCTATTTTTTAACAATTTATGTTCAAAATAAACGGCTTTTCAAAATAAATTATGATATTTCCTAGAGTGTGTGTTGTTTAACAATGAAATGATATTCAAAAAAGAGACCATGTATAAATAAGTAAGCAATCAAACTTTAATGTATATCTCAAATTGAAATAGAGTGTTGTACGGCACCGAGATCCCAAAACCCATATGGGCCCTAGGCCCAGGCCTAATGGAATGGCCCCATTGCCCTAAACCCTTCTTGAAACTGCCTTCATGTAAAAACAAGTTTTGGGTCTTGAATCCTGAGAAGTGTTCGGCATAAGCTTTCCCGAACAAGCATATGAACCCTGTCTGGGAAAATCATGAAATACTCGGGGAACTGCATTACCGAGCACAATCGACTAAGCTGGAACCAAGTTCCAAGGCCATAAATGTTGCATCCCACTCTCACCTAAACACCCACTTAAAGCAGATAATATTAGACCTTCAATAGCACTAGCGGTGGCTGTAATCATAATCTCCCCACTAACCTTAGCTATAAATAGCAGAAGTTTGGGAAGAGGAGGGGGTTTAGAAAAATAGAGGGAAAACAGTCAAGGAGGAAGAGAGAATGAATGTTGTTTTGAGTCTCTTTGCCGAGAACGACCCAGAGTAGGAAATCTTGAAACCCACTACAAATAAATTGTGAGCCTAAGTGAGTTTAAGCCCAATAGTCTCATCTCTGGTTCCCATAGTTGGCGCCCACCGTGGGGCTCTCCTACGAAACTGTGGTTCAACTGAGACTCAAACAAGGGAAATATCCGAGGAGCGTTCGGGAGGGCGTGCACCAAGCAGTTCCATAGGATCTTCTCGAGGATCGACGTGGAGGGAGAGAAGGCAGAAACGACAGGAGGATAGGGAGCACTCCAGAGGAGAGGAAAGGTCCGAATTGGGAGAAGGGTCGAATCAGACCCACCGAACGGTTTCGGGTGTCTCGGCGCATAGGCAGTATGATGATAGAGACTGAGAACTGGAGCGGTTGCGCAGACTGGTAATGGATCTAGAGCTGGAAGTAAGGGGTCGACGCCAAGAAAGGAATCGCAACCTCCGGCAAAGGAGAAATTGGGGCGAAGAGGGCTCCAGTCGATCTGGTAAGCAACGATCCCAAAACCGATCACGCTCTCAAGAGTCACGCCGGCACTCCCGAGAGACACGTCATCACCGGGACCGTTCACGGTCGCATGGATACGATGACTGAGGGTCAGAATCACCGGAGGAACGGCAGCCCCACAATGCTGCCATGGACGCCATGAGCCGAGAGCCTTACGAATGGCTGCCCGGTCACCGTTCTCTGATGAGATTGAACGGGCCCCTATGCCGAGTAGATTTACACGACCGCCATTCAATTCCTACGATGGGAAAACAGACCGTGTGGAGCATATCAGTCATTACATCCACATGATGTCCTTACATGTATACAATGATGCGTTGATGTGTAAGGTATTCCCCTCCAGTCTCGGCTCAACGGCCCTGAGATGGTTCAATGGGTTACGAAAAGGCTTCATTCGTAGCTTCGACGAGCTGATTCAAGAGTTCAGCAGTAGATTTGTGACATGCAGCAGAGTGCCACAGCCGGTGGACGCGCTACTTTCCATAAAGATGAAGGTCGGAGAAACCCTTCGGAGTTATGCCAGCCGGTACTAGGAACTCTACAACGAGATTGGTGGAGAAAATGAGAAAATTGCGGCAAGCACCTTCAGGATGGGGCTCCCCGAAGATTTTGAATTACGGGAGTCATTGACGAAAAGACCTCCCGAGGATATGAGGCAACTTATGAGACGCATAGAGGAGTACAAACGCCTGGAGGATGATCTGCTGCAGAACAGGGGGAAAGCTACGTTACTCGGGAGATCTCAGCAAGGCGTTATGCCGGTAAGACCCAAAAAAGACTTCAGAATGCAGGAACCAGAGGTGAAAATTGAAGGAGTTAATGTGGCGTTCAAAGAGCCCGTGCACAAAATCTTAGATCGGATCAAGAACGAGTTATTCTTCAGGTGGCCAAACAAAATGGGGGGCGACCCATCTCGGAGGAACCAAAACATATACTGCACATACCATAGAGACAAAGGGCACACCACCGAGCAGTGTCGGGTACTAAAAGATCACCTCGGGCAGCTAGTAAAGGCAGGGTACCTAAAAGAGTTTGTAGTAGACTCCACTGACCGAGAAGCCAGCCAAGGCTTCCAACAGAAAAGGAACCCCCTCCCGCCACCACTAGGGGTGATCGAAGTCATCCACGCTACACCAAGAGGAATGGCAGCAGCAAAAAGGGTATTGACAGTGGCTTGCACGGAAAGAGATTCAGCCGAGAAGAAGAAGAAAGTTGAACGGCTGACCATCTCGTTTGGAGAAGACGATTTGGAAGGGACGGTCCAACCTCATGACGATGCATTGGTGGTGACGGCTCAGATAAGTGGGTTCCTGGTGAAGAGGGTGATGATCGACCAAGGAAGCGGGGCTGACGTCATGTACCCGGACCTGTTCGAAGGGCTCGGATTGAAGACCCAGGATTTCACGAAATATGACACGCCGCTGGTCTTATTTGACGGGAGAGTCATAATTCCCGAGGGACAAATCTCTCTCCCGGTGGACATGGAAGGCAAAGGAGTTATAGTGACCTTCATAGAAGTCCGATCATTCTCACCGTATACCGCAATCCTGGGGAGGCTGTGGATTCACACAATGAAGGCTGTTCCGTCCACCCTCCACGTGAAAGTAAAATTTCCCACTGAATATGGAGTCACCGAGGTGAGAGGGAACCAAAAAGTGGCGAGGCAGTGTCTTGTCGTTGCGGTCAGGTGGAAAAGTGAACAGTTCGGACAAGCGGAATAGATCGAGAAAGAAACTTTATAGCAATTACAGAAGCCCCAAGGGGAAACGGGGGTGGACGTGGCCGAAGAGGTATTGAAGGTTAGAATTTTTCCAGATACTAACAGGTATTTCCAGATAGGTACAAGCATGAATGACCGAGAAAAGGTAGAGATGTTGTTGTTCCTTTTGCAGAACGTAGACGTTTTTGCCTGGAGCCCGTATGAAGTGCCCGGCGTAGATCCCGAGTTCATTGTCCACAAACTCAACATGGACCCATCATTTCCCCCGAAGAAGCAAAAACCGAGAAGAGTGTCAAAGGAACATGTCGACGCAGTAAACTTGGAGGTCCAGTGGCTCAAGGAAGCCGGAGTGATAAGAGAAATATTCTTCCCGAGATGGCTAGCAAATACCGTTGTAGTGAAGAAGAAGAATGGTAAATGGAGAGTTTGTGTGGACTTCACAGACTTGAATAAGGCGTGTCCCAAGGACCCATTCCCAATGCCTAAGATTGACCAACTAGTAGACGCCACGTATGGCCACCCGAGGATGAGCTTCCTAGATGCTTTCCAGGGTTACCACCAGATTGCCTTAGCGCCCGAGGATTGAGAAAAGACAGCATTTATCTCCTTGAGTGCAAACTATCACTACGAGGTCATGCCGTTTGGATTGAAGAACGTCGGGGCCACGTACCAGCGGATGATGATGAGAATGTTCTGAGAAAAAATTGGATGCACGGTTGAAGTATACATTGACGACATGGTGGTAAAAAGCAGAAAAGAGCCACAACATACAGAAGACCTCTGGGGAGTATTCGAGATACTACGGCGGCATAAATTGCGCCTGAATGCCAAGAAGTGCACTTTCGGTGTGGGGGCTGGCAAGTTCCTGGGTTATCTGATCTCTACTCGGGGAATAGAGGCTAACCCCGACCAAATAGAGGCCGTGAACCGTCTCAGACCACCAAGCAATCCCAAGGAAGTGCAAGTGCCTACCGGGATGTTAGCCGCCCTAAACTGATTCATCTCCAAATTTGCCGATCGCTGCCGGCCGTTTTATCAACTTCTGAAGAAGTGGAAGGGGTTTCATTGGGACGAGGGATGTGATGAGGCTTTTCGAGAGCTGAAGGAATACTTGGCAAAGGCGCCAAGGTTGACAGCCCCAGAGCCCGGAGAGGATTTGTTTATGTACCTATCAGTCACCGACCATGCCGTAAGTGCTGTGTTACTAAGGGACCAAGGAGTACAGATGCCAATGTATTACATAAGCAAAACCTTGGTAGATGCCGAGATGAGGTACCTGCCCCTGGAGAAGTTGGTTTTAGCCCTGGTACACGCCACTAGGAAGTTGCCACATTACTTCCAGGCTCATATGGTGTTCGTCCTCACCGAGTATCCATTGTAGTCACTGTTAAAGAGATTAGACTTCACGAGCCGAATTGCCAAATGGGGGACTCAGTTGGGATCGTTTGACATAAGGTACCGACCGAGAAGCTCAGTGAAGGGATAGGTTCTTGCAGATTTCATCGCAGAATTCACACCTAAGAGTGACGGCAAGGTAATCTGTAATGTAGAAATTCGTCCGTGGAAGGTATTTGTAGACGGTGCTTCAAATGCTATGGGGGCCGGGGCTGGTATTGTCATAATCACCCTGGAGGGCATTCGATTGGAACACTCCTTCAGATTGGGATTTAAAGTCTCAAACAACGAAGCCGAGTATGAGGCCCTACTGGCCGGTTTGAGGGCCATGCCTACAAAAGATGTTGAGATTTATTCAGACTCTCGACTAGTTGTTTATCAAATCATAGGAAGCTTCGAAGCTCGAGACTCTCGAATGAAAGCTTATCTAAGTGCAGCCAAGCAGATTATCGGTCAATTCGGAACTGTAAAGGTGTCCCAGGTAGGTCGGTCACAAAACAAACATGCCGACTCACTAGCCACGTTAGCTTCATCGGCTACCGAGGATACGCCATGGCTAGTCACAATAGAGCTTATAAGGGAGTCAAGCATCAATGTGAAGAGTATTCACGACCAAGCCAGAATGGAGGTTGCCAAGGTAGCGATGGCCAATCCGTGCTGGATGAACCCGATCATAGATTTCCTTACCGAGGATAAAGTTCCGGATGATGAAGACGAGGCCAAAAAGATTCATCAGGTAGCTCCCCGGTACTGGCTGTCTTCGGATCACAAACTGTACCGAAGGTCTTTCGCAGGCCCTTACCTTTTATGCTTACATCCCGAGAAAGTAAGCGAGCTTCTAACCGAGCTACATGAGGGAGTGTGTGGCGGCCATGTTGGGGGATGATCTTTAGCGCACAGAGTGATGACCCAGGGGTTTTGGTGGCCACATATGCAGAAGGATGCCGCCGAATATGTCCGGAGGTGCGAACAGTGTCAAAAGCACGACCCTTTGATCCATCAGCCAGTAGGTCGTCTGAACCCCGTCAGCAGCCCGTGGCCGTTCGCGCAATGGGGCCTTGACATCCTCGGCCCATTCCCCCGAGCAATAGGAAACCACTTTTTTGTATTAGTGGCTGTAGATTACTTCACAAAATGGGCGGAAGTCGAGGCCTTGGCAAACATCCGGGATACTGACGTGAAAAAGTTTGTATGGAAAAACATAGTCACAAGGTTTGGGGTGCCAAATTCGCTAGTAACAAACAATGGGCTATAGTTCAATAGCAAAGCTTTTCGGACCTTCTGCAGCGATCTCGGCATCAGGAACAAGTATTCAACCCCGGCTTACCCACAAAGCAACGACCAAGCTGAGGTAGTGAACAAGACAATTTTGAACGGGCTCAAGAGGAGGTAGGACAGGGCAAAAAGAAGATGGGCAGAAGAGCTACCCAATGTATTATGGGCTTACCATACGACCCTCAGAAGATCCACGGGCGAGACCCCTTTCTCTTTGACATACGGGGCGGAGGCTGTGATACCAACCGAGGTGAGCTTATGCAGTGCACGGGTCGCGGGGTTTGACCCCGCCCAGAACACCGACCTAATGATGGAGCGTTTGGACTGGCTAGAAGAATGCAAGGAGGCCGCAACCATACGGCTCGCCGAGTATTAGCAGAAACTAGACCAAAGATACAACCGAGATGTAAAGGGGAGGGAATTCAGTGCCGGAGGATTGGTACTAAGAAAGGTCGTGGGAAACATGCGAGACGTAGCTGCAGGGAAGCTTGCTCAAACTTGGGAAGGACCGTACAGGGTTACCGCCATCGCCGGTGCAGGGGCCTACTACTTGAAAGACCTTGATAAGAGGCCGCTTCCCCGGCCGTGGAATGCCAACAACTTAAAGAAGTTCTACGCGTGACCATCCGTGTAAGCCAAAACTTGTATTTTGCTAAAATCAAGATTATGATGAAGTTGTTTGTATATGCTGTTTTTGATTCCATAATTGCACACCGAGAGAATTGCAAATAAAAAACTCTAAAGACAGAAGCCTGGCCCTCGGCTCAATTAAAATCGTCGAGCAGGTGGAAACCTTATCACTAAAAACTCTAAAGACAGAAACCTGGCCCTCGGCTCGATTAAAATCGCCGAGCAGGTGGAAACCTTATCACTAAAAACTCTAAGGACAGAAACCTGGCCCTTGGCTTGATTAAAATCACCGAGTAAGTGGAAACCTTATCACTAAAAACTCTAAGGACAGAAATCTGGCCCTGAGCTCGATTAAAATCGCCGAGCAGGCGGAAACCTTATCACTAAAAACTCTAAGGATAGAAATCTGGCCCTCGGCTCGATTAAAATCGCCGAGTAGGTGGAAACCTTACCACTAAAAACACTAAGGACAGAAACCTGGCCCTCGGCTCGACTAAAATCGCCGAGCAGGTGGAAACCTTATCATTACAAAGGAATAAAAGGATAAAGGACAAAAACATCATCCTCGGCAGGATCAAAATCACCGAACATATGGGAACCCTAACCCTTTACAAACATTAAATCCATTATCACTCTCAGATTCTCCAAAGCACCGCGCAATAAGTTTTGGGGTATCATTCCATTTATGGCCAAAACACTGGCATAGTCCAAGCAAAACATACAAATAGATAGAAATTCATTCAACGAATTAAAACCAAAGTTAAAAAAGGAAGCTGTTTACCGATCCAACAAGCGAAATAGAGGAAATTGTTCGTTCACCACATCCCGGTGACATAGGCAAATAAACCATTAAGAAAATAAACTAAAAAGGCGATAAAAAAAAAAAAAAAAAAAAAAAAAAAAAAAGAGGCTGTAGAAAATCAGTTGGAGGGCCGGGTCGGATCCGTCACTCTGGCTGGTCGGTTAGGGGGACACGCGAGTCTTCGCCGAGAAGTTCCTGTACAGTCGGGATGCTGGTGGCTTCCATGTCCTCTAGCTCGGCATGAGCGTCAATTTGTTCAACAAGCTCCCTCATGCTTGTCGTTTCCTCCTCCTCAGCGGCAGCCGGGGGATCCTGCACGACAGTAACGGGGCTCGGAAAGGGAATCTGGTCGGGGTCTCTCAGGTGGGAATCCTCGGGAACTCCCAGTGCTTGAAGAGCGGCGAACCACCCGGTCTCAAAGCCCAGGTTTCGAGCCTGGGCCACTATCGGCTCTGCCGATTTCTCGGTATCAGCAAAGCCTTCGTTGTACCACTTCTGCTCACAGGCCGCCAGGGCTATCCTGAGGTCGACTAGTTCCTCGGCATTAGATGTGTTGAAGCTGATGGCTTTAGCTAGCTTCAAGTCCGTTTCGTTCTGCTTAGCCAAAAGCTCTGCACACCTTTTTTTCGCCAACGCCCTATTTTTCTCCGTGGCAGCGGCCTTCTTCTCGGTGGACTCAGCTACCTTTAGTTTTTCCTTCGGTGTTTTGGCCACTGACTCCCACGCCCCCTTTTCACGCTCGACTTCCTCGGCAAGATCCCGTGCCTGGCCAGCCATTATGTGAGCCAGTTGAGTAGCCTAGCAATCACAAAAGTTAGTAAGGAAGCAGAAGTAAATGTATGAGAAGAAATAGATAACTAAAGAATTACCGCGATAGCGTGCCACTCTAACCGGCACCCCACAGACTCCTCAGATCCCTCCTCAAAGGCGTGCACGTCCTCGGGAAGAAGAAGACCCTCGGCCAGGGTTTAGGCAATGCGGCCACCCTCGCCTTTCTCCCACATCCGCACACAGGCGGTCGAAGGCAAAGACTTGCCGTCCAACAAGAACTTAGGCTTCCACGCTGGAGCCGCTTGGGAGGAGGACGCAACCCCCAGACCAACCTGGGTCTGCGGCTCACGGATAACGATCCCCCATGTTGGCTGGGGAGGAGTTTGGACGGTAGCATCTCCCAGGCCCGTGGATGGTTGATCGGTGACTTTTTGTTTCTTACGGGCCCATCCAGCTTGAGAAGAGGGTAGAGGCTGAGGCACCTGGCCCCGACCCTGAGAAGGTGGGGGCTGGTTGGGCTGCCGTGCACCGGGCACGAAGCGGTCAATGGTCATGACCTTCCTTGACACCATCCTTCTGCTGAGTTGGATATCTTCAGCCGACAAGGCAACCGCTTCAATCACTGGTTGCTGGGGCTCAGTGGGCGGATTCTCGGGCTGCGGCTGCTCTTGAATAGGGTCCTCTTGTTGGATAGCTTCGTGGGCTAACTCTCTAAGGCGCCGAGACACGCATTCCGCGGACTCGTCTCTCAAAGGGGCTAGCTCGTCCGAGTAGGTGAAGCGCCGTCCAAACTCCCTCGCCTCCCCGGTTGTAAGTTTTTGCGGCAAAAAGTTTGCGTACCGGACGTCTATGTATGACAGTAGGGGGCTATCAACTAGAAGTGCCTGCTTAAAGTTCTGCCAGGTGGAGTAAACTGGCTCTACTCCGTGGATCAGGTGCGAAGTCCGGAGTTGTCCGTCCCAATACACGTATATCTCAGAACGAAGGATGAAGTTCAAATCTTTGGCATGGACGGTTCTGATGTCCGGAACAAACACTTTGCCGTCTGCAAAAGAGCAAATGTCATATCAGTATCTGATAATAAAGATTTACTTCAATGAAAAGAAAAGGAAAAGGGGAGGAAAACAATTAGATCAAGGGATTGGTACAAACTCACTTCACGCCGTGAAAGGGGGCAAGGGACGTCCCCAGCAAACCAATTGCCGCGCACCCGAACGAACTCCCCAGCGGAGTTCCTGTTCGAATCAAGTAGGCATGATATCAGTCGTACCCGATTATCTCTTATCTTTAGGTAATAGTTGGTAGCTTTGTTCCCACAGAGGCTATACATATGGTTAATGTCATGATAATTTAACTGTAAATCAAAGGTATGGTTCAACCTACTGACGCAGCTAACTACCCGGTAAAAGTTGGGGGGAAGCTGGTCGGGACACAGCCCGTAGTACCTAAGTGTATCTGTCAAAAGGGGATCCACGGGAAACCTAACCCCGCCCTCTAAGATTGACATCAGAGGAAAGAAGGCTGTGCCTAGTCCTCGGTGGAGAGCAATATCACTCTCATGGCAGTAAGCCACTTCCACGTCATCGGGAATACTAAATTTGCTCCTAAAGGTGGCCAAGGCAGCCGAGGACTCTAGAAGATAAGAGTAACCCATCTATGATGATTAATGCTATGAAAGGGAACTTGAAAAAATAAAGCTGAAGGAATAGGAAGGGGAAGAAAACTTACTTTGGGTTCTAGGGAGGAAAGGAACACTAGGCAGGTGAGTAAGCACATAGAGAGTTGGTCAGCAGAGAGTAAGCTCGAAAAATCAGAGGTGGAGGAAAAATGAAAGAATGTTCAGAGGGAAACTATTTATAGAGTCAAAAAGGGGGGCAAAGAAACCTTTAATCAAGCAATAAATGGGCACAATTTACGAATGGCCCTGCGAATACCAAAGGTAACCGATATACGCGCTGCTTGGTTCACGAACCATCAGGCAATAATGACAACTGTACCTGACGCCGCGAAACGGCACGTCTTTTGAGATGAGCATTAATGAGAAACCATAATCACGAGTCCCAGGCCATAAGATCTCCGAGATCAAAAGGCTCGACCAGCTCCTTGATTCTTCCCGGCAACCAGGTATGAATCAAGGGGGGGCTAATGTACGACACCGAGATCCCAAGACCCATATGGGCCCTAGGCCCAGGCCCAATGGAACGGCCCCATTGCCCTAAGCCCTTCTTGAAACTGCCTTCATGCAAAAACAAGTTTTGGGTCTCGAATCCTGAGAAGTGCTCGGCATAAGCTTTCCCGAATAAGCATATGAACCCTGTCCGGGAAAATCATGAAATGCTCGGGGAACTGCATTACCGAGCACAATCGACTAAGCTGGAACCAAATTCCAAGGCCATAAATGTTGCATCCCACTCTCACCTAAACACCCACTTAAAAGCAGATAATATTGGACCTTCAATAGCACTAGCGGTGGCTGTAATTATAATCTCCTCACTAACCTTAGCTATAAATAGCAGAAGTTTGGGAAGAGGAGGGGTTTCAGAAAAATAGAGGGAAAACAGTCAAGGAGGAAGAGAGAATGAATGTTGCTTTGAGTCTCTCTGCCGAGAACGACCCAGAGTAGGAAATCTTGAAGCTCACTACAAATAAATTGTGAGCTCAAGTGAGTTCAAGCCCAATAGTCTCATCTCTGGTTCCCACAAGTGTCAACCACAATTAATAATAAATTATAAAATTAATTTTCAAGATTGTAAATTTCTTATATATTTTAGTCTTTATCAAATGAGTTATCCAATAAGACATTTGTAATTTTGTTTTATGTTTTAGAATGTTGATATTGTGTAGAAATAAAACTTGTGTATTTATTTTACTTATTTTTGTGCTATTTTGTTTTAGATAGCAATGTTAGGATTTGTATAATTTTAAAATTTTTGAATAAAAATTAATAAGTTTAACTAAATTCATTCTTGATATAAATGGTGAATTCAAAATAATGCATTTTACATCAAGTAATTTGTTGCATAACTTTCCAAGTAGCAAAAACATGTTGTTTTCTTTATAAAAAATTAAAAAAAAAAAAAAGTTGAAAAATACGGGTCAACCCGACACGACCCTCAACCCGATTGACCCAAACCTGTTTTTAACCTGCTTAAAATGACCCATTTTGACTCATGACTCGTTTGACCCGCAACTCGATTGATCCGACCCGAACCCAAACCCGACTCGACCCACCCATTTGGCCATGTCTAAATTGTTAAATTTATCATATAGCATTTTGTTGGCATAAACGTAACAAACACATTGTATCCCTTATGTTGGTGTAGCAATTAGAGTTAGCTGACACAAATTTATCTTGCCTTAGATGAGGTAATATGAGTTATGTATTTTGGTAAGACTGTGCATAGATATTAGATAGGCCACGATTCATGTAGCTTATGATTACCAAACATGAGACCTTAATTTTGCATTGAACATGACAATAGGCAGCTTTGATTTAGCACTCATGGATAACAACTAAACTGTACCAAGAGTTGAGTGAGTGAATAGATTTCTGCTTCATTGGTGTATTAAGACCATGGATTATTGTTAGCAACCCAATTTATGCCTTTTTGGTGACTTTTAAGTATGGCAGCCTATAAAGTTGAATTTATTCAACTATGTGTTGGCTTTATTCCGTATCAAAATTGCTTGTAATTCAACATTTAGAAACTCTATATTTAGGTGGGAATAATGTAAAGGTTGTGCGTGTGAAAGTGTGAAGATTTGATCAAGAGTGTGCAACAAGATGTGACTCGCAAGTGATGACTTGCCAAAATGTAGCACACGCATGAAGGCTTGAAGCATGCAGGAAGTTGAAGGGTCAAGACAGTTGGATCACTACAGGACAAAAAGTACAGTCTAGCCAGTCTAGTAACTGGCGATTGGAACTCACAACTCATCCCAGTCGCAAAGTGAGTTGCCAATGCACCATGTTTTGCTGAAAACTGACTTTTCACATTCCATTTCTTACCCTACTATAAATACCCTTATACCCACGAAATGTAGAGAGCTTTTAAAGAGAATTTTGAGAAAAAAAAAACCCTGAAAAAAAACAAGATTGATTCAACCATAATCTTATATATTTGATTCTCTAAATTCTTCTACTCTTACCCTCTCCATTGTCATACCCATGAGAGGATTGTAAGCCAAATCCTTCCCTCACCAAATTTAGAGTAGTGAGAAGGTTCTTGCTGTTTGGAAACCAGTTCAAGAGAGAACCAATTCATATTGGTTGATGCAATGAGCTAATTGCGGGATTCGATAAGTTAGAGAAGATACAGTTCAGCGTAACCTTATTGGAGCAAAAAGCTTGGAGGGTTTAGGTGCATCGGGTAGATTATGCTTGAAGGATCTATTGTTATTCATGTATCTCAGCTGATTTTTTAATGGATCATTTACCTCTTGGAGGGCGGCAGAGAGGTTTTTTACTTAGTTCTTCGGTTTCCTCTTCAATAACACGTGCCGGTGTTATCTTGTATTTGTATCTCTCTTTCCCTTACTCTTAACTTTTAATTTTTGCTGATTGTGATTATTTAATGGCTTAGAGTATTTTGATAATTTGGGTACTGCTTATATTTCATATTCCACACATATATTGTTTGAATATAAGCTTGCATTGGAAAATTTGTATTTGAGGGTCTAAACATTCACAAGTGTTTTACACACTAAGACTGTGTTTGGATTGCGCGTTTGCTCGTCCACGTTCACTATTTCTGCGTTTTCCTTTTTTTTTTTTTTTTTTTTCCAAGCCGTAGTTGTTTACCAGATTTTCCATGAACAGTGCTCAGATGCACTGTTCATGGACCCACAAATTATACTTTTTAGCCACTTTTTCATTAAAAATGGATCCCACAGCACTATTTACACATTTAAAAATTATTTTGCTATAGTGTTTTCAGTTTCAGTTTTCAATTTCAGCAAAAATAAGCTCAATCCAAACGGACCCTAAGTGAGTTTTCATAGCCCAATTTATGCCTATGGGCTACGACACTTTATTTTGGTAGCCAGGTCAAGCATGTTTTTGAGTTGTTATACTTAAAGATGGACTAGAGATGATTGATTCATTATGATAGAATTAGTTTAGTGTATAACTATACATTTTAAGAATGTTGCTTTGACTTATGATGTTCTTATGGCAAGATTTTGGTTTAGTAATCCCAACTTTTCTTCATTTTTGCTAGGTGGTTGCACAAATTATTTACTAGTATGAACATTTTTGGAGGATAGTTTGAGAGATGTATGACTAGGTCATAACTACTCTGTGTTCATCGAATTGTTCCAAAGGGTCAAAACGGCTAGTTATTAATGGAATTCATTGTCGATTCTATAAAATACTTGTTTGCATGAGGGCTTCCACATATTCTTGTACAATCAAAAGGTGATCGATTCCATCAATTTACTTGGAGAAAATGGGCTTTTGCCCTTATTTTTTAAAATATCTAGTGATATGTCCATGTTTTGAAATTATATAGGAAAATGTCCCTGTTTTGAAACTCAATTTTCTCAAAATCAAGTTTCAATGTAAAATTCGATTCGTAGAAAAATCGAGTTATAGGTAATCAAACTTTAAAAATATAAAAAATAAATAATAAATTATGGAATGCAAATTGATGCTCAATCATATCTAAAATACAGTCAGGCTCAACAATCTAAAATACAGTCAAGCTCAATCATATCTAAAATACAGTCAGGCTCAACAATCTAAACCCAACCAAAATATTAAAATCCATTGCTTGTTAACAGAATGCAAATTGATGCTCAAGTTTCCATGCATATTAGGCTAGCAGCTAAACTTGCAATAACGTAAGTATGAAAGAAGAAAATAGTGAAGAGAAAAAGAAAACTATCTATGTTTTCAACAATAACAAAACAAAGCACCATTTACACATGCCTCAATGTTCTTTGCCTTGAAAACATAGACAGCTCTAAAGCAATAAATGGAAGACTAATATTAAAATAATTTTGCACAGAAATTTTAAGCTTAAGAAAAGAAATTAAATTTAATTAAGAGCCCACTTCAGCACTAGAAATAAATAAGTAAATAAATAAATAAAGTTTCATAATAGAGACACGTAACATGTAATTGGTTGAAGATGACAAAAATCACTAGCTCACCTTATGTTCTAAAATTTTATCTCCAAATCATAACACATTACACCAACATTGTCCTCAACTAATAAGAAAAAAATGAACGGTTCAAATAAAAACATACAATTTGAGTGGGTCAATCAATATGAATGACCATTCTCTTATTTAAATAATGTAGGGCGTAAATGATTTATGGGCCAAGCCGAGGAGGATTATGGCCCAAGTTCAACAAAATAGACTTTGGGTACCGCCGAGGGTAGTTCAGTCCTCGGCAGACCCAAAGTTCCCCCTCGTAAAGAAGGGTAAAAATGGTATAAAACTGAAACTCGAAAAAAAGATCTAAAATATCCGGGGAAAGCTGCTGTTATTATCATTTAATGTTCTGAACCCGACAGAGCCGTATTCTTTGGCTTTTACGACCATCCCTAACGACTTTGAGTATGGACTGATAGGACAAGTATCAACCTTGGATAGTTTAACCCTACGCGTGGACGAAGGACAGTGGACAGAAGCTAATATAAAAGGAAGAGTAAGTAATCTATAGAGGGGGTTGGGAAAAATGGCCAGAAACCTGAGCCTCCCAGCCCACCTCCAGGAGAAAGACTCCAGGGGTGTAGGAAAACTTAAACTGGTACGAACGCCGTGACAAACCCACCGCCTATCAACCAAGGCCTAGCCTTCCAAACCCACGCTCTACAAATGATATTGTTAGGGGCCTTTTCACGTACGAACCCGACACTGTTACGGTCCGCCACGAAACGCGTCCTTACAATTGGCGCCGTCTGTGGGAAGGGCTTGTGTGTTGGTATAGGAAGTGGGTCGATAGAGTTTCTTCGATATGTCTAGCCGTTGGTTATAAAGTTCTAGTATAAAGTTCTGTTAGGAACTACGTTTCTTGATTAGGGGCTTGGTTGAGGAGCCAACTCCCTTAAAGCCAAGGTCTCCTGTAAAGAGTAAACTAGGTACCTTGCAACGTTAACCGTATGGATAAACTCTAGGGGCTTGGCTGAGGAGCTAACTCCCCTAAGGCCAAGATCCCGCACAAGGAGAAAACTAGGTTTTGGACAGAACCAAGGCATTGCATGGTCCTCGGACCCAAGCCTCAGGGGAAACCAACTACCTGGATGTGGAAAACTAGGTTTTGGACAGAACCAAGGCATTGCATGGTCCTCGGACCCAAGCCTCAGGGGAAACCAACTACCTGGATGTGGAAAACTAGGTTTTGGACAGAACCAAGGCATTGCATGGTCCTCGGACCCAAGCCTCAGGGGAAACCAACTACCTGGATGTGGAAAACTAGGTTTTGGACAGAACCAAGGCATTGCATGGTCCTCGGACCAAGCCTCAGGGGAAACCAACTACCTGGATGTGGAAAACTAGGTTTTGGACAGAACCAAGGCATTGCATGGTCCTCGGACCCAAGCCTCAGGGGAAACCAACTACCTGGATGTAATGAAAACTAGGTTTTGGACAGAACCAGGGCATTGCATAGTCCTCGGACTTAAGCCTATGGGGAAACCAACTACTTGGATGAGGAACCAACTATTTAAAGAAAAAAAAAAAAAAAACTACGGCCCGTAAACCTCGAAATCCCTCCGAAGAGAATTCCGCGTTAGCAGATGGGTTAATACCTTGATTGCGCGGATTCCTCGGTCTACCCTCGGATCCCCAGTATCAAAGGGGTTGATGCGATACGGCGCAACATATTACCCCAAAAGCACAACCAAGGTCCCTCGCTACTTAGCTACCCTTTCAGACGAATTATTTAGAGATTATCGTTCTCGAACATCGGTCTAGCATGCATCGCGTAATACTCAGCGCTTATCCCGGTTAGTTCCAGGAATTAATTTATTGAAAGTTACCATTGTTATACTTGATAATATTTGTGAGTTTAAATTAGAAGGAACCTGTGTTAAAGCATTTTTTCTGCCTGGAATATCCTTAAGGGCAAGCTTGCATTTAATATTCATGCATAAAGTAGTGGTTACGGAGAAGGAAGATATGTATGGAGAAATAGACACATATTTTATTAAGACAAAAGAACAGTACAGTGTACAATGAAAGGCTGAAACAAGCTTACATTAAAGCTGACTACATAAGTAAAGGAAAATACAAGCGAGTGGAGATAAGGCCATGGGGACAGCTCAGAGGAGAGGTTGGCTACTGCGCCAAGTTATTGTTTAAGGAAACTATTCCTCGACACTTCTGCATGCCCATAACTCAGGCAGCAAAAGAACCTGACCTCAGGCTAACACCGTCTACAGAAAAGGCGCAGGGAGCCGGAAGTTGGGAAGCCCCCGCAAGAATTTGCCGGTTACAAGGTAGACAGTGCTGATGGTGGAAATTCCTTCTTCGGACATACCAAAAATCTGGCATGACCAGAACCTGCTTCGGATTTTGACTGAAAGGAGGGGAGACACCCTCCCCCCTCCGTAGAAGTGTAAATTTCTCTTTAAGTTTATGCTTTCTTGGCCCGTGCATCACTCCTTCGAGTCTCGGGAGGACACGGCGCCTCCGCGGTGGAGAAAGTTCTTTTTCCCTAACCCTCGCCTCAAACATGATTTCCTAAAGGAGGAAGCTGAAGGATTTGTGCGTAGGGAAAGTAACTTTCTCTCCTATTTTATATCAAAAGATAAAATAGTAGCATTTAATTCACGCAGCGTCCCAAGGAACGCTACAGACAAAATGTCTCTGGCTCGATTTCCAATGTCGTCTGCAACCCTGAAGTTAGAGGAGTCTCGAGAAGGCGCACCTCGAATACTGGGACGCCCAAAAAGTATCGCGTGGCCTGAGAATACGGAAATACCCCCAATTTTGGGTCCAGTCAACTCACGGCCCAGGCCCGATTTAGCACAAGGGCCCAGGGACAGAACCAAGGCCTTGTATGGTCCTCGGACTCAAGCCTATGGGGAAACCAAGCACGAAAAATTATAAAAATTACAAGTTTTTGGACAGAACCAAGGCCTTGTATGGTCCTCGGACTCAAGCCTATGGGGAAACCAAGCACGAAAAATTATAAAAATTACAAGTTTTTGGACAGAACCAAGGCCTTGTATGGTCCTCGGACCCAAGCCAATGGAAAAACCAAACACTTGGATAAGAAAAGGTTTGAATCTCATAAGAAGAGTTACTTGATAAAAATGCCAGGTCACTTCATCCACGGCTTAAACACCATAAAAGGTTAAGGCCAATAAAGGTGTAAGGAAAGGGGTGGAACGCCCCAGCGCTTAGTCATATAAGAAGGCCGCTCATTTGGTGGGTGCCATATCTTCAAATGGCTATTCCTTACCTGACATCAAGCCTTCGTTTTTCACCTCGGCTAGCATGGGGTAAGTATTACTCTTCATTGATCGGCCTTATTAGGCCAAGAATTTCTATTAAAGTTATGGCGATATCTATTTATTATCGAGTATTTTGGTTTTAGTCGTCATTGATTTAGATGTTATATCATTGTGCCGAGCAGTGCTTGCAAATTTATGAAAACATAAAGACATAATATGCGAAACAAGGTAGACAACAATCTTTATTGATATGAAAAATTGCTACAACATACAAAAAGGGGCTCAAACGAGCCTATACAAAATGTAAACTGCCTAAGCAACCATTACATCTGTAATACAGAAAGGTAAACTGTCAAGCGTCTTTTAAACTCGTCTTCAAAGTTTCTCCAATCTCTGCCTCATTGCTGCTCATACTAAGAGAGGGACTCACTTTAAAAAAGAAAATGAATGAAGAAGAAGGAAATAGTAAGGAAGAAATCAATGACGAAGACGAAGGGGATGAATAAAGAAAATGGAGGACATGAGTAAAGAAGGAGGAGAAGAGGAGAGAGAGATGAAGAGACAAAGAGAGGAACAAAAGATAGAAAAGAAACAGCATCAGGGCGGAACTGGTGCTGGGAAGACAATAAGAAGAGGGAGGGGGAGGGCACCAAGGAGCAAAAGAGGGAGAAGCAGAAACACTTAGCCCCTTCCTCAGCCCTGACTCCTAACACGCCGGTGCCATATTAGGTACGCTCGTGAGGAGCCGGATGGTAACGATCTTGGGTGTTCTCGACTCAGTCACGTCGAAAGTTTGACGTGACGAGTCCCTGCTTCGGATTTTGACTGAAAGAAGGATGAGGTTGATTTTGAGTCTTCGCCATCCTTGTCCCGATCGAGCCATGATAAGCTTTATCGGAACGTGGCGTTTTTGGGAAGGGTGGGGCTTTTGCATCCCTTGTTGTTATGGTAAAGTATTTTACGATTAAGTGTATAAACCAGCGAGTAAACCGAATCCTAAGGGAGGCTAAGTATTCCAGAGTCGCAGGGGGATGAAAAGGGATTTTTGGTAAAAACAATAACCTCCTCCAGTCCTACTTATACAGAGGGCGGAGCGGGGGGCATTTAATAGGTTCAGATCTCCAAAGGAATCAGCAAACCCAAACACGTCGGTTCCACTTCTCCACCCCATCAGAATAAACCGTCGAATTAAAGTAGTCTCGTAAATAGTGATCATTCAAAGCTCGTTTTGGATACCCCAAGCGATAAGAACGCCTCAAGCGCGAAATGAAAAACTATCTCGTAGACCGGTGAATCTCTTGGGCATATGAGGAACCGCCAGCGTGTTTAATAGGCCGAATGGATTGGGCCACAGGAAGAAGTTTGGCGTCACCAAAACCCCCCTGTCCAGCCCAGAGGTTGGACAGCCGGGTTTTGAGGGGCTAATGTAGGGCGTAAATGATTTATGGGCCAAGCCGAGGAGGATTATGGCCCAAGTTCAACAAAATAGACTTTGGGTACTGCCGAGGGTAGTTCAGTCCTCGGCAGCCCCAAAGTTCCCCCTCGTAAAGAAGGGTAAAAATGGTATAAAACTGAAACTCGGAAAAAAGATCTAAAATATCCGGGGAAAGTTGCTGTTATTATCATTTAATGTTCTGAACCCGACAGAGCCGTATTCTTTGGCTTTTACGACCATCCCTAACGACTTTGAGTATGGACTGATGGGACAAGTATCAACCTTGGATAGTTTAACCCTACGCGTGGACGAAGGACAGTGGACAGAAGCTAATATAAAAGGAAGAGTAAGTAATCTATAGAGGGGGTTGGGAAAAATGGCCAGAAACCTGAACCTCCCAGCCCACCTCCAGGAGAAAGACTCCAGGGGTGTAGGAAAACTTAAACTGGTACGAACGCCGTGACAAACCCACCGCCTATCAACCAAGGCCTACCCTTCCAAACCCACGCTCTACAAATGATATTGTTAGGGGCCTTTTCACGTGCGAACCCGACACTGTTACGGTCCGCCACGAAACGCGTCCTTACAAATAACATTAAAAAATCATTCTAAAAAAAAACAAAAATTACAAAAAAAGGCAAAATAAAGAAACAATTGCAAAAGTATGCTCACAAGTCACACCACCTTCTAAGCAACTTACATTGGAGTGCAAAATCAAAATTAGCACAACTCTCTGTACTTAGCAGCCTTAGATCACATCCTGCTTCAGAATTTCCAGGTAGTATACAAGTCAATCATTCTTCAACATCGTAAATATTAATCTCTAGATGCAACCATTGTCAAAGTCTCCCAAACTTTTAAAAACTTCATAACCTTTGAGTTCTCTCTTTAAATAGATTGAAATAGTGTAAGTATTAATCTTCTTGGTATGACTACAAATGATAGCATGGCTACAGGGTTTCCATTCATAGATACAATTTCGATTAAGAACATGCCTAAATTAAAACTTTGAAATGGACTAAGCGAAGACCATTGTCCTAAATTGCGAGTGATTACCATCTATAATTACCCGTAACTTAGAACAATAAGCTTCGCTTGGTCCATTCCAAAATTTTAATTTAAGCATGTCCGTAATCAAAATTATATCTAGGAATAAAAACCTTATAGCTAGACCATTATTTCACTGTCTAAAGAGAAAACTCAGTTATGAAGTTTCTAAAGGTCTCGGAGGCTCTGACAATAGTTGCACCTAAAAATTTATACTTACGAGGTTGTGAAATGACTGACTGTCAACCCACCTAAAAATTCCGAAACTTAATATTTGGGTAGAATGTGGCCTAAGTCCACTAAGGACAGAGAATTGTGCATGTTTGATGGATTTGCAGATGTTACATAAGCTAAGATTGACTATGTACGGAAATTTAAGAAGTTAAGGACTTTTCTTTTGCTTGAAAAGCTTAAAAACAATAAAGAAATTGATAATAGATTCTTTAGAATCTAGAGACGAGACTAAAAAAAATATTATCAATCTATTCACCGTTTTCAAGTTTACCAAGTAAAAGAAAAGTCTTTTTAAGTACCAAAGCTTGTGAGACGGCAAAGGAAGCTGTTTGACTCAAGAAATTCCTTTCTGATCTTAGTGTTGTGAGAATTGAGCAAGTTCTCATCACATTGTTTTGGGATAATAGTGGAGTTGTTGCACAATCCAAAGATCTAAGGAATTACAAGAAAGGAAAGCACATAGAAAGAAAGTACCACATCATTTGAGATATTGTTGCTCGATGAGATGTAGTAGTAGCAAAGATTGATAGTGCAAATAATCTAGCAAATTCATTTACCAAAGCCTTGCCTCAGGACTTTTGAGTCACATATGGAGGGAATGACAGTTAGATTAGTGCATAATAGTCTTTATGGCAAGTGGGAGATTGCTAGGATTAGTGTCCTTAAATCCTATGACATTATGTTGTATTTAATAAAGTTATTTTATTATTATCTAAAATAATGGTAACATAAATATTTAAACATTATCATATATTTCATGCGATGCATAGTAAGTGATTTATGTGATTTAGTCACAGAAGATATAAATCACAAGTTCTTTGTAAATGTAGAATTTTAGTTCGTAGTCGGTGATGAAATTGGGCATTTCATATGCGAAAACTATAACATATTAATTAAAATGATTTATCTTGATCATGGAAGTGGAGACTTTTAGTTGATATGTTGATATGTTTTAAGAGTTAAGACATATTGAACTAGACCATTGTGAGATTTATTATTCTCCTAACGACTGTCAAATGAATAATAAATCTCATGACTTCTATTTACATTAACTCTTAATCCTGAAAGAATAATGAACCTAATCATGAAGTGTAGGTTGCTTTGATATATCAAGAGTGAAATCTAAAGTCACAATCAAAATCTCAGTATGTTAGGCAACCACATTTAGTATTGAGAGAACATATATTATCAAGATGGAATTCATAATCTCTTAAAGGAGATATAAAATATTCCCTTGAGATAAGTTTAATTGTTTTGGTTATTTAGAGTGTTAGGCCTAACCACTTTAGTAAGGAGTTACTAAAGTATATATTTATGAGATTAGATTTCACAAATATATGATGAATAACTTAAAGAATTAAATCGGGTACTCAAGGATTAAGATGTAGTAATCTTTAAAGGGCAGTCAACATTCATGACTTTGTATTACTACGAATATTTTATGAAGAGGTTGAATGTATAATAAAGTCTTGGGATATAATTTATTAATAAGGTCTAAGTGCAACTATATTTATATAGTGGTATTAAATATAGTTAATAGTAATTTTGGACTTGTCAGGAGTTGACAGAAAGGCCCAAAATCCATTGGAGCTAGTGTCTTATTTGTCCCTTTTGGTCCCACTCCAAACCACATACTAAAGCCCAATTGGAATGGCCCAAAAGACTAGCACAAATAGATAATTAGTTATGTATAAGGAGAGAAACATACATAATTTTGTATGAGACACATGACATGTGTGAAATGGTGTGTATGTGAGAGTAAGCCACTCTCTTATTCTCCCTTGAACTAATTGAGAGACCATACTTTTTCGGCATTAGTGGAATTAGAATGAAGATTAAAAGTGTTCCCAAATATTTCTAATCTTTGGTTTTGCTCGATTAGTTTAATATAATCGATTAATTAGTTTAATCGATTATAATTATTAGCTCACTTCTGTGATTAGTTTAATATAATTATTAGCTCTGCTTGATTAATTAAGGTAAGAAATGGAGTTGAGTATAACTACTAGTTTCATTAATTGGCATCAAAGCGAATGACAACTTTTTTCTTTCTTTTTAAGGTAAGACATGAAGTGAGTATTGCTAATAGTTTTATTAATTGGAATATCAATCCTTCAAATCAATTTATTTGTTTGACATCTTTTTCTACATGAATATTTTTACGGCCACAACTTTTGTTACATCTTAATGAGGTAGTATATTATTAGTGTTGAATAATTACTTTCATGTGAATTTACCACTTTTCTCCATTACTTAATCAACTACTATCACTTTTATCTTTCTACATTTATACAATGATGAGTACGTTGAAACCATCTCTTTTTGAATTGGGAAATTTGTTGAGCTGACCATGTACAAAAGGTTTTTCAAAAAATTATAAAAATAAATCCCATAAAGAAGTCAACCGCAAAACAGTTTTGTTTGTATAGATAAAGTGACATATATATCACATATCTATTGGCAATGACTGTCGAGCTCTCATTAATTTGTGGCCAAAACCGCAGAGGGATTTCTTCGCACCCCTAAATAACATGTTTGTGTCATCATTAATCCATTTCCCCCAATGTTCATGAATCATGACTCAAAAGAAGGCACTTCTTAGAGTGAATTCTATGGCCCAAAGACTATATAAAAATAAAAGGTAGCATCCTAGACACCTCTTTTGCTTTTACGAGGACAAAACTTGGGGCTTGTCTTGAAGAGCCTTCATCAAAATGTTGTGCTGCATATCTTGAGAAGAGCAAAACTTATATCTTTCATGAAAGAGGAAGTCTTTTTTTTTACATTTTGAAGGTGCAGCAACAGGTTTCCTTAAATATGTAAGACAGACTACATTGGTCTCCCAATAAGAGTTCGGCTTGGGCTTGGGAAGAGCAGCATCACGTGAGTGGTGGGGGCTGTACTTATTTGGCAAGGAATGAAGTTTGAACAAGTTGCTTGATGCTTTTCCCATAATTTTTGGTCTTACCATTTGCAGGTCCAGCTTTGGCTTTCGGCCTCTTCTTGTTTTTTCTCCGTGGGGTTCACTTGATTATCCTCTGGAGTCTGGACTATGACTGTTGAACCATATTCCACCAGCAGGTTGCACTAATGAGATGGCAAAAAAATCTATTAGAGAAAAATATAATTTTAAGAAGATGCGAAAATTAAATAATAGAAAATTTAATTCTACACACACATATCATCCTATCTTTTATAAAAGTTTTTAATGACACAAAACAACTTTTTTACTATTTTATAATCTTCATGGTGTGTGTATATAATATATATATATATATATATATATATAGAGAGAGAGAGAGAGAGAGAGAGAGAGAGAGAATGCAAATTTATGATAAAGTTCTTTTGTATAAAATGTAATAATGAGTATCCAATTAGTGTTATTCATTTCTTATTATTCCAATTAGTTTTCAATTCTTTTTATCAGTCTATGGGAGGATTCATTTAATCACGATTTTTGTCAATTTATTTCTCACCAAATTTTTAAATAAAGTTCTTTATGCAATATTCATATTACTTATATATCATTTGCTTTATGAAATCCACTATAAATACTATTCAGGTCCTTAGCATTTGGAAAAAACTGTTTTTCATTCTAGAACTTTAAAAAATTTATTTTTTGAATCATTTTTCCCCAAACTACCAAACACTTTTTGCACGGGAGGGGCTAACTAGGCTACAAGACCCTTGATAATCAGGTGCCTTATTTGAATAATACAAACATAATTTTATGAGTTAGTGTTATATGTTAGAGGAAAACCTTGTGAATATACATATGTTCTAGTTTCTACCAACTCCCCAACTCAAAATTGGTTGCTTTCTGCAGTATATTCTAGCCCATGTTATGCTGAGAGGAAGTTGCTTTGGGAAAGCTTAGTCCATGTGGCATCTCTTCAGTTACTCCCTTGGGTTATCGTTGGAGATTTTAATGAAGTTTTGATGGGGGATGACAAATTCGGTGGGCGACCGGTCAATGTTAACAGAGCAATTAGATTTCAGGAATGTCTGGATAGATGCAAGATGATTGATATAGGGTTCTCAGGGCCACGATATACTTGGTCTAACCTCAGGCCTCTCACTGGTCTTATCCAAGAAAGAATTGATAGATTTATCATTAATGCTGAGTAGAATGCTTTGTATCCGAAAGCCGTTGTCCAACATCTTGAGAGAGTTCACTCTGACCACTGCCCTATCATACTGTCTATTCACCATGACGCTAGGCTTAGGCTTACCCAACCTTTTAAGTTCTAGCCTATGTGGCTATCCCACCCATCTTTCCTAGAGGTGGTTCGGGATTCATGGGTTGAAATGACATCCTTACCTTCTACTATCTCAAGCTTTACCTTGCAGGCAAGAGAATGGCATAGGAATATTTTTGGTAACTTGTTACAAAGGAAGAACAGAATTCGGGCTTGGTTAAGAGGTATCTAGAAGAATTTGGCAAATCAACCAAATGACTACATCATTAATCTTGAGAAAGATCTGAGAGCAGAATTTTCAACAGTTCTGAAACTAGAAGAGGAATTTTGGGCTATGAAAGCTCGCATATCTAGACTAGTTGAGGGACACAGGAACACTGCTTTTTATTATACTTCAGTGCTTGTCCGACGAAGAAGGAATCGCATCACAACAATGAAAAATTGAATGGGGAATTGGATCCATGGAGATTCTAAAATAGCTAATCATATTAGGAATGGCTTTTTAGAGCTCTTCTCCACCAATCATTGTAGTTCCTAGCTGGCTGAATGGACTCCACCTTTTTGGCAGGCTGGTCTTCATAAAGCCGATGTCGCCCATCTTGAAGGCCCTCTTACAAATGCGGAAATTTGGTCCGCCTTATGGTCCTTGAAACCTTACAAAGCTCCCGGACCCGATGGTCTCCATGCGGGCTTCTTTCAAAGATTCTGGCATACGGTCGGTAACTCGATTAGGGAAGCGATGAAGCTGATTTTCTCATTAGGCGAGATGCCAGCTTACTTGAATAAGACTCTCATCACCCTTATCCCCAAATGAAGCAACCCAGAGACCCTTGGAAATTATCATCCTATTAGCCTTTGTAACTCAATCTATAAGGTGGTAACCAAGATTATAGTAACAAGACTAAGACCCCTCCTTGCAGATTTAGTGTCGCCACTACAGATGACTTTTGTTCTGGGCAGAAAAAGGGTTGATAGTGCTATAATTGTGCAGGAATTGATTCACTATGTCTAGGAAAAAAGGGAGAGGTGGGGTGATGGCAATAAAAATTGATTTCGAGAAAGCTTATGACCAAATGGAATGGAGTTTCATTAGGGACACTCTCAACCTTTTTAGATTTCCAAAGCACCATATCACTCTGATCATGAGCTATGCGTTTCCTACTCATCGGTTGCTATTCTTTTTAATGGGGGAGCACTTAACTACTTCAATCCTTCAAGGGGCATTAGACAGGGGGACCCCCTTTCCCCTTACTTGTTCATGCTTTGTATGGAGGTGCTTGGAGCTTTGATCAACAATAAGTGTGATGTGAAGCTTTGGAACCCAATCAAGACATCACAAGGTGGGCTGGCCTTTTCACACCTTTTCTTTGCAGACGACCTCGTGCTGTTTGAAAAGGCGGATAGGAAAAATTGTATGGCTGTCCAAGATGTGTTGGATACATTCTGCTCTCTCTCTCTGGCCAAAAGGTGAGCTTGGAAAAATTTCGGGTGTTTTTCCCCCGTAACATATCCTCTGAGAGTAGGTTGTAGATGTGTGAGTTGCTGGGTTTTCGATCCACCCCAACCCTAGGAAAATATTTGGGCTTCCTAATCAAGCATTCCTCATCCCCACAGGATTTCAACTTTATCATTGAGCGAGTGCAAAGCCGGCTTACGGGGTGGAAAGCTAATCTTCTTTCATTTGCAGGCAAATCGGTCCTTACCTAGTCAGTTATCTCAACTATCCTAAACTATTGTATGCAATGGGTATCGCTTCCGCCTAAAATATTTCAAAACGTGGATAGAGTTAGTAGAAATTTTCTTTGGGGGTCATCGGAGAATAAGAGGAAACTCCATTTGATCAGCTGGAAGAAAATTACCATAACAAAAAAAGATAGGGGATTAGGTTTGCAAGCAGCCAAAGAGAAAAATGTAGTGCTTTTAGCTAAACTAAATTGGAGATTCAAAAAAGAGAACGACTCCTTATGGGCCAAAGTCCTATCCAAAAAATATTGTATGCGCAGTAGGACCCCAAACCACTTGTTAAAGTCCAGAACTTGCTCCACCACTTGGGCGGCAATGAAAAAAGGAGCTGATATGTTCATGGAGGGCTCCAAATGGATTGCTGGCAAAAATGGTAACCTTTCCTTTTGGTTTAACAAATGGCTTTCTAGAGGTACAATGAGGAATCTAATTGAAGGGCCTTTGAATCAAGGTGAGGACCAGTTACTACTCAAGGACATTGTGGGGTTTAATGGTTGGAATTGGCACGCTCTTTCCTTTATTTTCAAGCAGTTGGCTCTTGAAATTAAAGCTACTCCTCTTCCCTTTTCATCAACTTGTGAGGATAGGATCTCTTGGATATCCTCCACAAATGGAGATTTTGACATCAAGGAAGCCTATAAGATTGCATGTTTGGAGAAATCAGTAAGTGACCATAATCTTTTCCATGGTTCTTGGGTGTGGAAAGTCCTATTGCTTCCAAAGGTGCAGTGCTTCCTTTGGCAATGCTACCATCAAAGTATCCTAACTTGTGCATTGCTTGCTGTAAGAGGGATCGACATTGACCCTCTTTGCCCACTATATAGGTTAGCCCTTGAAACTATCATTCACCTGCTCAAAGATTGCCCCTCTTCCCAAAACTTCTGGAATAGTTCAGCCTCCAATTGATCCTAATGATTTCTATGGGAGCAATCTCATGGAGTGGCTCCGCCAAAATTGTTATTCTTCCCTTCACTCTCACTTAGGGTCTGTTTGATTGGAGGAGTGGAGATACGAGAGGATGGAAAATTAGTAGGAGGATAGAAAATATTTGGTTTTCCCTCATGTGTGTTTGGTTGGAGGGGTGGAAAAGTGGGAGGGTGGAAAACTTTTTTGTTTGGTTAGAGAGAAAAAGGGGAGGATGGAAAATGTAGTTTATATAAATTGACTATTATGTCCTTGTTATATAATATATAAGAAATAGATATATTTACACTCATTAAATAATATAAAAAGTAACACAAATACATATACATTTATATTACTTTTCTTTATTATTATATATAATTTAAAATTTATGGGCAACAAAAATTGATTATGCGTTAATTGGGAAGACATTTTCAAAAAAAAATTATCGACATGACCATACGTAGACTGGGAAGATTGGATTGCCATTCCAATTAGTTGGATTATCCATCTACCAAATATCCATCACAAGTGAGAACTAATCAACATATTGGTCATAATAATTACTAATTAAAGCACCTTACCCTTGATTTTTTGTTCTTATCATCCCAAACATAACTAGCAAAGAAACACTATAAAAAAAAAAACTAATACACATAACAAATCATGTAAAATAGACTACTTATGAATAATAATACAAATAAAAATCATTCTTTACATCTATTTGTAGAAAGCTTATTGAAATAAGTCTATATATATAATATGAAACATAACCAAAGACATGAATCTTAATCAACAAGTGCTGCTCTTGCCACTAACACTTGCACTAATAAATCAAAAGTTTGCACCAACAGATTCCAAAATAGCAAAACTGAAATTAGATAATAAAAACCAACTGCAACTGCATTAAACAATCCACATAGTCTCTTTCACACACAAAACACAACCACTAATAAATCAAAACCTTACACCAACAGATTCTAACAATCACAACTAATACCAAACAATAAAATCCAACCTCATCAAAGCACATGAACCTCTCTGTTTCACACACAATACACGGATTCTTTATATGCTTAGATTCAATAATCCCAAATGGGTTTGCAAAAAATAAGAAATAGATAATAAAAATAGCACAATGGTGTGTGTGTGTATTAAAGGAAAAAGAACTAAATGTGTGTATTAAAGGAAAAAGAATTAAAAAAAAAATTATAGGAGAAAGATTTGGGAAGAACGGAATTAAAAAAAAAAAAAAAAAATCAAATAGCAAAAAAAGTGGAGGTCATACCTGTCTCGGTTGGAGAGGAAATCAAAAGATCCCTTGGCTAGAGAAAAAAAGAAACGGAAACTAATGAGGACAAGACAAAAAAAAAAAAAAAAGAGAGAAGAGAACCAGGAGTTCACGTTGCTGTGCTGTGAAGATGCTAGAAAGTGATAAGGATGAAGAGGCAAAAGGTTAATCAAGTCACAGGTGTAGTGGGAAAGTGAGAGGAGTATGTGAGTGCAATAAAGTGAGGGAATTTGTATAAATTACATCATTCATCATCTTTTCTCCTTAGTTTTCCTCCCAATTTGGGAGGACAAAAAAATGTGGGCTCGAAGGGATTATTTTCCACCCCATTTTCTGTTTCTCTTGTTTTTTCTCCTGAACCAAACAAAAGAAAATTCCATTTTCCACCTATTTTCCTCTCCCTGTTTTCACCCCAACCAAACATACCCTTACAAAATATTGATTGGAAAGTTGTCTTCCCTCTAGGAATTTGGAATATTTGGTTGCATAGTGTTGACACCCTATTTTGCAACCCGTATTTAACCTCACATGAAGGGTAAAAGGGTAATTTCACATTGGAAATATGCATCTTGATTCTGGTCATTAGATCCTTAATCTCATTTCACCAAAATGATCTTGATGTTGTAACGATCAAATCGATTGCTCATGAGCCTTAATCGGACCATTAGATTGAAAGTTATCATCAAATCAAGTTTTAATGGCTGAGATGTACTATTACAAATTGAGTTTGACTATATGTGATTATGAACAATTGATTTCAATTGGTTATAAATATAATCAATTTGAGATCGATGATGTGTCATAATTTGATTGGTTAGAACTACATTTTATGGTAGAGTTGCATACACCTAATTAATTAGATAGTTAAACATTAATTATTCAATGAGTAATTTGTGCAATTATCTTTTAATTAGAGTAAATTTAGAGCCAATTAAGTCTGAAATGGGAGTGATTGGAGCTATTTAATGTTAATTGGGAGCTAATTTGGGGACCTATTAATGTTAATTGTGCTGAAACCATTTTCTAACAAATGACCTCTGCTTACCATTTCATTGATATCTCTCAGAATATTTTGAATCTGTGAATGAGGTTATTTTTTCAGAAACTAGATATCCGGGGCTTCAATTTGAGCACAAGAATGAGACAATTCCAATCAGAATTGAGGCAGATATGATTTTTCAAAGTTGGCTCTATAGGCTGTGACAGCAGCTACGAGAAAACCGAATTTTGGCTTGCTCCTCACTCCCACCAATCTTTCCATTTAATGCACTAGATTTCCCTAAAGGCTAAAATGAGGTCTAGGTTCATGATTCCTTGTCAACTCTCATTAAATGGCCTTCCATTCATATTTCTTCCACCACTACTATATAAACCCTCCTCTCCTTCATTCTAAAACACAAAAAAACAACACAAAAAATCCCCCTCTCTTCTCTTCTCTTAAGTTCTAGTGAAGTTGAGTAGTCTTGTCATATCTTGGTCTTCCTGAGACTCAAGTTATTGAGTGAGACTCACTCTCCCTCTCCTAGTTCTTCTTTTCCTCTACCCTTAGGACCTCCATCAAGAATCTCCTCCTCCATTAAAAATCTCCTCCTCCATTACATGGATCTTGCATGAAGGTATAATCCCCTTCCCTAACTGTTTGCTTATATTGTCATGATGAAAATTTAAGATTAAAGCATGATAATTCTCTTGAATATGTTTGAATGTTCTTAATTGTTCTTATGTGTTCTTCACATGTTCTTAGTTGTTCATCACATGTTCATGCATATCACTAGATTTAATCTTAAATCCACATCAAAAATATGAAAAACATGTTTGTTTAGTAATTCTTTCAAATCCTTGAATCTAGGTTATCACTATCCACACACATTCACTAGAGTTTATTTTTCAATCCAAATGCCATGCTTAATAAATTGAATTAGGGTTTATCACATGCACATACATTAAATTCAACATACAAATTGATTGACATATTGGATGATGTGATATGAATGTTGGCCACCATAGTCTAGAAGACCGGTTTCACCGGGCAAGATGGGTGCCTAACACCTTCCCATCTTGTAACATAGCCTCCGAACTTAGATCAAGGGTTAGTAGATCAAATACTTATCCATGTAATTTTTGATTTTTAGATTGTAATTAGGAAATAAAGTCATGTACTTTATCTTAGATTGTATCTAGGACCAAAGCTATGTAATTTTCCTATGATCAATGTAAATTCAATTTCAAATTAATAAAATGAGGAATTTTTCATTCGTGGTTTTCTTATTTTTCCAATAATTAAATAAGTGGCGACTCCATTGTAAAACCCTTAATCTAAAGGGAAAAATATAACTAGTCGAACCTCCATTTTGAGAGGCAATAACACGACTCCACCCATTCACGTGGGTTTGGCCCAACACATCATAAAAACGGGCCGGGGGCGCGGTCTCTCACACATAGAAATGCAGTGATGTTTAATGATGGTAGGACCCGAGGATCTGTGAGGGAAAATACCATTTTGCAAGTGATGGAATTTGTTTTCCTTGGAATTAATGAAAAGCATGCAGCTAGCTGCAACACCATCCAAGTAAAATGGACCAAACCCCCTACAAACTGGTATAAGGAAAACTCTGATGCGTCATCCCTAGGCAACCTGGATCTTGCTAAGGGAGGTGGTCTCATTAGAGATGAAATGGGGAAGTGGATCAAAGGATATGCAAGAGCAATTGGCTCAACCACAAGTGTAGCAGCAGTGCTTTGGGCACTACGAGATGGTATCCGGCTTTGTATTGCTCTAAAAATCCAGGCAGTGGTGTTTGAATTGGATGCCAAATCGGTTTGTAGACCTGCTAAAGAGGGATGACCAACTTAGCCATAGCAATGATAATATAGTGGTTGACTATAGGAAAGGGCTTAGAGAGATCCCTTCGGTGGCGATCAGCATTGTTATAGAGAGGCAAATAGGTGTGCGGATGATTTAGCTAGACAGGGAGCTTATCTGTCACAAGATTTTGTAGTTTTTCTTGAACCTCCGTCGAAGGTGTCTTTACTTTTGAATCTTGATTCGACTGAAATTTTGTATGGCCATAGCGTTGCTATTGCTGTTTCCTTTGCTTAGTTGTGTTTAATAAAATCCCAGTTTACCAAAAAAAAAAAAATACATATGTACATACGTATATTTATGTCATATTTTTACAAGATTTTTTAAAGTCTTACATGATATGAAAAATCATACACACACATATATATCATTTAAAGAATGCAGCACATATCAAAATGTTAGACTATTATAGTTGAAGGTTTCTACCGGTCAAAAAACTATGTTATGCTAGAGGTGTATACAATTATATATTTAGCTTCTCAGAGCTTGTGAGCCTTAATAATGTCAACATACAGTGGCATTTTTAAGAAATTTTTTTTAGAATAATCATTAAGGAAATTAAATTATACTTAATCAAATAATTTTTTTTAAAATATATATTGAAGAGGAAGAATATTGGAGGTGACAGATCAGATTATATGAACGGCTTGTTAAACAAATGGGCCAATAATAGACGGATCCTACGTGGACGGACAAAAGGGGTGGACGGACCAAAAGGCAACGTGGCACTTAATTATTCATTATATGGGCCGCAAGAAATCCTAAATGGAAATGACTTGCGCCTCACGGTTAACTCTAGTCCATAGAATCCCAATACGAATAGAATTCTAATACAAAGAAGATTCCAGAAGATACGCTCATTAATGAGGATCTTCCCTATATGGAAAAGACTTGCTACGCAAACATAATAATTCAATTCTACACCACTATAAAAGCCCAAAGACCCTCAGAAAACAGGTATGCATAATTCACTCCAGCTATGATACTCTAGAGTTGTGAAAACATTCTGACTTGACCTTTAGAGGGTATTTGGTTGGCACCACACTGGTGCTTTTTGTTAGTTCCTTTCATGTTGTTGTGCAGGTATAGTTGCGAGTGTGCGAGAATTGTATAACTCACTGGTGATTTTTTCGGCATCATCATATATATATATTAACATCACAAGAAAAAAAAAAATGTAAATAAAGTTAAAATGTAGTTTTACAATATATATATATATATATAAAAAAAAAATAAAATAAAATGTAAGATCTAGTTTTGTCTATAGTAGCTGCTTAATCTTGGCATCGATGAGCGTGAATTGGTTCAGGTGTCTTGCATATTAAAAAGGAAGGTTTTATACAAGAGAAAGTCTTGCATATAAAAGGTCTTGCATATTATTTCTTTCACCAAAGAGAAAGTCTTATTTTTTACAGTTTTGAAGGTGCAGTAATTTCTTTCCTTAAAGATGTAAGTAAGACTACGTTGATCTCTCAATCTGAATCTAGGGAGACCATTATCATGTGAGTGCAGGTTGCTTGATGCATGCTTTTCCATTTGCAGGTATAGCTAGCTTCTAGAAAGCACGGATGAGGCTGGGAGGGTGCCGCACTCGCGTCCGACGCGGCCCGAAACGGGATGCGGTGTTCGACGCGGTTGCTCGCGCGTCGGTGCCACGTCTGAGTTTTTTTTTTTTTTTTTTCCTCAGATTCGGGCCGACTCAACTTGATTCGTGCCGACACAGCTCAATTCGCGCCGAATCAGTTTCGATTCGCTTTGAACCGGGCTGATTCAGCCAGAATCGTGCCGTATCGGCAATATCGATTCGTATCAACCGGCGACCGATACGGCCAAAACATGCCAAAAAGGCCGAAATCTGCCTTGAATCTGGCTGGAAAATCTGAAATTCTCACCTCAGAGCCATATTAATGTGTTTCTTGCCTTCTTCTTTCTTTGGTTTGTGAATCAAAACATAGTAATGTGTTTTTTTAAAATATTTTAATAGTAAAAATATATAGAAAATATAAATAAAAATATTTTTAATAATTTTTTAATCGCCGAGTCCCACCGCACCCGCATCTGAGTCCCGAAACACACCCGTGCTACATAGGCTAGCTTTGACTTTTGGCTTCTTTTTTTTGGTGACTAAACATAGCTAGTCACTGTACTTCTTCCATAGACCGATCTTTGGCTTTTGTGCTTACCACTGTAAAGCACTAAAGAGTTTGAAAACAAATCAATAAAACAACTTGAAGAGAAAATATATTAGAGAAAGACTGAGAAATTCATGGAAAAGAAGAGATAGAGGAGAAGGAGAGAAACTGACAAAAGGAGTCAAAGATTCACACAGAAACACAACCTCACTCGGTCTTTATTGCCAAGTAAGCTTGAGAAGTTTCTTTCTGAATGAGGAAGAGGATATATTTGAAACCCTTTTTTGTCTAATTTTTGTGAAATTTTCCTTCTTTTTTTTTTTTTATAAATTTGGTTGATTGTCCTGTGGACTTTTGGTTGTTTTGCCAAGTAAATGTAGGGGTTTTACCTAGAAAGCACGGACGTAGCTGGGAGGGTGCCGCACCCGAGTCAGACGCAGCGTGACCCGGGACGCGGCGTCCAACGCGATTGACCGCACGTCGGTGCCGCGTCTGAGTTTTTTTTTTTTTTTTTCCTTAGATTCGCGCCGACTCAGCTCGATTCGCGTCGAATCAGTTTCGATTCGCACCGAACCAGGCTGATTCAGCCAGAATTGGGCCATATCGGCCGGCGATTGATATGGTCAAAACAGGCCGGAACAGGTCGAAATCGGCCTTGAAACTCACCAAAGAAGCCGAAATTCTAACCTCAGATGCGTTTCTTGCCTTCTTCTTTCTTTGTTTTGTGAATCAAGTATATTAATGTGTTTTTTAAGAATATTTTAATAGCAAAAATATATAGAAAATATAAATAAAAATATTTTTAATAATTTTTTAATCGCCGAGTTCCGCTGCACCCGCACCCTACTTTTTCAAAAATTGCTGAGTCCCGCACCCGCACCCGAGTTCCGAAACGTACCCGTGCTTCATAGGGTTTTACCTTATTCCACCAGCCGATGCACTAATGAGATGGCAAAAAAATTTATTAGAAAAAAAAAATCTAATTTAAGAAGATGCAGAAATTAAATAATTTGATATGAAAGTAGCAAATTTAATTCAACACACACACGTATAAGTGACCATACTTATCTTGTTTTTCCTCCACGCGCTTCACTTGACTATCCTCTAGACTTTGATTGTTTTCACAAGTAAATCTAGGGGCTTTTCCTTATGCCATCAGCAAGTTGCACTAATGAGATGGCAAAACTATCGCAAAACTATTTGTTAGAAATAATTTGGTAAGAAAATAGCAAATTTAATTCAAAACACACACACATATATATATTGTTAGCCTATCTTTTATATAAGATTTTAATGATACAAAAACAATTATTTCACTATTTTATATTTTTTTTAGAATATATGTGTAGAGAAATAGAAAAAGATAATACAAGTTTATTATAAAGTTCTCTTGTATAAAATGTAATGATGAGTATCCAATTAGTGTTTTTCATTTCTTACTATGCCAATTAGCTTTGAATTATTTTTATCACGTCCATGTTATTTAGGATTGATTTAATCCTGATTTTTGTCAAAAATGTCGTCACCAAATTTTTAAATAAAGTGCTTTATGCAATATTCATATTACTTATATGTCATGTGCTTTATGAAATCCACTATAAATTTATCTCATTAAGCACATGATATGTGATTTATGAAATTATATTTACTTATATAATTTTCTTTTACAATTAGAAATATCTTAAAATAAGAACATAAATATAAAAAGAAATTTCTTAAAAAATTGTTCTAAATATAAAATATAACAACGCGTACTTTTTCATTAAAGTAATTTTATTAGGCAATTTTATCCACGTGTCATCAATTTTATAAAAGTAATTTTAATAATTTTTTTTATGCTTTCTTATATTTATCAATAACATTCATTACTACTCATTTAATTTAGTAAATTTCTTTTTCATTAAAAAAATTTGTTTTCATTACTACCCATTTAATTTAGCATTTCTACGTGACTGACTCTTTCTCTCTTCTGCATTTCTCAAAACCGTGTATCAAGTCATCCAGGAGAACTAGTAGGGATTGATATATCACCTGAATTGTAATCCAGGTGAAAAAACAAGCTAAAAAAGGAGACACAAAGTAGCTTTAATAACTCATTGAGATTCATTTTTGAGTATGAAAACCTTAATATGTTTTGAAGATCACTCCTAATCTTGGAAAATTAGCTAGATCTAGGCAACCAAAATCTTTCTTGTTATGGAAGTTCTCACCAGCTTAGTATTTAGGACATCATTTGTTTTTTAGTTTTAAAATATTACCAATCATGCCAAATGGGCATAACCTAAGAAGTATGCAAGAGTATACACCCACGGAAATGCAAGGCATCCTAAGACTTCCAAATATTTCTATATGAAAATTAATATTTTATCTTGTATACTTCTTGTGGGATAGGCTGCACCCTGTATCACTCATATATGATTTATTTCCTATAAATCACAAAGCTGACACAAGAGGCCAAGAAACTTCAAGGGAAAAAAGAAGAAAAGAAGCTAGCATTGACAATAGGACACCGCATACAAGTTGAACTTCAGCCTTCAGGTTACAAATCAAGTTTTTATTTTTCATTGGTAGGTTAAAGTCAGTTTTGGGCTCATAATCTCAGATTCAACCCAATTATTATAAAGGAAGGAAACTACATTTGAGTTTGGAGCTCATTGGCAGGTACAAACTAAACTCATAACAAGAAGTCAAGATTTTTATTTATTTTTGGTAAGTTACACACACATCCAATGGGTCCTGAGCCCACAACCTCACCCTTCACCAAGAACTTAGAAGAGAAGGAGCATGATGAGTCAAGTTTATATTCCCCAAATCACTCAAAGCAATATCTACTATCTTTTTTAATAGGTAAGTAAGAGTTTTATTGATCAGAATATATTAATAAAAGCTCAAAGACAACATACAAAAGAACAACTTACATTGTTCCCCTTTAATTGTAATTGTAACTTCTAATTTTACAGTGTCTGCTGATAACAACCATAACATTGTGAAATGCTACAAAAAAAGAAAAAAGAAGAAGTAGATAACATATATACTAAACCAGGTCAAATTAAGAAGCTAGTTTACACAAAGGAATCATATTACTTGAGAAAAAAAACAAAAAAACAAAAACAAAAAAAAAACAAAAAACAAAACAAACCAAAACAACAGAGGAATATTGTACCTGAAAAAGGATTACTATATGTTTGAAAGATCAATTTGAACCGCTAACATGTGAAAATTTCGGGCAATCGAAAATCTTTATTTTGACAAGTGGCCGCATCTTAGGGAGATTCTTCAACTTCTTGCAGCCGCTCAGATAAATTTTTTTTAGCACTGGGAAGTCACTGGATTTGCACTGAGCCCAAGTTTCCAAATCATTCATATGCCAAATTTTTAGTGAAAGTAAAGATGGGAAAGCAATTTTGACAATTCCCCATCTGTAGAAGTTGGGGCCAATATGTTTAACCCCATTAACATTCACAATTTGAAGAGATTTCAAGAGAGGCAATGGACCAAATGGTGGGAGCTCTTCAATTAAACATTTGGTCAGGGTGATAGATATAAGATGTGTGAATGAAGGATTTGACACCCAAGATGGAAACTTGGAATTATAGTTGTAAATCTTCAAAACCTTGAGGTTGCAATGAGGTCAAAGACCTCGGGCAATGTCAAAATTTGCATTAGGTTCGTTTTCGGACCAAACCAAGGATAATTTGTGAATACCAGTCTTGAGATGCAACCTTGCTCCCTTAGCCTCATCCAAAGTTGCCACATTCTCGAGATTTTCAATGCTAAGCTCCCCACAAAGGTTATTTAGGTTTCTTAGCTCTGCAATTTGACACCCATCTTTCCTTAGGATGGTGAATTGAAGTAGTGTTTGAAGAGAGGTCAATCTCCCAATAAATGTAGGCATCAAATTCAATTTAACAAGACTAATAACAAGATGGCGCAGGTTAGACAACAAGCACAGGTTGTCAGGAATGCTGGTCAATTCATGACAACGAAAGAGGTTCAGGGTTCGAAGCCGAAAGAGATTGATGATTGATCTACTCAATGTCTCGATTGGATTATAGGAGAGATTTAGAGACCTAAGATGGAGCAAGTCACAAACATAATCTGGAAGACTTTTGAAACCGGCATGTGACAGATCAAGTACACGTAGGAATCTTACCTTTAGGAACAATTGCCCAGCATCATTCAATGGAGAGTTGGAGTAACAGTGGGTGCCTCTCCTCCTAAGGAAGATTGTGCGTAAACCCCTTGAAGGTTGTAGCCATCCTTCAGATATGGAACAGCGACCCATAGATGCATGGCGTGCCTTCTCTGAGACAAGACCATCAAACAGACAGTGGCGCACGAATTCATGGTCCATGGTAAAGCGATCAATGTTTATCCAGTCAAATCTTAGTTTGTACAGAGGAGGGTCTAGGTCCAGGTCCAATGATGTAAAAGCTGGTTCAGGGTGATCTGGATATGCGACCAGAAAGTAGTTCCAAGACACCATTAGATCAAAGTAATGGCTTGCTTCCTCCTCCAAGCTACGTCCAGCAACAGGGTGAACAAGTCCCCCAGCTACCCATAATAAGACCAAATCTTTCTTGTAAAAGGTGAAACCAGGGGTGAATATGAAGCAGAATTCCAGGCATCTTCTCAAATACCAAGGAAGTAAATCATATCCTGGGTTTTTTTTGTTACTACACGAGGAGGAGGAGAACGGAGGTAGTGAGGGTGAGGGTAAAGAGTGCATTTCTTCAACAAGATTTTCTAGATGTGCCATAATGAGGGACATTCTTTTTACCGTACAAAGCATATGGGCAGGAATATAATTTTCGAGAAAGAGATACTCGTTTGCCCTTCGCTGCCTTTGAAGCAATAATGACCACAATGTTAATGTTTGTGTTTGTGAAGGAGGAGGAAGTGCAGAATGTGAATGTTTTTTTAGAGACCAAAGGTACTTAATCTCTAGAATGCACGGACGCGGCTGGGAGGGTGCCGCACCCGAGTCCAACGCGGCGCGACGCGGGACGCGGCGTCTGATGCGGTTCACCGCGCGTCAGTGCCGCGTCTGTGTTTTTTTTTTTCTTAGATTTACGCCAACGCAGCTCGATTCGAGCCGAATCGGCTTCGATTCGCACCGAACCGGCCAGAATCGGCCAGAATTGGTCCATATCGGCCGACGACTGATACGGCCGATACGGCTGAAACAGGCCGAAATCGGCCTTTAAACTCGTCGGAGAGGCCGAATTTCTGACCTCAGATGCGTTTCTTGCCTTATTCTTTCTTTTTTTTTGTGAATCAAGTATATTAATGTGTTTTTTAAAAATATTTTAATAGTAAAAATATATAGAAAATATAAATAAACATATTTTTAATAATTTTTTAATCGCCGAGTCCCGCCGCACCCGCACCCGCACCCTATTTTTTCAAAAATTGCCAAGTCCTGCACCCGCACCCGCACCCGCACCTGCACCCGCACCCGAGTCCCGAAACGCACCCGTGCTTCATAGATAAGTAAGTTCCAAATCCATGCCGTCTTCATCTTCAAGTAACTCTTCAAAGAGCTCACACGATAATGGAGGAGACTCGTAAGACTCGGCTCTAATCTCCAATTCAATGTCTTCAAATAAATCTTCTACTTCATATACCAAATCCTTCACTTTGCAGTACCACTCACGGAATGGAAGTTTGTTTTTGCTTGAGCTGCCAATTTCCTTGTGCGCAGTTATCAACCCAGGCCTTAACATCAATAACCACTCCTTCAGCCTCTCCACATAGAAGAAGCGTTCAGCATCTTCTTTTTTCAACAAATATGTGTTCTGAAACTCGGTAATGAAATTCACCAGCCAAACGATGGTGCCAGTGAACGGATGAGAGGGTACTGGTAATAGGCTTCTTGATGTTGATGTTGATGTTGATGTTGGCGAGATATCGCCCTCCATCACTCCCCTTTAATCTCTCTATTTCCAATTCAAACTTCAAACTTCCCTGTCACCAATAACAACTTTTCTCATCATCAATTTTTGAAAAACCAAAACCAAAACAAATATATACTAGTAGTAGTATTATATTAGATGGTATTATACTCTGTAGCGTAGTGTAGCGTAAATCTAATTCCTAATTTTTCTATCCTTATCCTAATAGATAATAAAATTCTCTTCTCTAAATTAAAAAATAATCAATTAAATGGAATCGTTCAAAAATCAATACCTGAATTCAGAACCAGATGCTCGTTGTAGTAGCTAGGTAACTTCAAAATGTCTTTGCTATGTTTGTGGTGGCCCTCAACAATCTCCAAAACCCTAATCCATTCCCATTTTTCCCCATTCGAACCCCTATTGTGAAAGAGGCAACTACACTAAATCAGTGGAGAAATGAAGGTTTATGTAGAAGTTGGGAACACCCTTGTAGAATATTCAACAGGAAAGCATCCTAACCTCCTAGTAATTAATAGTGGGTTTTGACTTATAAGTGTATCTCGGAATGGTAAATACATTGATTGTATAGGCCCTGTAATGGTTATCTAGGTGTAGTTTAAAATTTAAATACAATTGTGTTTAGATTGATGTTTTGTTGTGCTTTGTACATGTAATTCCGATCAATATATACAATATAATTTAATTTAATTTAATTTAGACAAGAATTGCAAAAAAATGCACAATGCATGCTCCGCTTTATTTATTATTCAATTTTAAATATCATGTTAGCAAAACATGTAAAATCCAATAATTATTTGATTTTTATTGATTTTTAGGGTTAATAACCATGATAGAATCCTATTTTTAAGATAACACTTTTTTTTTTTTTTTTTGATGTGAGATAATACTATTTTTTGTTAGTATATAGACCAACCAGTCGCCACCATATTTCAGAGATTTAAAGATATATAAATCAATAGATGCAAAGAGAAATTATAAATTTTTTATAGTTAATTCTTTTTTGAGAATGATCATTGTCATTTTAATTGTTGTCATAATTGAGGAATTAATCAACACCAATTTTGATATACAATTCAAGAACACCAACTTTTTTATAGTTGAAATGGGGAGGAGAGATTTAAACCCTAAATCACTTGGAAACGCCTAAACATATCAACTAATTGAACTACAAGGCTCTTAACACAATTCAAGAACAATAAATTAAAACCATATATCAATAATCAAGATGAATTGCACTATTTAAAGCTTGAAAATTTTCATAAAATTTAAGCAATAATTGAACTATTATTAGTAGTAAAATTGAAGAAGAATAGAAACTCAATAAAACAAAAAAGATCCACAAAACTGACTAGCCTATATCCTATAATTTCCACATTCCATAACTTCACCTTTTATTAACTTATTTTATAGGATTTAGAGTGTGGGGCCTATCCTACTATCCCACCAATTTTCAACCCCTATAAGAAAAATGAGTAAAATATGATTGATTGGACAAAAACAAAACCCGAAGTCAGATGAAATAACTTGATTATTATAGGTCTAGGATTTCTCTAAGTTTTACCACATCCATTTTTTTGGGGATTTGTTTGAAAAGCTTATTGGATTTTTTTATTAAATAAAGAAAAAAATTAGTTTGGTTATTTTTTTGGTTTTCTTAGTGTGAAAGAAAATTTTTATTCTTTAGAGTGGAAGGAAAGTTTATTCCTTGTAAAAAATATAACGTACTCATTGTCCACTAAAGAATAGAAATTGAAGTCTTATAAATTGATATTGTTGCAAATAATTTAGTGATTGAGGTCTAGGGGACTTTCTCAATGGGGAGAGGAGTAGAACTATAGACTTTAGCGAGGAACCAAGAGTTTTATAAGAAGGTAATGCAAGGAGAGAAACAACAAAGTTTTCATTTTCCCAACAAAAGTTTTTGTGGAGTGCACAAAATCAAGAAAAATTTATGAGGTTTGAATTAATGTTGTGAAGTGAAAAATATAATGAGACTCAAGGATCCTTACCTAGAACTAATATGGAATTTTATTGGGAAGGCACAAAAATCAAGGCAAGTACAAGTTTCTTAAGAAGGGCACATCTCCCAGGTAATCAAAATAGTCCTTAAAGTATTGTGCAATTGAAAGATCACCCTTGATATTCTTGAAAACTGTTGTACCAATTGCTATTGATGCATCAACACTTGACTTGAGCGCTTTCAAGGGCATGGTTGGTATAGTTCCCTCACCTACACCTTGTGCACAAGGTGTTTCAAAGGGGAAGGAATGATAGGAATTGACTAGAACTAGCTAGATGGCTTACTTAATTGGGTGAACAGCACAGTAACTAAGAGATTGAGTTGCTAAGCTATTTGAGTTGGCAGTTAGTTGAGATAGGTTGTTGAGCCATCATTTAGTTAGTTGTAATGTTAGTGCCTAGCAACTTGTAATAGAATGTATAATTGTAGTTGATTGTTGATTAGTTGCTATAAAGGGCTAAGGTTACTTGTAATCCACCATCTTTGGAAATAATAAGCAAAAGTATCTTCTTCTCTCTAGGAGTTCTTCCTCTTCTCTCTGTGTTCTAAATCTCTAAGAGGAATAGTTTCCTTGAAGAACTATTCCTAATCTTCTTCATTCCATAAATTGGGTTCTTATCAAGAATTAATGAAGCTTTATTAGAAGCCGGAATTCCCTTGTAAAATATTCAACAGGAAAGCATCCAATCTACAACTAATAGTGTGTTCCTAATTACTGTGTATTTTAGAATTGTAAATACATTGACTATATGGAGAAAATTAGCCTTTGCCCCTTTCGCTTAAAAAATCCAGCATTTTGCCTTCTTTTCCAAACTATTTAGGAAAATGCCCCTGTTTTAAAACTCGATTTTCTCAAAATCGAGTTTCAACATCATTATAGGCTTCTTAAAACGCCACTATTTTTATTTTATTTTTTAATTTTCAGTTTGTTATAACTCGATTGTCCAAAAATCGAGTTTTAAATTGGAACTCAATTTTTAGAAAATCGAGTTTTAAATTAAAACTCAAGTTTTAGAATATCGAATTTCAAAATAAGAGCATTTTCCTAATTAGTTTGGGAAATGGGACAAAAATACAAAATGCTGGATTTTTTTTTTAAAAAAAAAAAAAAGGGCAAAAGCCCATTTTCTCCTTGATTGTATAGGCCCTGTAATTGGTTTCTAGAGGTATAGTTTGAATACTATTATGTTTAGATTGGTGTCATATTGTGATTTGTACAGGTATTTCCGATCAATTTATATATATATATATATATATATATAATATCATTAAATTAAGGCAAGAATTGCACCCAAAAAAAAAATGCACAATTTAGTCTATAAAATTTTTTAACCAGCATTTTAACCTGTCCAATACATGTGCTACTTTATTTATTATTCAATTTTAAATATCTTGTTAGCAAAAGCATGTAAAATCTAATAATTCTTTGATTTATTTTTTAAAAAAACTTTTAGGGTTAATAACTACCAGTATCTAGACCCACCAGTACCACCATATTTCAAAGATTAAAGATATATAAATCAATGGACGCAAAGAGAAATTGTGAATTTTATTGCAATATAAATGTAAAAGAAACCAAATAAATTATCATTTTAATGGTTGTCATAATTGAGGAAATAATCAACACCAGTCTTGATATAGAATTAAAGAACGCCAAATTTTTTATAGTTGCATTGGGGAGGGAGGATTTGAACCTTGTGAATGACTTGAAAATTAACACAAAAAAATACCAACTAATTAAGTTACTTGACTCTTAGCGCAATTCAAAACACCAAAATAAAACCATAATATCAATAATCAAGATGAATTGTATTATTTAAAGCTAGAAAATTTTCATAGAATTCAAGCAATAATTTAACTATTATTAGTAGTAAAATTGAAGAGGAATAGAAACTCAATAAAACAAAAAGGATCCACATGATTGACCTATATCCTATAATGAATTTTAGAATTGAATTCTTATTTTAATTTCAAATGAAAACCAATTTTTGCAGTTGTTAGTACTCACGATTGGAATTTTTTTATTTTTTTTATTTTTACAAATACTAAATATTTTTAACACACACACAGGGAGAGGGGAGAAGGTTTTTTAAAAAACCTTCTCCCTTCTCCCCATGTGTGAAAAACCTTCTCCCCTCTCCCCATGTGTGTCTATATTAAAAATACTTAGTATTCTCAAAAGAAAAAATAGTGGGTTAATTCCATATTGAAAAATGAGTGTGAGCAAAATAAGTTTAAAACTTATACTGTGTATCCAAGATTTAAGTCATTTTAGATATACACGCACGATTGGAATAGAATTCAAGAGTTTCCATAACATCACCTTTTATTTACGTGACTTGAAAAGTTTATTGGATTTTTTTAATTAAAAAAGGAAAAAGTTAGTTTGGTTATTTTCAGGGTTTCCATAGTAACAGCATGAAAGAAAAGGTTACTCTTTAGAGTGGAAAAAAAAGTCTATTCCTTATCCAAAATATAATATATTCATTGTCCACCAAAAAATGAAAATTGAAATATTATAAATTGATAGTATTAAAAAGAATATAATAGTTGAGGCCTTGGGGTCTTTCTGATGGGGAGAGGAGAAGAACTATAGACTTAAGCGAGGAACTAAGAGTTTTATCAGAACGTAATGCAAGGAGAGAAACAACAAAGTTTTAAAATATTTCACAACAATATTTAGTTTTAAAATATATCATGAAAAGCACCCAACCCTATTTAAGTTTCCCCAAGTCATCACTTTTAAGTTTAGTCTTTACGTCTCTAAAAGAAAAAAAGTCTGGTCTTTACCTTTCCTTTTTAGCTTTCCCTCACAAATTCTTCCTCCTCCTCAGTCGGTCTCTCTTCCACAGTGTAAAAATGCAGTAACAGAAGCAAAACAAACAGTCTCTCTTCCACAGTGCAAAAGTGCAGAACAATCCCTCTCAATCTTTCTCCCACCGAAACCATGTGTTTAGCAATCAATGAAACAAAACTTCACACTGCTCAAGAATATTGTAATAGTCAAAACTCAAAACGAAAACACCCGATATAAATTATTCATATATGTTCTAAGATGACAAAATACTCAAATCTATCAAAACAATAATAAACATCTCATTATTTCAATATGCCAGGAGTAATTATTAAGCTGGAATATTCACTTACCAAAGATATTTGAGTTGAGTTGATCACTGCAAAGAATCATTAAGTTGGTTTTATTGATATTCTAAAAAACACAATGATAGTGTACTACTACCATGGCATAAACCAAAACTAAATCAAGCAGGGCCTCATATACACCCAAATGATCAACTAAACCAGTTTTGTGAGATTACCACAAACTCAACCACGCTAGTCAATGTAAGCAGAGATATTTAAGGCCAAATGGCAAAAGAATCCACAAGGTTACCAAGTTTAACATGATATAGAACTTTAAGGAATTACTCCATTTGGTTATTCAATAACTTGACCACTAAACAGAACAAAATATGTTGTAAATCCTCAACAATATATTCAAGTGACAGTTTGCATTAATAAAGAAGGTGGTACCTGACTGAGTCAACAAGTTTTGATCGCGAAATCTTAAATCTTGCACTGGCCAGAGCATCAACCCTTAGTGATGCTTCTACTATTTTAAATGTTTGGTCCTGCCAAGAGAAGAATACTAAGCTTAATTCTATGCTGGAGGAAAATTATTTAGAAACTGAAAAAAAAAAAAAAAAGGGTTATCAAGATAATGACTGGCAACCTAGGTGCACTGCAAGAAGAAAAGAAATCACAAACACAAGTAGTATGCAAGTCCAGTGGCTATAGCCCATTCTATATTCAAATCTTTTGAGGAATGTCACAATATAAAGGTAAAACATAGCTTCTAATGCTAGAACTTTTTACTACCACACAATGAGTAAACTTATGAGATGCACAAATGAACAAGTATCAAAGAAATAAATTGGAGCTGTTTGCAACGTTGAGACAAATAAGTAAGCTAAATCTTAAATTTATTAATGGCAAAGTAGACATATTTAGAATAGGACATGATCCTAGACGCTTTAGACAGTCTACAACGTGTCACTAACACCTCCTATTGTCCTCATTAGTGCCACATGACCAGTTCCTCTTATGCAAGTTATGGTTTCCCATAAGGAATATAATTTTTAGTTCAGCATCCAATAATAATCAAAACAACGCTTTTTTACAACTTCTAGGATCACTGTGACCAAATAAACATCTACAATGTTTGTTGCCCCTGAATCATTTCTCACCACCCTTTTTCCTCTGCAAATTTTGTAATAACAAAAAAATGAAGGCCAATTGTCTTTTTTTCTAAATTTGTTCTCTATTTCGAGAGTATAAAATGCTCTAACTAGTAATTAATTGATAAATTATTAAACTTATGGCTTCTAGCTGTTAGGGAATATGAAACCTAAGCTAGGATCTAAGGGATACGAATTGAAAAATAGTACAAACAAAACACTAGATATATGTGGTTCTCCCAAAAAAAGGATATGCCAACGAAATTTTTGTATTCTATTACTTGGTAGTCTAGAGTCTAGACCTATGTGTAAAATTATGATAATAAGTCTAAAATGTCTTATGTAATCTTATGTAATCAGTCTAATAATTGTACAGACCCCACCCTAACCTAAAAATATGTTATCCTTTAATTTATGATTAAACGGAGAAAGAATGCCTTCATTACACAAGTGGAAAATTAAAACTGCATATGAATTATGCTACTTTGCAAGAAAAACTACATAATAAAGAACAATACTGTTGTTCATGTGAAATTTTTTCAAATGTATTTGGTTACATAAGTTCTCCATTATTTTGATTCCCTATATACATTGGTACCGTTACTACAAAAATAACAGAATCAATATATTTCCAATGTGTTCTATAAATTCCAGAACCAATATATCTAAAGTCAGGTGATAAGCATATCAATTCTCATTAATATGAGTCCTAAAGAGACAAAAATAATAATAATAATAATATTCTTTTTTAAATTACCAAAGCATGGCAAACATGTCCATCACGAGTCGATGGACATGTAACCATGGCCATGGCTCCTTTAATGCGTCCAAGCTATTTCACTCTCATAACTTGAGACTGATTATAAAATTAGTTTTTAAAAACCGTAAAACCCACTATCACCCTCATCCAAATGAAAAGTGATCTCAGAAAGGAATTATAACTAGACTTCTCCATACCCATGGATAAACGCAGCAACAATTATCTTTAAAAAAAAATGATAAAACCCATCACTTTCTTAGGCTCTATAGAAGAAGAATTGTACCCGAGAGAGGCGTGATTGAGAGAGAGAGAGAGAGAGAGAAAGGCGTGACTGACAGAGAGAGAGAGAGAGAGACGTGAGATTGGGGATTTAGGGTTAAAGGGAAAAAATAATTATAATGAAGAAAAAAAAATTCTAGCGCCCAATTTTTATTTTTATTTTTTTGAAGGCTGGCGCCCAAAATATTGAAGGCCCGCCTTTATTTTATTTTTCCCCGATGAAAATTATTCTAATGAAATCTAAATCTTATATGTTGGGTAGGAGTGACAAAATAAACCTATTTGCCAACTCAAACCTACCTACTTAAATAAGACCCAAACCCACAAAATTATTAATTGGGTTAAATCAATGTTATTAAACCCGGTTCGGCCCGGCCAATCAGACCGGTAACCCAATGACCCAGCGCATTGACCAGGTCGGGTGATCAATTGGATCGGAAAAGTATGTGACCCGATCAAAACCGGTGCAACTCGATAGGTTTTTAGCAACCTGTGTGACCCGGTTGGGTTTTATTAACCCGGCCGGATTTGTGAATTGTGTAAAATTACATTAATAGATCCATTTTAATGACTCTTTTATTATATAAATGTGTGATAAGATGGTAATTTAAACAAGAGAAAACCTAAAAGAATCTAAAAAAGCATTGTTCCTAGTGCCCTACCCTACGGATTCACACTTTGTACTTTGTAGTTTGTACGTGTACCATCAATTTTCAGTTTTCACAATTCTTAAAACCTATTGCTACGAGCTGCTATTGTGCATAAATTTTTTTATGCTTTGAAGTCTGAACAGATGTACTTGGCCAACAATTAGCATGTAAGTATGACCATATAACTCTACGCCACCATCTTCTTTTGTTGAGGTTTTGTTTTTATACTTTATTTCTTGATTGCTTTTTAGTTTAAGCATCTTTGGTTTATTTATTTATTTATTTATTTTTGTCATGTATAGTGTCAGTGTGTGACATTGTTTCTTCTTTGAGTTTTGACTATTATGTTACTTTGAATTTGTTTGTTGCTTTAGGTTTTAGTTGACCTTAACTTTACTAATAAATATAAATTAATTTGTTTATTTCTTCTAATGTTATTACTTATGAAATATTGATTTTGAATTATATTGGTGAGTTTAATTTAGGCATATGCCTATTTTTTTTTCTTTTTATTTTTATTTTTAATTTACGTATTCATGTTATGATTTCTCAAACTTAATTTTATATATTTTTAATTTTTAATTTTTTTATTTGACCATGCAATTTGACCAATGACCGAATGACCCAACTCATAAACTGAGTCAATGTTCGGTCCGAGTTTAATAACTATAGGTTATTAAATAGGTATTAACCTAATTAAACCCAATTAATTTAATTGGGTTTTAACTGAGCAACCAATTAGACCCAATAAACTTTCAAAAATTACCAAATACACCCTAAATCTAAAAATGACATAAATACCCCAGAAACCTAAAATTTACCAAAATACCCCCATAAACCTAAAAAATGACCAAAATACCTCCAAAATCTAAAAAATTACCAAAATACTCCTGAAACCTAAAAATCACCAAAATATCCGCTAAACTTAAAAAATGATTGAAATACTCCATAAACCCAAAAAATATCAAAATACCCCATAAACCTAAAAAATAACCGAAATACCCCCGAAACCTAAAAAAATTACCGGAATATCTCCAAAACCTAAAAATCACCAAAATACCCCCCTAAAACTAAAAAATGATCAAAATACCATCCTAACCTAAAAAATGACCGAAATAACCACTAAACCTAAAAAATGTTGCACTACCCAATAACTTATTATTGAATTCATATTTTGAAAATCCAACCGTTGGATTACATGTTCTATATGGTCTTAACATGCATGCCAATTTTCATGCTAATAGGATGTAATTTACCATTTGATCTATAAACTCATCTTTTATGCATTATTTTAAACTACTAAAACTTGAATTTAGACAATTGATTAATGACATAGCTATTAATCTTTGATCACTTTGAAATTTTGTAAGCATGAAAAATATATGAAGATAATGTAATCTAACGGTAGATTTGTCAAAATTCACATCGAATTAAGAAATATAGGGTTGGATTCAAGTTACACCTGATGTAATTCTAAAAAATGTTAATTACACCACCCAGTAACTTTTTATTGAATTCATATTCTGAAAATCCAACCATTGGATTACATGTTCTATATGTTTTTAACATGCATACCAATTTTCATGCCAATTGGATGTAATTTACCATTTGATCTATAAACTCATCTTTTATGCATTATTTTAAACTACTAATACTTGAATTTAGACAATTGATCGATGACATGGCTATTAATCTTTGATTACCTTTAAAATTTGTATGCATGAAAAATATATGAAGATGGTGTAATCTCACAGAAATTTGTCAAAATTCACATCGAATTAAGAAATATAGGATTGGGTTCAAGTTACACCTGACGTAATTCTAAAAAATGTTACACTACCCAATAACTTTTTATTGAATTCATATTTTGAAAATTCAACCGTTGGATTACATTTTCTATATGTTCTTAACTTACATGCCAATTGGATGTAATTTACCATTTGATCTATAAACTCATCTTTTATGCATTGTCTTTTATGTCATACCAAAATGAGAACAATACAATTTTTTTATAGGAATTCAAAAGGCAAGTTAGTGAACATATTCATTTTTTTATAAAATTTATTTATAACATTTTTTGTATCATTAAAAAGTATATAAATTTTGGAAATTATTCTTTTAGTTTTAAACAAACTTTCTCAAACCTTATTTTTTCTACCCTACAATACAAAACTCCAAAAAATGTATCTAAAAAATTAATAAAACTTAACAATGATTAACTGGACCAATTAGGAAAACAATTTGTTGTTGATAATCTATTGAGGTTATTTTCTTTGTGGAAATTACAATTCATCCACCAAAAAAGATTCTCAAATAAACAATTAGAATTAAGTTTCTTTATATGCATAGTTGTAAAATAATAATAATAATGAAAATATAATTGCAAAAGCTAAAATATGTCATTCATCCGATTATTTTCATTTGATTAACCTTTGCTTTTCGTTAAATAAGTGGCATTATAAAGTACTTTTAATACAACTATTAGGAAAGATATTACTGCACCTTCAAAACTTTAAAAAATAAGACTCTTTGGTGAAAGAAATAAGACATGCTCCTCGACATTTTGGTGAAAGATCTTCAAGACAAACCGTAGCCCTAAGTTTTGACCTCTTGTATAAAAACTTCCTTTTTAATATACAAGACACCTGAACCAATTCACGCTCATCGATGCCAAGATTAAGCTGCTCCTATAGACAAAAATAGATTTTAACTTAAAAGGTGCCAAAGCATGAACCAGCAATATTTTTTTACATTTGATTTTTTTTTTTTTTTTTTTTTTTGAGAAACTACATTTTAACTTTATTTACATTTTTTTTTCTTGTGATGTTAATATATATATATGTATATTAAAAAAAATGATTTGATTCAGTATGATTTAAGTTTCTTAATGGCTGTTCTAAAAATTTCATAAAAATGTCACTGTACTTACACACTATTAAGGCTCACAAGCTCTAAGAAGCTAAATGTATAGTTGTAAACACCTCTAGCATAACATAGTTTTTCGACCGGTAGAAACCTTCAACTATAATAGTCTAACATTTTGATATGTGGTGCATTCTTTAAATGATATATATGTGTGTGTATGATTTTTCATATCATGTACGTATGTATGTTCACAAAGTTTTCCTCTAACATATAACACTAACTCATAAAATTATCTTTGTATTATTCATATAAGGCACCTGATTATCAAGGGTCCTGTAGTTTAGTTAGCCCCACCCATGCAAAAAGTGTTTGGTAGTCTTGGGGAAAAGTGATTGAAAAAATAAATATTTTAAAGTTCAAGGATAAAAAACAAACTTTTTCAAATATTATGGACTAGAATAGTATTTACCCTATATTTTATGTTCTTATTTTAAGATCTTTTAATTGTAAAAAAAAAAAATTATAACTAAATATAATGTCAATAATCGCATATCATGTGCTTGATGATATATAAGTATAGTGGATTTCATAAAGCACATGATATATAAGTAATATGAATATTGCACAAAGCACTTTATTTAAAAATTTGGTGAGAAAAAAACTGACAAAAATCGTGATTAAATGAATCCTAAATCCCATAGACTGGTAAAAAAGAATTGAAAAATAATTGGAATAATAAGAAATGAATAACACTAATTGGATACTCATTATTACATTTTATACAAAAGAACTTTATCATAAATTTGCATTCTCTCTCTCTCTCTCTCTCTCTCTCTCTCTCTCTCTATATATATATATATATATATATATATATATATACACACACCAATAAGATTATAAACTGGTAAAAAAGTTGTTTTGTGTCATTAAAATCTTTTATAAAAGATAGGATGATATATGTGTGTGGAATTAAATTTTCTATTATCAAATTATTTAATTTCGCATCTTCATAAAATTAAATTTTTCTCTAATAGATTTTTTTGCCATCTCATTAGTGCAACCTGCTGGTGGAATATGGGACAACAGTCTTAGTCCAGAGGATAATCAAGTGAATCCCATGGAGAAAAAACAAGAAGAGGCCGAAAGCCAAAGCTGGACCTGCAAATGGAAACACCAAATATTAAGGGAAAAGCAACAAGCAACTTCATTCCTTGCCAAATAAGTACAGCCCTCACCACTCACGTGATTCTGCTCTTCGCAAGCCCAAGCCGAACTCTTATTGAGAGACCAATGTAGTCTGTCTTACATATTCAAGGAAACCTGTTGCTGCACCTTCAAAATGTAAAAAGAAGACTTCCTCTTTCGTGAAAGAGATAAGTTTTGCTCTTCTCAAGGTATGCAGCGCAACATTTTGATGAAGGCTCTACAAGACAAGCCCAAAGTTTTGTCCTTGTAAAAGCAAAAAAGGTGTCTAGGACGCTACCTTTTATTTTTATATAGTCTTTGGGCCATAGAATTCACTCTAAGAAGTGCCTTCTTTTGAGTCATGATTCATGAACATTGGGGGAAATGGATTAATGATGACACAAACATGTTATTAGGGGTGCGAAGAAATCCCTTTTTAGTTTTGGCCACAAATTAATGAGAGTTTGATAGTCATTGCCAATAGATATGTGATGTAGGGTCCGGTTAATGTGTGCCCTAAGGGCACACATTAAGCCATCCATTCTATCGAGATTTAATGTTGAAGCTTGACGCAAACTGCCTCTGTCGAGACTTACGAAATCAGAAATTTCAGATCTGATTTTCGGCCCATGCTTGTATATTTGTATAGGGTTTCTTTTTTCACAACCTTAGACATATATAAGGATTGTTTTAAAAGTCGTCACAAGTTAATGAAAAGAGAATACATGCAGAAAGTGCCCTAGTTCATTATTCTCTCTGAAGAAGTTACTGCGTCTTTACGCCAAGGGTTTTGTAACCCAGGAGCTTCCTAATTTTCATTGTTGATGAACTGAAGAACTTTGTAACTAACAATCTTCTTCAAGTTGGTGAGTTAGTCACGTACTGGAATCTGTGCATCATTGGTTAGTCACGTATTGGGATTTTTGCATTGAACGGAAAGATTGTCGCTACAATACAAGTCCAATTGGGTATTGGGGTAAGGGTTCAACTGTAGGTTGGTATTTCGGGATAGGCCAAAGGGTTTGGTAAGATTCCTTATACTTGTAACCGCTTGTGATTGATAATAGTGAATTCTTGGGAGTGGTGATCTTAAAATTACCCGATAGGGTTTTGCCTCGGTGGTTTTCCCCATTTGTAAACAAATCACCCATGTCAAATTTATTTTCTGATGCATTTAGTATAATTGGTTATTTGTTTGTGCTGTCACGCTATTGCATGTAATTGAACTTAATTAATTAACTTGAGTAATTAATTAATTTGCAAGGGGTCAGTTAATTTTAACCCAACAATGACCAAAATAATAATTCACCCAAATAAACTTAAACAGTCTATTTAAAACAAAGGTTCTAGATTATGCAACCACAAAGTATTTGGGAAGGAAGATGATGACAAAATTTCTTAAGTGTGTTAAACTTAAACATGCTTTTTGATGTTTGCTAATTGACCAATAGAGGCAATGTAATTTCAAGCATTCATTTAAAAAAAAAAAAAAACAGTCCTTCAAGAACTCTATATCATGAATTATGTTATGATTTCTGAGAATATCACTTAAAAATTATCCATACCAATTCAAGTAATTTTGTAAATTATTATTATTATTATTATTATTTTGTTTAGTTCGTATCTTGAGACTTGATGAATAATGGAGATGAAGACAATACTTTTTTCTTTTTCTTTATATTTTTCAATTTGATCTATTCAATCCATTTGGTCCACATTTGTCCTATTTGGTATATTTGGTCAATTTCAGTTCATTTTGGTCCATTCGGTCCATTTGATCCAATTTGGTTATCATAATAATCTCCTTAAAAATTTAAAAATTTTAGTTGTATCAAAAAATTAGGAAAATATAATGCATAATGTAGGGTCACAATTATGGAGCCCAAGTCCAAATTGTATGGAGTCTTGGTCTAATGAGCCCAATACAATAAATTTGTAGAGAATGGGTTGGAAACTTGGACCTTAGCGAATCAAACGATCGACCAACAGGTCTGAATGATAAAGAAAGAAAGATGACGTAGATTTACTAGGAAGAGACGTAAATCCGAGGAGACTCATTCTTCATATATATTGTTCGTCCCCCTTTTTTCCAATCCTTCCCTCCTATTTTATACTATCTTCTTCCCATTTCCACCGTCCACGTGTAGATTTAGGTTGATAGTGATGATACTTGTCCCATCAGTCCCTCCCCAAAGTCGTTGAGAGTGGTTATAAAGGTTGAAAAGCACGGTTCAGTTTAGTTGCAGAGCACCTAATGCAATAGTAGCAGCTTTCTCTTAAATATTTCTAGGTCTTCCTTTGTCCTTTTCTTTCTTAATACTTATCTTCTTCCATGGAATAGTCCAGAGTGTCACTCTCAATGATAGACCGTCCCCTTTGTCCTCGGCCTTGCCTGGCTGAGGAGGAGTTCTTCTTTGGGCTAGGCCCCTGGCCCAACACATACATTGGTATGGGCTCCTTGATTTGTCACCCCCACACATAATAACAATAGTTAGAAGAATATGGACCATTTCAAAAAAGAATAATAATATCAATAAAAAACATATAAGACTATATATTTGTAAAAATAGAGTAATAGAAATTACTTTTTGAAATTGTTTAATTTTTAGGAAGAAAAAATTATGTGCAATAAAATTTAGATAATAAATTATACATATTCAGTATAAGTTTGTTATGAATTTTGATTATTATGATAATTTCTTTTAAGATAATGAAGAATTTGAATAATTTATTTAAAACTTAAAAAGTTTAGTTATAGGAGAAAAATTAAAGGAATGATTGTTATTGTGGTTTCCTTGAATGCCCCCAAAATGTCTATAGATAAAAACTCCACACAAATGGTCGTTTCTCTCTTCCACTGTTGGTGAAAATTTTTTTTGATTTTATTTAAGTGACTCAGTAATTTATTTCCCAGCTCTCGTCTTCTCCCAGCAGTGACAGACATTCCACTCAACTCAAATATCTTCGTGTATTACTCTCTGCCAAACTTGATTAGTTGAGGTGAATATTCCATCTTATTAGTCAAATGAACACTAACATGATGTGAAGGCCGAAAAGTATGAGTAGGAGGTAGGTAATTGGCTTGCAGTGACAAAACCAGAATTGAAGCTATCAATATCACTACAATTCTCTCTATTCCGCTCTGCTCTTGCCCTTTTTGTTGAAATCTTTTGCAATTTTATTTTATTTATTGGTAATCCAATGGATCATGAACCCCAGTAAAAAAGTATAAGAGAAGCTGCAAGTATAATAGCTTCTAGTTTATATGCTTCATATCACTAGGAACGATATCGATATCTTCATTTGGGCAATAAATTAGTCAATGAACAAACGAAATACTTCAGCACCATAAAAGCACGAAGACAACATACAAAACAGCAATAACATACATTGTTCCCCTTCATTTGTAAATGTAAAGTGTCCACCAACAAGCAAAACATTGAAAAATTAAAGTATTTCGCTTTTTTGTGTATTGTTATTGTATACTCCATGACACATTCTCTGGAGGAATCTCTTTGTAACAATAGAATGGAAATCCTAGTGGTTGGGAACACGCATAGAAATCTATATATATATATATATATATATATATATATGATGAGGATAAAATTAGTTAGACAAGAGTGACGGGCCAAGCTTGACAAGGGTGACGAGATGAAACTGTACCGTCAGCATTTCTTCAAGACTGACGGAGTAATGAAGGAAGAGCACACATGAAACTGGGCATCCTGAAGCTGACGGAAGTAAAATTGGACAGACGGGGGTAAACTTGGGCAGACGGGGTTAACCTAAACTGACGGCGTCAGTCTACGGATTGACTGATCTGCACGTTTACGTATATAAGTAAAATAACTTACTCCCCACGTTTCAAGGAACCTAAAGACTCCTATATGGAAAGAATCCCGTAAAATACGCCCAAGAAGACACCTATAAGGAAGAGACTTCTACTCCAAGGAAGAGAGGTCAAACATCTACTACTATAAAAACCCAAGCACCCTCACAAACCAAGGTACGCATAATTTACCCTCTCTAGCACTCTAGAGCAGTGAGAATAGTTCTAACTTGACCTTCGGAGGGTGTTTGGCCGGTACCACACCGGTACTCTCTGCTAGGTTATTCCCTTTTGTTGTGCAGGTGCCATTGGCGATCGTACGAGGAACGTGTGACTCACTGGTGGTATTATTTCCGGCATCATCAATATATATATATATATATAAGGTTTATGTACAAGTCAAAGCACAACTAAATTACAATAGATAAAAAGAATTCTATATACGCAACTAAAACTTCAATAAGCCAAGAATTAATCCAAAAAAGAGTAAAAAGAGAATATCCATAGTTGCAGTTAATTTAATGGATACAGTCCTCCCCAACATTTGAGCTCACAGATCAACTGGTTAGTCTAACCAGGTTATCAGTTATGTTGGTTAGATGGACAGTATGCTGGTGCCACAAATTCTGAGACCACAACTGATAAAACATAACAGAAATTTCAATGCCAGTGAAATTTAGATAAACAGTAAAATTGTGGTCTTCCTATAGCCAGAATTAACATCAATATCAGTATCATACTTGACAAAAACAAAATCTAAGATGTAATGCAATTCAAAAGTGAAATCAGAGTCTATCAAATGAATAAGGTTGCACGGATTTGCTTGATTGCGGACAACTCTCAGTAATCCATCCTCCTGTGCAAACTAGCCACAAAGCTTCCGGGGGAATGATCATCAGGCAAAGCACCATGTTCACTGAAATACAAAAGCACAAGTTACTTGATTCCAAGCTCCCTCCTACCCAATTCCATTTAAAATAGCAGAAAACACAATAACAAAAATGAAATTGAAAGCTTAAAACTGAATGCGTATAACTGAACAGTAACTGCATGCTTAGAATAAGAAAAAGGATAAGATGTACTATATATGCATGATTCGAAAACCGCTAATAAAATAATCAGTCATAGTTTATTTCGTTCCAAAGACAAAATTTTGGCAATGGAAAGCAATATAATACAGAATAGAACAATGGATCATCAATAAAGCACTCAATATATCAACTGAGGAGGCTCTAAAAAGAAATAACTATATAATATGTCTATAACTTGCAAGTGAAATGATGGAAGTTGTTACAGGGTTAATTAAGGACCATATGCCTGAAGCAGTGAAGGAAAGCTTGTTAGAGAGGTAACTGAAGTAGAAATCCAGCAAACAATTTTCGGCTTGGGTAGTGACAAAAGTGCTGGTCCAGATGGGTTTACTGCCAAATTCTTCAAGGTTTCCTGGCTAATAGTGAAAAAAAAAAAAATCTGTATGTGCAGTAATTTCTTAATTTTCTCTTCTGGAAAGTTTCCTTAGGAGTTTAATTCCACAGCTATTTCTCTTATTCCTAAAGTCCCCAATCCCTCCTCTATCTCAGATTACAGACCTACAACCTGCTGCAAAGTAATATATAAGTCATAACTGTATCACAAAAATTCTAGCTAACAGCTGAAAATCTATCTTGGATGAGTTTGTGAGCTCCAACCAGACTGGCTTCATAAAGGATAGGAATATTTCTGAAAACATATTGCTCTCTTGAGCTGGTGAAGCACTACAAAAGAAATAACGGTCCCGCCATGTGTGCTATCAAGGCTGATAGGAGAAAGGCTTATGATTCTTTTGAGTGGAACTTCATAATCATGTGCCTAGTGCCTGATGGGTTCCCTACCTAGTTTGTTCACTGGTTCAGGTTGTATTACAACTCCTAGATTTTCATTTGGCCTTAATGGTTCTTTTATGGGGTACTTTCAGGAGGCAAAGAGCTAAGGCAGGGGAATTCCCTGTCCCCCTACCTTTTTGTAATTGCCATGGAGGATTTCACAAGATTGGTTCACTAGAAGGTCTAAGAATCAAACTAGTAGGTTAGATGATTGTTTAAGCATTGGCCAATAGGTTTTAGACACTTGTCAATCATCCAGAAGGTTGCCAATGCCACACAAATAGTATAAGTACCATAATGTAAGCACTTGTAAGTAAGTTTTTGTATGTGAATGAAACAAGCTTTTTAGAGCTTTTCTTGAGAACTTTGTGTTCTTTGGAGAGGTGCCTAAGGACCCATCAATTTGTTCAAAGCAACTCACCTCCCATTTGGTTCTAATTCATATCACAGCCCATCACTTTCCCTGTGTCTCTATCCTAAACTAAGACAGGAAGCTGGGAAATTCCTGAGGTTTGAGGTTGGAGATTGAAAAAGAATCTTCCTATGGTATGAATTTATGGCATCTTAATGGTGTTTTGTTCCAAAAGTATGGGCACAGCGTTACCAATGGACCTTTGTTTGACCTCATATGCCAAGTATAATTGGCTGGACATGGTGGGTTGGGATACCAATTATCTTAAAGGGAATAGTCTGAGACTGGTGATTTGCAAGATAGCTTGGTGGGTTGCTGTGCATCACATCTGGCAGCAAAGAAATTCTGTAATCCATTCAAGCAGGGTTAGGAGTGATAAAAAAATTGTCTAAGATATCAGGAGAGATGTTGAGGGCATGTTGGAAAGCAAATGCAAAGCCAATGACTCTATTTTGAACAGGATCTTGTGTTGTAAATGGGGCTTGAATCCTAGTATGCTCTTTTAAGAAGACATAGGCTAGTTTTGATGATGGCTGCTGTTTCTAGGCTTTTTCAGGATGGGGCATTTGTTTTCGTTCACAAGGTGTCATGATGTTACTAGGTTTGTATTGCTCTGTTGGTTTGTTATTTTGTTTTTCAGGGTTAGGCTGACTTAGTCTGTTAAACCGGCATTGTAGTGACACTATTGTGCTCGTATTTTCTGTGCTCACAGATCATTTCTCTGTTTGGTGTATTGCCCTTGGGGCTCTGACTACTATGGTTTGTTTTTAATAAAATTGAATGATTTACAAATAATGAAAAAGGGTACTCAATATTTCAACTAAGGAGGCTCTAATAAGTAATAACTAGAATAGTCTATAACTTGCAATTGAAGTTAGGTTTCCATGGTTGATACAAGATAGCTCCTACTAGCAAATTGACAAATATCTTCCTGGCTAACTATTTAAATACAATGTAGATCAAGACGTAGCCTTTTACATAAGACACTAGATACTATCTTACTAACATAATGACCATTTTTAAGCAAAATAATTCTTCATAAGGCTGCCGTCTAGAAGCGGAAAAAAACTGTCAGCTTTGATGGAAACTAGCTTACCTAACACTTTCCCATGGGAAATACAACTAGTACGCCTCAAACCCTAATCAAAAAAATTCAAGCTTAAATCTTGTGCTGCTCAATGAAATAAAGTACATTTCACAATAACCAATAGCTTTTCTATTCATCCCATTTAGGGACCAAAAGAATATTGACAATTATAACCACTGTCGGAGGTCAAATATGGCAGGGGTGGTTGTTTTCAGCAAAGATAGCAAGGGCATGGTAATTGAAACTTTGAGCAGGAAAGCAATATGGTAAATATGCTGAATCTGCTGCTTGGGTTGTCTAGCTAGTCTCTAACGAATTTGAAAGTTTGAAAAAATATTTTGGAAGGGAATTCTCCCAGTGTAAATGTATTGAAAGTTAGCCAAATGGCCCAAATCCCAGCCCTGTAAGGTCTCGTTATAGATAAATCATGGTTTCCTTAAAGAAATTTTAAAAAATAAAAAGAACCATGTAGGTAAGTAAGGGAACAAGATATTCACTGTTACAAAACACAACATGTAGAGGGAGTGTCTCCTTGGATTGATAACATTCCTAATTTTCTCAACCGTTTCTTGTCCATTTGGACGTACTTATGATGAATCATAAAACCATTTACCACTCTCCAAGTAATATTTAAAAAAAAAAAAAAAAAAAAAAAAAAAAAACCTCTAGTTGTACACTCAAATAAAATAATGTATGCTCTTCGTAGAATCTTAGTACTAGACTATACAAAATATTTGAGATGATTAATATCCTATCTGTGGTAGGCATTCTAGTGTGTCCTCTGATGGAAAAGAAAGATCAGAATTGGGATGTAGAGTACTGCCGAAAATCAAATGATAGAGCTAAAACAACATTAACTGTAAAAGATGACCGGTAAAGGGCTCCCTGGGTTGAAAGATGGCTATATAAATAGCCACTCAAATTCATAGTTTGATCTTTAACCTTGAAAAAATGAATTTATCCCTTGTATCTGAATTCTGAACCCAATAAGGTTTATATACAAGTCAAAGCCAATAGTAAAATGATTTACTTGCCTGCACCTTCGGATATCAGCTCTGACCAAGAATTCAAGCACTTCTCTTGACATTGAAGACCCACAGGCAGTATGATGGAGACAAAAATTTAGGGGGGAGACATCAAAAGGACTAAATATTGAGAAATCATCCCCAGTAATCCTCATATTGTCTTACAATGACAGGATGTTGTACTATTAGTAAGTATTAGATGTTGGCCTTATGTTTAACTGTGAATTACAAAGGATGGAAGCTTTTTACTAAGAAATCGCTTCAATTTTATGCATAAAAAGCAACCACCTTGCAAGTAGCCTATAAGATTTATACTCCTTTCTCACATATAATTATTTTAATTCTATCTTTGCCCTTTCTTGATGCAATTCTCAAAAGTTTCACACCTTGATAGTCCTTTAAGCTGAACTATATCCAAAATAATATCATTTCCTTGCTCTATATCAAGCTCAACCATATCTAAAATACAGTCAGGCTCAAAAATCTAAATTCAGGCAGAATATTAAAATTCATTGCTTGTTAACTGTATGCAAATTAATGCTCATGTTTCCGTGCAAATTAGACTAGCAGTTAAACAATGAAATAACATAAGTATGAAAGAATTTTTTTTTTTTTTTTTTGAGACAAAGTATGAAAGAATTAAATAGTTTAAAAAAAGAAAAGAAAAAAATAAATCTCTGTTTTCAACAATATATAACAAAACAAAGCACCATTTACAGATATGCCACAATATGCTTTGCCTTACAAACATATGAAGACTAATATTAAAATAATTTTAAACAGTAATTTGAGCTTAAGAAAGGAAAAGAAATTAAATTAAGAGCCCACCTCAGAACTAGGGGGGAAAAAAATTAAAGCTTTACAATAGAGACACGTAACATGTAATTAGTTGAAGGAGACAAAAATCGCTAACTCACCGTATGTTCTGAACTTTTATCTTCAAATCATAACACCCTACACCAACATTGTCCTCACAGCTACAAAGAAAAAAAATGAACTGTTCAAATAAAAACATGCAATGTAAATGAGTCAATCAATATAAATGACCATTCTCTGATGTAATTAACATTAAAAAAAATGTCAAAATACTCAACGTGGAAGGGTAAGAAAGAGAGAATTTGAATTGATATTTATATTGGTGTGCATGGTGCTCACTGTGAGATAGAGAGTCTTGAGCTTACATATCCACAGAAGTCGAAGCCATCTACGTTAGTCAACCGAGATATTTCGAATGTGCTCAATTTTGTGTCTTCTGTCACCACCTTCTTGGTGTTTCTCACCAAGTGCAACTTTCTGACATCTTTCTTCTCTTTTAACAAAGCCCTCCTGGCTGCTTCCTCACTTAAAACATTTTCTAACCTTGATATTCCAAGTGTCCCTCTACGTTTTTTCAAATTTCCCAACATGTCCAATATGTTATCTTCACTTCTATATACAATAAATGTTCCCAATTTTCTGAGATTTGGAAACCAAGACAGGTCTGGCATTGATTGAAGCTTAGAATTCACATCAATGCCAAGGCAACTCAACTGAACAAGGTTATATATTTTCTCAGGCAATTCAGTAAGCTTCTCACAATTTTCGAAAATTAAAGCCTAAAGATTCAAAAGAGAAGTTATTGCTACTGGTAACTCCTTTATATTGGTACCGGAAAGATCAATGTATTCTAAAAATTTCAACCTTTCGATGCGATTTGGTATATCGTCTACTTGAGCTCTATTGAGATCTAGCAAGCGAAGCAATTGAAATTTCTCAAAAAAACTGTCATTAATTTGTTCACTCCTTTCCAGATTTCCAAGTGCAAGAAATGTTCTTAATTTCTTGAACTTCCTTATAAGGTCATTATTTGCTTGAGGATTGAGGGTCACAGCATGGTGGAAACTTCTGGAAACATGTCTCAAATGCAGCATCTTTGAATCCGTTAATCCCAAGTAATTATCGGAGGAAACATGAGTTGTCAAAGTATATATAGCTGGTGGTAAGAAAAAACTTGAATTGTCAGAAAAATCAACAAGTTGCAACAACGACATGTTAAGTAATTGATCAATAATCTCATCTCCAATGTCTTCATATCTCTTGTCACTTTGGAATGTATATAACCTGCTGCCTTCCACATATATATAAGTTGAAGGCAGCAGGTTATATACATTCCAAAGGTGACAAGAGATATGAAGACATTGGAGATGAGATTATTGATCAATTACTTAACATGTCGTTGTTGCAACTTGTTGATTTTTCTGACAATTCAAGTTTTTTCTTACCACCAGCTATATATTCTTTGGCAACTCATGTTTCCTCCGATAATTAACTGGGATTACCGGATTCAAAGATGCTGCATTTGAGACATGTCTCCAGAAGTTTCCGCCATGCTGTGATTCTCAATCCTCAAGCAGATATTGACCTTATAAGGAAGTTCAAGATATTAAGAACATTTCTTGCACTTGGAAATCTGGAAAGGAGTGAACAAATTAATGACAGTTTTTTTGAGAAATTTCAATTGCTTCGCTTGCTAGATCTCAATAGAGCTCAAGTAGACGATATACCAAATCGCATCGAAAGGTTGAAATTTTTAGAATACATTGATCTTTCCAGTACCAATATAAAGGAGTTACCAGTGGCAATAACTTCTCTTTTGAATCTTGAGGCTTTAATTTTCGAAAATTGTGAGAAGCTTACCGAATTGCCTGAGAAAATATATAACCTTGTTCAGTTGAGTTGCCTTGGCATTGATGTGAATTCTAAGCTTCAATCAATACCAGACCTGTCTCGGTTTCCAAATCTTAGAGCGTTGGGAACATTTATTGTATATAGAAGTGAAGATAACATATTGGACATGTTGGGAAATTTGAAAAAACTTAGAGGGGCACTTGGGAATATCAAGGTTAGAAAATGTTTTAAGTGAGGAAGCAGCCAGGAGGGCTTTGTTGAAAGAGAAGAAAGATGTCAGAAAGTTGCACTTACATTGGAGCACAACGTCTGAAGACTCTGAACTAGGAGCAGAACAACCTGATCAATCCCTTATCCTTCAAGTCCTTGAACCACATGCTAATCTTAGGGAGTTACAAATATCATGTTATTGTGGTTTGAATTTTCCCAGTCGGATTGAAGATCAGTCATGCATGCTGTAATCTTGTAAGCATTAAATTCAAAACTAATTGGCATAATAAGAAATGGATAAATATATTTTTGGAAGGATTATGACTTTTTTTTTTTTTTTTTTTTGATAATCGAAGGATTATGACTTAATTTGTTTGGGTATTGTGTATATATATATATATATATATATATAGACACACTAACAAAGATATAAAATAGTGAAAAAAATGTTTTTGTATCATTAAAATCTTTTATAATAGATAGGCTGACAATATATAATGTGTGTGCTTTGAATTAAATTTGCTATTTTCTTATCAAATTATCTCTAATAGATATTTTTGCCATCTCATTAGTGCAACCTGCTGGTGGAATATCGAAAACCCCTAGATTTACCTTTGAAAACAATCAAAGTCTAGACGGCAGTCAAGTGAAGCCCGTGGAGGAAAAACAAGATAAGTATGGTCACTTATATATGTGTGTGTTTAATTAAATTTGCTATTTTCATAAAAAATTATTTAATTTATGCATCTTCTGAAATTAGATTTTTTTTTTTCTAATCGATTTTTTTGCCATCTCATTAGTGCATCGGCTGGTGGAATAGGGTAAAGCCCCTACATTTACTTGGCAAAACAACCAAAAGTCCACAGGACAATCAACCAAATTTAACAAAAATGAAAAGTATTAGATTCACTATTTAGAAAAAATAAAGCAGACAAAAAAAAAAAAAAAGAAAAGGAAAATTTCACAAAAATTAGACAAAAAAGGGTTTCAAATATATTCTCTTCCTCATTCAGAAAGAAACTTCTCAAGCTTACTTGGCAATAAAGACCGAGTGAGGTTGTGTTTCTATGTGAATCTTTGACTCCTTTTATCAGTTTCTCTCCTTCTCCTCTATCTCTTCTTTTCCATGAATTTCTCAGTCTTTCTCTAATATATATACCTGCAAATGGAAAAGCATGCATCAAGTAACCTGTACTCACGTGATAATGGTCTTCACAGATTCAGATTGAGAGATCAGCGTAGTCTTACTTACATCTTTAAGGAAGGATATTACTGCACCTTCAAAACTTTAAAAAATAAGACTTTCTCTTTGGTGAAAGAAATAAGGCATGCTCCTCAATATTTTGGTGAAAGATCTTCAAGACAAACCGTAGCCCTAAGTTTTGACCTCTTGTATAAAAACTTCCTTTTTACATTTGATTTTTTTTTTTTTTTTTTTTGAGAAACTACATTTTAACTCTATTTACTTTTTTTTTTCTTGTGATGTTAATATATATATATATATATATATATTGCCTAAAATATATATATATATATTCAAAAAAAATTTATTTGATTCTATATAATTTAAGTTTCTTAATGATTGTTCTAAAAAATTTCATAAAAATGCTACTGTACTTACACACTATTAAGGCTCACAAGCTCTGAGAAGCTAAATGTATAGTTGTATACACCTCTAGCATAACATAGTTTTTCGACCGGTAGAAACCTTCAACTATAATAGTCTAACATTTTGATATGTGATGCATTCTTTAAATGATATATAAGTGTGTGTATGATTTTTCATATCATGTAAGACTTTAAAAAATCTTGTAAAAATATGCCATAAATATACGTATGTACGTATATATATTCACAAAGTTTTCTTCTAACATATAACACTAACTCATAAAATTATCTTTGTATTATTCATATAAGGCACCTGATTATCAGGGGTCTTGTAGTTTAGTTAGTCCCTCCCATGCAAAAAGTGTTTGGTAATCTGGGGAAAAGTGATTGAGAAAATAAATATTTTAAAGTTCAAGGATGGAAAACAAACTTTTTCAAATATTATGGACTAGAGTAGTATTTACCCTATATTTATGTTCTTATTTTAAGATCTTTTAACTGTATATAAAAAAAAAAAAAAGTAAATATAATGTCAATAATAGCATATCATGTGCTTGATTATATGTAAGTATAGTGGATTTCATAAAGCACATGATATATAAGTAATATGAATATTACATAAAGCACTTTATTTAAAAATTTGGTGAGAAAAAAATTGACAAAAATCGTGATTAAATGAATCCTAAATCTCATAGACTGGTAAAAAAGAATTGAAAAATAATTGGAATAATAAAAAATGAATAACACTAATTGGATACTCGTTATTACATTTTATACAAAAGAACTTTATCATAAATTTGCATTCTCTCTCTCTCTCTCTCTATATATATACACACACACCAATAAGATTATAAACTAGTTTAAAAAGTTGTTTTGTGTCATTAAAATCTTTTATAAAAGATAGGATGATATGTGTGTGTGGAATTAAATTTTCTATTATCAAATTATTTAATTTTCGCATCTTCTTAAAATTAAAAATTTCTCTAACAGATTTTTTTGCCATCTAGCTCATTAGTGCAACCTGCTGGTGGAATATGGGACAACAGTCTTAGTCCAGAGGATAATCAAGTGAATCCCATGGAGAAAAAACAAGAAGAGGCCGAACGCCAAAGCTGGACCTGCAAATGTAAACACCAAATATTAAGGGAAAAGCAACAAGCAACTTCATTCCTTGCCAAATAAGTACAGCCCTCACCACTCACGTGATTCTGCTCTTCGCAAGCCCAAGCCGAACTCTTATTGAGAGACCAATGTAGTCTGTCTTACATATTTAAGGAAACCTATTGCTGCACCTTCAAAATGTAAAAAGAAGACTTCCTCTTTCGTGAAAGAGATAAGTTTTGCTCTTCTCAAGATATGCAGCACAACATTATGATGAAGGCTCTACAAAACAAGCCCAAAGTTTTGTCCTTGTAAAAGCAAAAAAGGTGTCTAGGATGCTACCATTTATTTTTATATAGTCTTTGGGCCGTAGAATTCACTCTAAGAAGTGCCTTCTTTTGAGTCATGATTCATGAACATTGGGGGAAATGGATTAATGATGACACAAACATGTTATTAGGGGTGCGAAGAAATCCCTTTTCACTTTTGGCCACGAATTAATGAGAGTTTGATAGTCATTGCCAATAGATATGTGATATATATGTCCCTTTATCTACAGAAGCAAAACTGTTTTGACGTTGATTCCTTTATGGGATTAACTTTTAATATTTTTTGAAAACCTCTTGTATATGGTCAGTTCATCAAATTTCCCAATTCAAAAAAACAAGAGATGGTTTCAACTTTCAACATACTCATCATTGTATAAATGTAGAAAGATAAAAGTGATAGTGGTTGATTAGGTAATGGAGAAAAGTGGGGAGCTCACGTGAAAGTAATTGTTCAACACTTACAATGTATGACCTCATTAAGTTGTTACAAAAGTTGTGGTCGAAAAAATATTCATGTAAAAAAAGATGTCAAACAACTAAATTGATTTGAAGGGTTGATATTCCAGTTAATAAAACTATTAGCAATACTCACTTCATGTTTTACCTTAAAAAGAAAACAAAAAAGTTATGATACACTTGATGCCAATTAATGAAACTAGTAGTAATACTCAACTCCATTTCTTACCTTAATTAATCGAGCGGAGCTAATAATTATATTAAACTAATCACAAAATCGTGCGATGCATGAGAATAAATTATTATTTTGTAATTTTAATATAATTTATAATTTGTTCCTCCTAAAAATTAAACAATTGCTATTCGGTCCCATTCGGTCAAATTGGGTCTACTTTAGTCCCATTCAGTCCAATATGGTCTACTTCAAATCACTTTGGTCAAATTTAGTCCAATTTGGTCCACTCGGTCAATTTCGGTCCCCTTCATTCCACTTTGGACTAGTTGCGCCTTAAATTAATTCATTTTGTAGGTTAAATTTTAAATTCTAGCTCAAAAAATTCATTTTTTTCTTAATTTTTGCGTTGAAAAGTATGAAATTTTATTATATTTGGGCTAAACTCTTTAGTTTTGAGTTAAAAAATACATACAAAATATACATTAGAAATATGAGCCCTAAAAATGCAATAAAAATGATAAATATTGAAAAATATTATTCAGTCCATTTTGTCCTCTTCGATCCACATTGGTTTTGTTTGGTCTACATTGGTCCTATTGGGTCCATTAGGTCCACATTGATCCTATTCTATCCATTTAAGTCTTATTCGATCCACATTGGTTATATTCAATTCATTCAGTCCACCTTGGCTCTATTTAGTCCATATTGGTCCTATTCAGTCCACTCTATTAACTTCGGTCTTATTCAGTCCACTCTATTCACTTCGGTTCTATTTAGTTGATATTGGTCCTATTCGGTCCACTATGGCCCTATTTGTTCCTATTCAGTCCATATGTCCACTTTAGTCCTAATCTGTCCATTCGGTCTTATTTTAAGATCTTTTAATTGTAAAAAAAAAAATATATATATATATATATATAAGTAAATATAATTTCAAAAATCGCATATCATGAGCTTAATGATATATAAGTATAGTGGATTTCATAAAGCACATGATATATAAGTAATATGAATATTGCATAAAGCACTTTATTTAAAAATTTGGTGAGAAAAAAATTGACAAAAATCGTGATTAAATGAATCCTAAATGCTAAATCCCATAGACTGGTAAAAAAGAATTGAAAACTAATTCGAATAATAAGAAATGAATAACAATAATTGGATACTCATTATTACATTTTATACAAAAGAACTTTATCATAAATTTGCATTCTCTCTCTCTCTCTCTCTATATATATATATATATATATATATATACACACCAACAAGATTATAAACTAGTGAAAAAGTTGTTTTGTGTCATTAAAATCTTTATATACACACCAACAAGATTATAAACTAGTAAAAAAGTTGTTTTGTGTCATTAAAATCTTTTATAAAAGATAAGATGATATGTGTGTGTGGAATTAAATTTTCTATTATCAAATTATTTAATTTTCGCATCTTCTTAAAATTAAATTTTTCTCTAATAGATTTTTTTTGTCATCTCATTAGTGCAACCTGCTGGTGGAATATGGGACAACAGTATTAGTCCAGAGGATAATCAAGTGAATCCCAGGGAGAAAAAACAAGAAGAGGCCGAAAGCCAAAGCTGGACCTGCAAATGGAAACACCAAAAATTAAGGGAAAAGCATCAAGCAACTTCATTCCTTGCCAAACAAGTACATCCCTCACCACTCACGTGATTCTGCTCTTCCCAGGCCCAAGCCGAACTCTTATTGACATGACCAATGTAGTCTGTCTTACATATTTAAGGAAACCTGTTGCTGCACCTTCAAAATGTAAAAAGAAGACTTCCTCTTTCGTGAAAGAGATAAGTTTTGCTCTTCTCAAGATATGCAGCACAACTTTTTGATGAAGGCTCTTCAAGACAAGTCCAAAGTTTTGTCCTTGTAAAAGCAAAAAAAGTGCCTAGGATGCTACCTTTATGTTTATGGATTTTACTAATGTGTGCCCTAAGGGCACACATTAGTAAAATCCATAAAACATATTAGGCTTTGTTTTCACCGAGAGTTTTCTGTGTTGTTCAACTTATCAACTCTTCCTCTATTTATAGCCAATTGAGAGAGCACGTAGACATTGCAGCTCAGTGTGTGCATTAAGTTATGCGCATTTATACTGTGCAGAACTCTGTTTCCCCATTAGACACACAAACACAGTGACTTTAATCACTGCAAAGTAACAATCACAAGAACAGAAGGGACTGATGGGTCAATATCAGAAAGATATGAATTAAAAAACGAGGCAGGGGTTGGTAAGAACATTAAAAGATACTGTATGAATTAAATTTCTAGTCGTTAGCTTTGTTTTCTTCTCACTGAATGGCCTTTTTTTTTTAAGCTGGCACGGTCTGGTACTAGTACACTGTTTATTGCAAAAAAGACAAAAAAATTTGTTAGGAAAAGTCAAAAAAGACACCAATTTCAAAATAAATAAATAAATAAATTTGTCAGAAAAAAGTAAAAAAAAATTTGGTTAATGGACACCTTGCGGTTAACACAACCCAAAAATAAATACCATGCAAACACATGCACGATCTCCAAAAGCTAAGCGCAAATATATAAATACATAGGAAAAAAAAAAAAAAGTAAAAAAACTGAATGATAAAAAAAAAAAATGTAAATAATAAAGAATTGGGTTTTGAGAAATGCACAATTTTTTCTTTTTCTTTTTGAAACCTAGAAATGCACAAACTAAGCTAGAACAGAAATGAGGGTCTCCATGTCCAATTCTCTTCAATCTGAATGATAAAGAAAATGGTATTTGGGTTTGATAAAGCTCACTGAATAGAGATTGCAAGGGTGCAATCTCTATTCAAGGCTCACACTAACTAATAAAACATTTTTGGCTTTGTTTTTACCTTGAGCTTTCTTTGTGCAGTGCAGCTCAGTCTTCAACTAAACACATACGCGACTCATAAATGTATTGTCACTTTTAAAGTTTCTTTAAAATAATTCTGCAGAACCCAGTAAAGGTTTAAAAATATATAATTAGTGTGCCTTAATTTATGTGAATATCAGAAAGATATGAATTAATTCACTTGCAATCCCACCGAAGGTACACGTGAAAGAAGCCAAACTAGCTAGCCAAGATCAGTTTGTTTGGTTTGTGTTCCTTCATTAACTATAAATTACTATGCTGCAGTGTTCCCAACCACTAGGATTTCCATTCTATTGTTACAAAGAGATTCCTAGAGAGGATGTGTCATATAACAGTATTGAATAACAACACAAAAAGGGTGAAATACTTTGAACTTTTTGATTCTTTGGCTTTAGAAAATCACCCGTATCAGTTGAACCCACCAATTATCCATTTTGACTTGTAATTAATCCAATGGACAATGACCATTTCTCTTCAAAATGGCATAGATGTCAGCTTATTTTTGTTAGGTTTTCTGGAGCCTATTTATGTTTAATTCGGTTGACAACCCAACCCAACCCGAATAATGTTACGTAATTTTGTAATCCATCGTGAATCTTGTGCACAAGATATAGAAATCGTTTTTTGGTGATTAGGATTTTGTCTTGTTGTTGTTTTTGAGGAAAAAAAAAAAAAAACAGTAGCCGCATTTTGTATTTTTCCTTGATAATAGTGAAATCTTTACAACTCCGTGGACGTAGACAAATTACCGAACCACATAAATATTGTTTTGTGCATATGATTTTTTTTTTTTTTTTTTTGTGTATGTTTTCTCTATTTTTTTGTTTCTTACAGGTTGGGAATTTCGGGTTGAATTCCTTAGAATTTTAAAACAAACCTTAACGTTTTACTCTTCATTCTCATTCACAATTCTCAAGCTAGTATGCCTTTTGCTTTTTCTCCTCAATGTTGCTGCCATGCCAGCCCCCATTGTTTAGTTTTTTATCAAATATCAACACAACCAAACAAAAACCTCGCAATCGGTAAAAAATGTCCCTTTTTTTTTTTTTTTTTTTGAAACTGAACTTTCATTCAAGAAGTAAAAATAACAACCAGATCAGAACACACAAGGAAAACAGAGCAGGAAAACAGGACAAAGGCACGAAAATAGACCAAAAACCTGCTTAATATTTCTTTTTCACTAGTTCATTCAGTGATACGTTGCAAGTGAATTAAATGAAGCAAAAAGTAAGATGTCAGTGAAGATAATAAAAGTGTTAAAAACAGCTACAAATGACTGACAGACACATAATCAATTGTATTTCAGCTATGAAATCGTTGCAAGGGTTTACCATATCTGATTTCTAAAACAAATCTCACAAATTTATTGTGTCTTCATATCATTATTATTTATATCGTTCCAATCCTTTTTGCTTGTCCCCATGCACAATGACATTGCAAATAGAAATCTGAACTTTATAAAGTGCAAAAGCAGCATGTCATATTGTGGCGGCCTAGTTCCTATACATCCATCATGATCTATTAATCTTCGGCCAACTACTTTAAACTAACATATTTATTATTAAAGTTAGATCATTTTGCAACTATTAAATAGATGATCCAATAATGTGATGCCGCTTGTTAGGGCTTTTTTCAACTTTACGCGGATTGATGAGCTATCACTTCACAGGAGCCATTGGTTGCTTTCAACGGCTGAGATCTGTGCTATTGCGGGATCTCAATCCCTCTTTCTCTGTACGTCTTCTTCACAGACTATAACTGGCATTAAAAACACATGCAGCTACCATGAACTTGGTAGCTCATTAATTATAATAATGCTTTACTATAAAGGTTCAGCTACTCTGTATCAGAAAGCATTAATTATATTGTATAGATATTGAGAAGTGAGAAGAACTACCCACAACCTCAAGATACAAAACTAAGAAGCCTTTGTTGAACTATACAAGGCGGGAGATAAAGATATTGACAGTGCAGCAGTTATGGCGAATGCTCCACATTTTTTCAAGATCATTCTCAACAATTGTCTACGAGATGGGAAGCTTGTAAGTATATTCATCTATCTCACTTTGTGTGCGATTTAAGAACTTGATGCTACTACTACTTTGTTAAACTAATCGGATCAAATGTAAGATTATGGTCTTGGTCTCTTGTTTTGAAAAAAATTTACAATTCTAATGTTAGGTAATAACTCCAAAAAACAGTTATACATGTAGAACCAAAGAGTCTAGCTAGCTTGTTGAACTTTGCAATTTTTTCACCTCATATTTTAAGCTTTGCGACTTGTAAGTTGCAAGTACCTTGGGACAGGCTGGGCCAAGAGGAGTTGATGTTGTTGGTTTTGTTCTTTTTTATTTTTTAATATAATTTTATAAAATTATTTAAAGAACTCTTTTTATTATTTAATTTTCTTATTGTTTTTAAGTTTTTGGGTTGGTATTCTTTGAAAAAGAAAAGGAAAAACAGACTTTTAGTCTCTACAATTTTTGATACAAGCAGCTGTTTAGTAGTAGTATGGTTCCCCTTTCACCTACAAATATATTTCTTCTAGTTTTGGCCTTCCTAGCTATCACTTTGTTTGCACTTTGGGCAGTTGAAGATTTGTTATGCTAGATTAGGAGTCCATTTCGATTTTTTTTTTAATGAAAATTAGTTTTAAGTATAAATGTAAATAGAGAAAATGAAGTTTTTTTTAAAAAAAAAAAAAAAAAACTATACATGAGCAAATATGTTAAAACCTAAATGGACTTAAAAGAAAAGGTTGTTGTTTTTAAATAATAAAAATAGAAGAATATAAAGAATTCCTCATACCTGCTCCCCTTTCCCCTCTTTTTTTTTTTTTTTTCCATTGTTAGTTACAGAATAAATATTCATGCAAACCATAAGATAGTGGAATAACTTTGGTGGGTTCTCAAAGATATATGGAGTATAAATGTACAATAGTAGAAAGGAATGAAGCTTTTTATTTGCATTTTATTATAATAAAGATAAGATGCAAGAATTATTTTGATAGTGGAATGGAACCAAGTCAACTAACCATTACTCCAATTTTTTAAATATTGTTGTTTAGAAACAGAAATCACGTTTTTCCTATTAAAAACAATGTGTGTGTATGTGTGTGTGCTTAATACTTTATATTGTATTTTATGTGCAAAACTTAATTATAGACTCATTCTTCACAGGGAATTCCTAAAAAGTTTACAAGGAAATATGGACAGGAGCTGTCAAATTCTGCATTTCTTAAACTTCCGAGTGGTGCAGAATGGAATATAGAATTGACAGAAAGTGATGGTGAGGTTTGGTTACTGAAGGGCTGGCCAGAATTTGCAAAATACTACTCACTAAAGCAGGGGCACTTCTTAGTTTTCCGATACGAAGGAAATTCCCACTTCTATGTACTCATACTTGATGAGAGTGCAACAGAAATAGACTATCATTTCAGTACTTCTCATCGTGGAAAAGGCAAGCTTCATAATGAATTTATAGCTCCTAATGTGGACGAGATTGAGAGTTATAGTGCTATTGAATTCTTAGGGAGCTTTCCACCAAGCCCAAAAACAAGGGATAAATCACCATTACCATATTTTCGACCCCACAAGATTGTGAAAACTAATTCAAGTGGTAAAATTGCAATCACTTCCAATATGCAAATTTCATATAATCATGTTTGAGTCAAAGTCCCTAGTTTATTATGTTTTCATAATTATGTTTGACTTAATTTTTCAGCAAAAGGCGTTAATGGAATTTCTATGACTAAACAACGTTTGAAATCTAAGGCTATTAGAATGATCCAGCCATTGAACAACAATGAAATAGCTAGAGCACTTCAGAGAGCAAGTGCTTTCAAGCCTAAAAATCCGTATTTCAAGGTTGTCATTCAACAGTCGTACTTGGATCGGAATTTGGTAAGCTTTCAATTTAATAACTACTTGATCATCAAAATTTTTCTAGTGTTCACTTTGCATGATGATATACATTTAAGAGAGAGGAAATTTGGTAGCAATGCATTCTTTCGGGCTACCAACTTTTTAGTTTCATTCTTCACTAGAAAAGACATATTCATTCCTTAATTTTTTTTCTTCATTATCTTTTTTCAACAGAATATACCAAAGGACTTTGTGAAGAAATATTCAAATATATTGCATGGCGATGTCAACCTTTGGGTTTCCAATGGGAGTATTTGGCCTGTTGAGTTTTGCAAAAGGACTGATGAGAATCTAAAATGTAGGTTCAACTGTCGTTGGAAAGTATTTGCGAAGGACAATAATCTAGAAGTAGGTGATGTTTGTGCCTTTGAATTGATTGAGGCCACTAAGACTTTCAAAGTGGTCATTTTTCGTGTGAATGAAGAAAATTGTTGTGCCCCCTATTGCTAGGTATGAAATTTGCTGAGTTTTCCAAATGAGTGCCACATTAGTTTGAATAACTTCATATATTCAATGTTACTTTTTTGAATTTTTAGTGGTGGCCATTACACCCCTAACCAATTTACTCTTTGAACTTTACTCATCTGTCAAATTAGTACCTTCTGTTAAATTGAGTAACATAACTCATGTGCCTATCATAAGAAAACACATGAAAAAATAATCATTTACAAATTGAAATTAGAAAAGCAAAGAGGAGACGGACGGCAAAAGAGGGGTTCTCCAAGAGAGAGACACAGAGAGAGAAAGTTCTCTCACAATCGGAGTCCCTCTTGCCACCACTATAAAGAGAGATTTCTCTCTAATGCATGCATGCAAAAGTCAACTCTCATACTAAAATTAGATCGAATGAATCAGGATTTATCTATGAATATATGCCCGTATGAAGTGGAAAAAACTTTAAAAGTGTTTGACATGTTAAAAACTAAAAAATAAATACCTTGCAAACACATGCACATGCAGTTCTCCAAAACCTAAGCGCAAATATATAAATACATGGGAAAAAAAGTCAAAAAACTACAAGATAAAAAAAAAAAAAATGTAAATAATAAAAAATTGGGTTTTGAGAAATGTACAAATTAAGCTAGTACAGAAAGGAAGATCTCCATGTCCAATTCTCTTCAATCTGAGTGATAAAGAAAATGGTATTTGGGTTTGATAAAGCTCACTGAATAGAGATTGCAAGGGTGTTCAAGGCTTTGAATAAAGATATATCAAGGCTCACACTAACTAATAAAACATTTTTGGCTTTGTTTTCACCATGAGCTTTCTTTGTACGTGTTGTTCAACTAATGAGAGTGTACGTAGACAAGGCAGTGCAACTCAGTCTTCAACTAAACACATCCGTGACTCATAAAAGTATTGTCACTTTTAAAGTTTCTTTAAAATAATTCTGCGGAACCCAGTAATTCTGCATAACCCAGTAAAGGTTTAAAGATATATAATTATTGTGCCTTAATTTATGTGAATTTATAATTGTGTAGAACCCAGTACATGGTACTTATGACCTGTTTCTTCATTAGACACACAAACACACTGACTTTATTGAGTATTGAATAACAACGCAAAAAGGGTGAAATACTTTTGAACTTTTTGATTCTTTGGCTTTAGAAAATCACCAATATCAGTTGAACCACCAATTGTCCATTTTGACTTGTACTTAATCCAATGGACAATGCCCATTTCTCTCCAAAATGGCATAGATGTCAGCTTATTTTAAAACAAACCTTTGCGTTTTACTCTTCATTCTCATTCACAATTCTCAAGCTAGTCTGCCTTTTGTTTTTTCTCCTCAATGTTGCTGCCATGCCAGCCCCTATTGTTTAGTTGTTATCAAATATCAACACAACCAAACAAAACCCTCGCAATCAGTAATAAATGATCTGTCTTTTTTTTTCTTTTTTCTTTTTTTCATCTGACCATCTCCTTGCTGCTAAAATAGTAGAGTGAACCTGCAACTATGGCAAGATGTGGGGCTATGCAGTGTTGAGTGGATAATTCGTTAAAAAGAAATTAATATAAGAAAATTTTAATAATATGAATGATAAGGTGGATAGTGCTTAAAATCATAGTGGAATTCATTTTTTAATGCGAGTAACATGTATATAAATGAGAAAACAAATCATTTTTAAGTTCATTTTAGGTTAATTCTTGAGTCATATTAAAGCTAAAACAAATTTCAGCAAGTCATAAACGATTGGAGTATGCTTTAAGAATAAAGATGCTACTATTATTGGGTATAATTTTGATGCGAAAATCTCTTATTCAATAACAAAAGACTTTACTAAGAGTATCCCATCAGTATGTGCAAAGTTGTGCAAAATTGAAAAAGTAACTGATTTTACACATTTTGAGTAAAAAAACACCCACATCAGTGGGTGTAAAATTGTGCACAAATGCACAATTGCTATAGTAACCGTGCATGTAGCAACCATGCATATATGCACGGTTATTGTGGTGAAAATAGTCAAATACCACGTTTTGGCAAAATTTGTGGCAAACTAACACTGTTTTAGAAATATGTAGCAATTTACTACTTTTTTAGTACGCGAGTTTCACAAAATCGAGTTCTTAACAGTACTCGAGTTCAGTGAACTCAAGTTCTTAAGTGTATCGCCAATGTGGCACTGCTAACCTAGAATTTGATCAATTAAAAAAGCAATGTATACTCGATATTGTGGAAATCGAGTACTTTTTTAAGGTACTCGAGCTTAACAAAGTCGAGTACCTTGTTTCTCTTTTCTTTTTTTTTCTTTTCTTTTTTCCTACTTTTTGCCTAGAAATCCCTTTTATCTTGTAGCTTGCTATCACAGTAGATCAAAAACTTAGGCATCTCAATGGAGATGGGTGTATTTCAAAGGTCCAAATTTCACTGTTCAGCCAGTTGAAATTAATGGTCGGCTTCTCATAGTCATATTGGGTATGAAAGTATGCTCAATGTTGTCATGAAAACATGTTTAAGGCTAAGGTCTACTATCTCCGGTGGGTCTTCAAAATCCATCCCACACATTTGGGTAGGTAATGCTGAAGTTGTGGAGGTGGCAGATTGAAGCTTTCTGATAGACTGGTAAAGCATACTTCTCATAGCAAAGTTTTTAAGGGCTAGCGAGGAGATTTTTGTGCTAGTGGATCTCCTTGATAGGGGTTGTTGGAAGTCAAGTGCTGATGATTTTGTAACAGTAAGAAAGGAGAAGCTGTCTGTGTGCTCATGGACCACGAGATTTTGTTTGGTGCACACAAATCACAAGTAGTTGAAATAAGTTTTGTATGAAACAAAAAGTAAAAAAAAAAAAACAAGGTACTCGAGCTTATAAAACTCGAGTACCTTAAAAAAGTACTCGATTTCCACAATATCGAGTACCACATTATTTTTTTAATTGATCAAATTCCAGGTCAACAGTGTCACACTGGTAACTCACCTTGTAACTCGAGTTCACTGAACTCGAGTACTATTCAGAACTCTATTTTGTGAAACTCGAGTACTAAAAAAGTGGTAGATTATTACATATTTCAGAAACAGTACTAGTTTGCCACAAATTTTGCCAAAACGTGGTATTTGGCTATTTTCGCCCAGTTACTATAGCATATGCATTTAAAATTTTTTTTTTTTCTCTCTCCACCTCACTCTCTCTTTTTCTCTCTGGTCTGACTCTCCACCTCATTCGATTCCCTCTCTTTCTCAACGATCACAGCAACTCAACAAAGAAGAAGAAGACAAATAGAAAAACCCTAACTTAGCACAACCCAACTATCACTACCGTAACCCATACCTGCCGAAAAACTCATTCCAAATCCAAACCAAAATCAATAAAAACTAAATCCAATGGAAAACCCATATGAAAAATCCAACATAAACCCACATGAAAAACCCAATGGAAATCAGTTAGATCTACTGTCATTGCTGTCGCCAGATCTACCTTGCTGCTGCTGCTGCATCTGCCTTGCTGCCGCCGCCGCATCTGCCTTGCTACCATCGCTAGATCCAACCCAAATGGACTTAGATTGACATGGGTTTGTGTTGAAGTGAAGTTTTTTGGTTTGTTTATGGAGTTTTTATGGTTTATTAATGGAGTTTTCCGATGAAGAAAGGGGCAAAAGAAGAAAACTTGACCGGTGAAGAAAGATGAGAGAAAGAAGAAAAAGAAAGAAAATTCACAGAGAGAGAGAGAGAATAGTGTTCAGAAAAGAAAAGAGAGAAAGTGGGATTGATCATGGAGGATGTTGAAATAATAAAAAAAAAAAGAATATAAAATGATTATTTAAAGAAAATAATGTGTATAATAGACAAACTAATGTGGGTGTTTTATAAAAATGGGAGTGTAAACTAGAAAAAGTAGGTTTTAGATGTGCAAATTTACAAAATTTTTGCATCTACTAATGCGGATACTCTAATTGTACTAATGGAATCCCTCCCCCCCCCCACACACACACACACACACACACACACACACACATACATAAAGTTGAATTAACTTATAAGCCAGATTTTTGCTTTTTAGCTTTTATATACGGCTTTTTTTAAAATCTCAATTTTTCTTACTTTTTTTCACTTTTTCAAAATATAAAATATAATTTAGCACTTTTTCAATAAAAAAATTTTAACAAAAAGTTAAAATGAACTATTTTCAAACAAACACTAAAAACATTCATGTAATGTATAACATAAGTGGTAAATTTTACAAATTTAATTAAAAAAATTATCCTCATCGATCAACTTATATAACTTTGTGTAAATTTGAATTGTTGTTATAGTAACAATATAAATATATGTGGTTACTATTCATATGTAAATCAATTTTCTAATACTTATTTGCTAGCATACTAAAGAGAGAAATGCTTTGAGAGAGTAATAAAAAAATTGAAAAAGAAATAATAATTTAATTAAATAAAGTATAAAATAAATAATATGAAATATGTGTTTAGAAAAGTGATTATATAAAATAAAAAAGTTTAAACAAAATAATGCAAAAAAAAAAAAAAAATTACTGAATTATGTCTTTAAAGAAAAATTTTAAGAAAAAGTGAATAACTTCTTAAATAGAATTTTCAATTTTTCATTTAAAAAATTCTTAAAATTGATGATTAATGTATGCCCTAAATAATTTTCTAATACCATACATTAATCTAACCAAAAAAAATATTAGATCATCTGTTTATCAGTTACACAGCAGGTACGAAACAAATATTGGATCATCTATTTATCAGTTGTTGAATGATCTACCTTTAACGAAAAGGTCTTAATTGAATAAATCTGAAATTTAAAGGACTGAAATGAAAGAAAGTAAAGTTAGAGGACAGAAATGAAATCTAAGAAAAGTTAAATGGTCAATTTTGCATTTTAGCGTAATAATAAATATGTTAGTTAAAAGTAGTTGGCCGAAGATGAATAGATCCAGATGGATGTAAAAGGGCACAAAATCACAAGCTGTTTTTTTTTTTTTTTTTTGGTAAACAAAAAAAGTTTAGATTGGAACAAGTGAAAAGGATTGGAACAATATAAATAATGATATGAAGACACAATAAATTTGTGAGATTTGTTTTAGAATCTCTGCAATGATTTCAGAGCTGAAATACAATTAGGAATTGAAAAACCTGCGACAATTTTTTCAACTTTCAATAAAATTTTTCCAAAAATAATTTATTAACATGTGGCATACATTAAAACCCTATAAATAATGATACGAAGTCTCTGTTTGGATACCAATAAAAAATGAAAATTATTTCAATATTCATCTTATTTTCGCTGCTATTTATAGGCCCACTGCACTTTTTGGTACTATTTGTAGGCTCCACTGTATTATTTCAATTAACTTTTACTTTTATCTACAATACTTTAAACAATAAGTTTTCAGTTTTAGCAAAATAAGCGGTATCTCAACAGACTTGAAGACACAATAAATTTGTGAAATTTGTTTTAGAACCCCTGCAACGATTTCAGAACTGAAGTACAATTGTCAATTGGTTATGTGTCAGTCATCCATTTGTAGCTTTCTTTAATAGCTTGCCATTTTTACATTTTTATCTTCACTGATATCTTACTTTCAGCTTCATTTAATTCACTTGCAGCATATTACTAATACTGATGGAACAAGTGGAAAAACAAAAAAAAAAAAAAAAAAAAAAAAAACAGCCAAGATCACTAAATTTGGATTCTCTTTAATGGGTAGTAAAGTTTTCTGCATAAAATGATGTAATACTTGTTGTCATAACTGTCAGTATCGTACGATACGTGATACGTATCGTATCGTGTACAAAAAGTTTCGTATCGTAAGTACTCATAAATCGTCCGATACATAGGTGTGTATCATATGAATCATATCGTATCAGTGAATCATACGTATTATACGATATATAGACATGTGGGTTTAAAATGGGTTTTTTTGTTAAAATATGTGGTTTTATTTGATTTAAACAAGTTGTTAGACTTTTTTAACACAAATTTATTGGGAAACTTAGTTGATTCTAATTCCCATGAGTTTTTTTTTTTTTTCCTCCCTTCTCTTTCTCCTATAAAATTTAGACTATACTTATAACACTCACTTTCATATATGCAAATATATTTTCTATGCTATTAATAATAAAATGAAAATATAAATTTTTTTTTTTCTTATTATTATGAGTCTAAAAAGTTAGAATGCCAAGAAAAAATAAATAGAATAAATTGTTAGAATAAAAAAACAAAACAAAAATAGTAAATGTTGGTAATAATGAAGAAAATGTCTATGAAAAAATAATTTTGCAAGATACTGAACATGATGATAACATTAACTTAGATGAAGTTGATTAAATAAGATGATGAAAAGATATTATATTTTGGTTCATATATCATATATTTTCACTTCAAAGTTTAATCAATTTGAATGTGCATGTTGCTAATATAAGTTACTTTGATTTATTTAGTTAGCTTTGTTAAATTTTATTGCATAAGTAATGATTAAATTGGTATTTAATTGAATATATTTTGAATTTATAATGAGTATATATATATATATATATATATATAATTATTTTATAATTTCATTAGATGTTTGTGTATCTTATGATACACGATTCGATATGATATATGATACATAAAAATTAAAAATCAATTCACAATACGATTCACGATTTGACAACTATGCTTGTTGTTATTAAAAGTGGCAGAGTGAGATCATGTATTCATGTGTGACCTTAAAGTACTTAAATCAGTTTATTTTTATATGTAATGTAAGGATCTTTTTATCTTACAGTAGTACTTGTCTTGGCTTGTGGAATTTATTAGGTCTTGTCACTGTTTTAACTTTTAACACCAGCATTCACATCCCGTTTTTTATATGCCATATATCGGTATATTTTAGCATCAAAGGCATAAAAACAATCCATTACCCAGTCTTTCACTATTAAATATTTTTACAATTGTACTATAGTATCATCATAAATTTATGATGCTCATCTCTCCGTCTCTCTCTTTCTCCTCTCTTGTTCTGCTCTCTTCTTTCTTCAAAACCACCATGGCCAGACCACCGTCACCACTGAGAAAGTAACAATCACAAGGACCGGGGGGTGGTGCGTGAAACTGATGGGTCAATATCAGAAAGATGTGAATTAAAAGACGAGGAGAGGGTTGGGGGAGCATTTTACTTTCAGCTTCAATTAATTCACTTGCAATCCTACTGAAGGTACACGTGAAAGAAGCCAAACTGCCAAGATCAGTTCTCCCCAACTTTACTATGCTGCAGTGTTCCCAACCACTAGGATTTCCATTCTATTATTACAAAGAGATTCCTAGAGAGGATGTGTCAGAGTACTGAAATAACAACGCAAAAATGGCGAAATACTTTGAACTTTTTGATTCTTTGGCTTTAGAAAATCACCAGTATTAGTTGAACACACCAATTGTCCATTTTGACTTGTAATTAATCCAGTGGACAATGCTCATCTCTCTCCAAAATGGCATAGATGTCAACTAATTTTAAAGCCAAACTTTACGTTTTACTCCTTTCACATTCACAATTCTCAAGCTAGTATGCCTTTTGCTTTTTCTCCTCAATGTTACTGCCATGCCAGCCCACATTGTCTAGTTGTTATCAAATATCAATACAACAAAGCTCATCTCAACACAACCAAACAAAACCCTCGAAATCAGTAAAATATATATATAATTTTTTTTTTCCAATCTGACAATCTCCTTGCTGCTAAAATAGTCAGTGAAGCTGCAACTGTGTGAGGATGTTTTGAGATTTTTGCTTTTTAACTTTTATATCCGGCTTTTTAAAATCTCAAGTTTTCTTACTTTTTAAAATATAAATATATTTTAACATACTTTCAGTAAACAAATTTGAACAAAAAGCCAATTGTAAATTTTATATTATTAAATGAATTATAAATATTTAAGATAGTAATTAATATTTAGCCTACATAATTATACAATCCTCGATAAATATTTATAGATTAATACATATTACTCTTAAATATAGTCACTCTAAGATTTTAATGTGTTCTAATAGTATTTTAGAACTTAACAATTTGATAAGTTATCTCTTTTCAAGAAAAATAAAATAAATAAAAAGTTGAGTTTGAAATGAGTTTGGCCTCATTAATAAATATATATGAAAAAAAAATTGAGATTAAATTGCTAAAATTTAATATAATTTGGAACAAGATTGAGATTTTTTTTTTTTAATAAATTCAAATTTAAAATTGGGTAAATTACAACTTACCAACTTATAGTTTGGTCGAAATTTAAATTACCTACTTGTGGTTTAAAATTTGACACTTTACCCACCTAAGGTTATCGTTATCTTTTTTCTTTTTTCTTTTTTTTTGGTATGGTACTTTATTTTCAAGAAACAAGTATTGAGTAATTATTTTTCACTTTTTTTTTTTTTTGTAAATTTTATATTATTAAGTAGATTATAAATATTTAAGATAGTAATTAATATTTAGCCTACATAATTATAGAATCTTCAACAAATATTTATAGATTAATATATATTAACACATTAAACATCGCATGGAAAACGCTGTAACAAAGTGCAAAAAATTTGATTCGGCTTCAGCTACGTAACTGTGTTCATGAGGAGATGAAAACTAGTTGCAATGGTGCAAAAGTTTTCCCAAAGTTTTATGAAGAAGCTGTAGATTGCCAGGGAAAAGCTCTAACAAATTGCAAAAAACCCTTTCAATATGCTTATTAAATGGATCTGTGTGGTGTCGCATGATCAGCTCTTGCTTCTGCTTGTCCTTGGTGTCGCTGTTAGCCTCTTTAGGGGCTCTTAATGTTTTGAGTGTGGCATTGTTGCCTAACTAGCTAGTGTTGTTTCTCTTTAGGGGCTCTTCTTGTTTTGAGTCTGGCCTTGTTGCCTAACTGTTGTTGCTGCTGCTGCTAGCCTCTTTAGGAGCTCTTCTTGTTTTGAGCTTGGCCTTGCTGCCTAACTGTTGTTGTTGTTTTCAATAAAGGTTTCTTGAGTATTGTTTTTTTGGTAAGACCTACCAAACCAACGAAAATTTATAGTTGCATGAACGTAACCTTCTAATGATCAGTAATGCAGTTGTTGCTACGTTTGTTTTACTATGCTTCTAAAATCACCACTTATGTAAATTGCAATAGGAAAAGGTGATCTTAATTCTTAAAGCACCCGAAATGTTTTATTTTCGTTCAAATATAGCTATATCCATGCTCCTTTCTTTGAATTGAACATATCAGGAAAAAAAAAAAAAACTGTAATGAAGTTTGTGTAATTCGCAACTCTAGCTTTCTGTATGAGACAAGAAGGTTTGTTTTTGTACATGGCCCCGACAGTGCCCGAGGGTTAGTAAATAACTAGAATTTGTAACGAAACAAATTTGTACGGTCTTGGACTGTGCCACGTACTCTCTCTCTCTCTCTCTCTCAAACAATTTTGGCTGATGAGAGTGAGAGACACGCAAAGAGAAACAGAAAGACAACCTTTGTTATAGACTTGTGTTTAGTCAAGCCAACTAGTCACTAGCCAGCCTATGCGAAACAGGTCATTCTGATTTCCACATTTGCCCCTCATGTTGAGGTTAGGTTAGTATCCAAATCTCAAACCATAATTAGCAATTAGAATTTGGTTGGGCTCCTCCCTATTTCAGGGTAAGGCTCTAATTTATTTACTTATTTAGAGAGAAGATTCCAAAAATACTCTCATATAATTTTGACTGACTCTCTTAGCAGGGACGGAGGCCCCCCCTGGATTTTGGGGAAAAAATTTTTATAGGTATATTTAATGTTCAATTAGCCTCAAAAAAATAAAAATTAAACTTGGTCATTATTAGTCTCTTCTTACTCGATGATGAAGATGATAAAAAAAATTTCTCATTAAATGAATAGGAAAAGTACAGCTTTGCTTATACAAGGAACGGAATGAAAAAAAAAAACAAGCCTTTTAATTTTAACCCAAATCAATTTCTCGTACTGCATTTTTTGGATTCTCAATATCAAAATTAGCCTAAATTCTATTTCTTAATGACCAAAATATTAGATAAAAATCCTCCCATCCCCACACGTAGGCTACTCCTCAACTCTGCACAAAGGTTACTCTTATGCTAGATGTTTATTCTTTGACTACCTTGATATTCATTGAATCCATTGATGACCATAGTGGAGGAATGTTAGTTTGTAACATTATCAGTGATGTTTATTGTCTTTATGAGTTACGAAAGTCAATTAATGATATTAGAGAGATTGTAAAGTGGATGGAATTTGTCAAACCAAGTGTCAATAGCATTCAAAAAAAAAAAAAAAAAGTGTCAATTGGGCTTTAAAATGCCTAGCTAATGTGGCAAGAGAAGAGACTATGATAGAACTTGAAGCTAGATAACGTGGTCTTCAAAAACATACCCAATCTCAACAATTCAATTTGAATTGTTGACCCAAATAGATGATAAAATATTAAATTGACCAGAAAATTTTTTTATTCTTGAAGTTGCAATTTTTTTTTTTTTTAAGTACAAACTTTGCCCCCCCAAACCTTTGGCTCTAGCTCTGTTCCTGTCTCTTAGGTTTTTATTTTTAGGCCTAGCAAATGGATTGGGTCAAGTTGAGTTTGGGTCAATTTGATCGAGTTATTTCAGATTATACGTATAATTAAATAAATAAATATATATATATATATATATATATATATTAAATGTTAAAAATAACAAAATAGTGAATACTAAAAAAAAATATTATGTAAATTCTTATGGTTTCACAAGTCAAAATTCATTACCGTAAAATTTAGGTGATTTTATTGTAAAATACTAAAAAATGACGTAATTTTTGGTTTTTCAAAGATTTCTTTGATTAAAAATCAATAAAATTAAAAAATAGATATTTTAAGAAAAAATATATATAAAAAATTATATAGTAGGTTCTCATAACTCTAGCGTCATTATCAAGCAACACCATGGCATTCTCTCAATTCTCATCATCTCAAATACCAAATTTGTTCTACTTAAAGAAACTAATAGAGATGTATGTTCACTTGTAGCATATGAGACTAACAATGGCATTTTATTGCACATTTTGGACCAATGCTTTGAGCTTTTTATCACATCAAAAGATGTAGAGATGTTGTTTTAATTTAATCTACTTGATGCTCTGAAATTTTGCTTTGCAAATGTCATGTGAAGACTCTTAGTGAACGGTTGTGTTCACCTAATTCCTCACTCGACTTTGTTAGAGTAGTTGATGGTTGTCAAAGTTATAACAGTGGATACTTCATTGTTTTCAATTTGTTATGAATTTTGGGGTTATAAATTTGATCATTTTGAAATTATTTTAGGATGTATATAGGAGTCTAATTTTCTCCCTATTAATAAAGTGCATGTTTGGTCAGAGCTTCTTGGGTCAAAATCGCATTGGCAGTTTGAAAATGTGACTGTAAGGCATTTGGTTGACTTTTGAAATTGCGTTTTTTAGTCTTATAAACATAAAAAAAAGTGCATTTTTGTGTTGCATCCTCTGAGCAGGAATTGTAAAACTTTTTCAAAAATCCCAAAATAAAAAAACTGATGAATTGTCAATGCTGAAATATTGTAATGACATTCTGGCTGATTATATTTTTGGCATTTAGTTACGCTATGTTAAATTCTTGAAAGATAGTATACCAAAACCATAGGCTTCAATTTGCTGTCATATAGGCATTAATAACGTTATATGAAAAGTAATGTATCTAAACCTTTGAATTGAGTTCGAGTCATTGCATGCTACACTCCTTTTTGGGATATTTGTATTAATGCATAGTATTTAGTTTATGTTAAGTTCATCATATAGCATTTTGTTGGCATAAACGTACACCATGTGTTAGTTCTATGGTACATAAGGTGTCTTACAACTTTGATCGGCTCACTCATATGAGTTCTCGCATTTTTTTTTGCTAAAGAGTTCTCGCATTTGTAGCTTATGTGACAAGCACATTGTATCCCTTATGTTGGTGTAGCAATTAGAGTTAGTTGACACAAATTTATCTTGCCTTAGATGAGGTAATATGAGTTATGTATTTTGGTAAGACTGTGCATATATATTAGAGAGGCCACAATTCATGTATCTTATGATTACCAAACGTGACACCTTAATTTCGCATTCAACATGACAATAGGCAGCTTTGAATTAGCACTCACGGACAACTACTAGACTGTACCAAGAGTTGAGTGACTGAATAGATTTTTCTGCTTCTTTGGTGTATTAAGCCCATGGATTATTGTTAGCAGCCCAATTTATGCCTTTTTGGTGACTTTTGAGTATGGCAGCCCAATTTATGCCTTTTTGGTGACTTTTGAGTATGGCAGCCCAATTATGCCTATGACACATTATTTTGGTAGCCAGGTCAAGCAAGCTTTTGAGTTGCTATACTTAAAAGGGGGACTAGAGATGATTGATTCATTATGACTTATGATGTTGGTTTAGTAATCCCAATTTTTCTTCATTTTTGTTAGGTGGTCACACAAATTATTTACTAGTATGATTATAAGAGGATGGTTTGAGAGATGTATGGTTAGATCATGACTATTTCGTGTTCATCAAACTGTTCCACAGGATCAAAACGGCCAGTTATTAATGGAATTTCTTGTCGATTTTGTAAAATACTCGTTTGGATGAGAGCTTCCACATATTCTTGTACAATTAAAAGGAGATCGATTCTATCAATTTACCTTATAAAAGGAAGATATTGATGAGCTTTTATGAAATGATTTCGTGGGATTTGACCAATCGCCTTCATTGTGGGATATTATTGAAAAATAGAAATTTTTGTTATCAAAAGATTTCCTATGATTATTTCTAGTATTAGTGGCTCTCTCTCTCTCTCTCTCTCTCTCAATGAAGATAAAAGAAATTTAAGCCAAGTACCCTAGTGACAACACTGGACTCACATTGCACATGAATACTAAGATTTGATATTTATACCACAACGAGCATTGTTACCGCAAAGGAAAATCTGAAATGGGGATCATCGGTTAACTGGCTGGACATGGTGGGTTGGGCTACCAATTATCTTAAAGGAAATGGTGATTTGCAAGCTAGCTTGGTGGGCTGCTGTGTATCCTGATGAATTGTCAATTCTAGTTGTACACTACAATAATGTATGCTCTTCAGGGACTAAACAAAATATTTTGAGATGATTAATATCCTAAATGTGGTTTTGTAGGCATTTTAGTGTATCCAAATGGAAAAGTAAGAACAGAAATCAATACGTAGAGTACTGCCAAAAATCAAATGATGCAGCTAAAACAACATTAACTGGAAAAGATGACCAGAAAAGGGATCCCTGGATTGAAAGATGACTATAAAAATAGCCACACAAAATCTTAGCTTGATCTTCAACCAAGGAAATGAATTTATCGCATGTATCTTAATTCTGAACCCAATAAGGTTTATATACAAGTCAAAGCCAACAATAACAAGATCCACTTGCCTGCACCTTCAGAAATCGGCTCAGACCAAGAGTTGAAGCACGTAAGCTCCTTTTATTGAAGACCCACAGGCAGTAAGATGGAGGCAAAAATTGTGGGGGGGGGGGGGGGGGGGAGGACACATCAAAAGGACTAATCATTTTAATTCAGCCTTTGCCCTTTCTTGATGCAATTTTCAAAAGTTTCACTCCTTGCTATTCCTTTAAGCTGTACTATTCCCAAAATAATGTCATTTCCTTGCTCTATATCAAGCTCAATCATATCTAAAATACAGTCAGGCTCAACAATCTAAACTCAGCCAAAATATTAAAATCCATTGCTTGTTAACAGAATGCAAGTTTCCATGCATACTAGGCTAGCAGCTAAACTTGCAATAACATAAGTATGAAAGAAGAAAATAGTGAAGAGAAAAAGAAAAACTATCTATGTTTTCAACAATAACAAAACAAAGCACCATTTACACATGCCTCAATGTTCTTTGCCTTCAAAACATAGACAGCTCTAAAGCAATACATGGAAGACTATATTAAAATAATTTTGCCAGAAATTTTAAGCTTAAGAAAAGAAATTAAATTTAATTAAGAGCCCATTTAAGAACTAGATAAAATAAATAAAGTTTCATAATAGAGACACCTAACATGTAATTAGTTGAAGATGACAAAAAATCACTAGCTCACCTTATGTTCTGAAATTTTATCTCCAAATCATAACACATTACACCAACATTGTCCTCACAACTAATACGAAAAAAATGAACTGTTCAAATAAAAACATTCAATTTAAGTGGGTCAATCAACATGAATGACCATTCTCTGATATAAATAACATAAAAAGGGGGAAAAATAAAGAAACAATTGCAAAAGTATGCTCACACCACCTTCTAGGTGACTTACACTAAGCTATTACATTGGAGCGCAACATCAGAATTAGCACAACATGCACAACTCTCTGTCCTTAGAGGCCTTAGACCACATACTACTCTTAAGGATCTGCAAATATTAGGCTATGTTGCTTCAGAATTTCCAGGTGGATTGAAAGTCATCATTCTACAACCTCGTAGGTATTGATCTCTAGGTGCAACCATTGTCAGAGCCTACTAAACCTTCAAAAACTTCCTAACCTTTGACTTCTCTCTTAAGACAGATTGAAATAGTTGCATATATTAAGTCTTGGTATGACTATAAATGATAGTGTGGCTACAGGGTTTCCATTCCTAAATACAATTTTGATTACAGATATGCCTAATTTAAGACTTTGAAATGGACTAAGTGAAGGTTATTATCCTAAGTTGCGGGTGATTAGCATTTATGATTGCGTTGAATTCAATATTCTTTTTCAATTCAATTTGTTTATTTTACTTCAGTACTTTAATATAGAAATTTTTTTTTAGCTTGAAATTCTGCCTGAGCTCCCTTACAACTCACCATTAAAGCTGAATTATAAGAGGAGAGGGTTGGTGAGAACATTTTACTTTCAGAAAGATAAATTAATTCACTTGCGATATGAAAGAAGCCAAAATGCCAAGATCAGTTTGTTTGGTTGTGTTCCTTCATTCATTATAAATTACTATGCTGCAGTGTTCCCAACTACTAGGATTTCCACTCTATTGTTATAAAGAGATTCCTAGAGAGGATGGCCCCCCAAAATTTTAAATTTTTTCTATATATAGCATGCAAAGCAGAAGGTATCCTCAAATAAAATAATAGTTGAACCCACCAATTGTCCATTTTGACTTGTAATTAATCCAATAGACAATGCCCATTTCTCTCCAAAGTGGCATAGATGTCAGCCTATTTTAAAACAAAACTTGACGTTTTACTCCTTTCTCATTCACAATTCTGAAGCTAGTATGCCTTTTGCTTTTTCTCCTCAATGTTGCTGACATGCCAGCCCCCATTGCTTAGTTGTTATCAAATATCAACACAACGAAGCTCATCTCAACGCAACCAAACAAAGCCCTCGCAACCAGTAAAAATAGATCTGTCTTTTTTTCATCTGACCATCTCCTTGAACCTGCAACTGTGTGAGGATGTGGGGCTGTGTAGTGTTGGGTGGATAATTCGTTAAAATGAAATTAGTATAAGAAAATCTTAATAACATAAATGATAAGGTGGATGGTGCTTAAAATAATTGTGGATTTCCTTTTTTTAGTGCGGAGTAACATTTATATAAATGAGAAAGCAAATTACTTTTAAGTTCGTTTTAGGTTAATTCTTTGAGTCATATTAAAGCTAAAACAGATATGAGCTAGTCATAAACAATTGGTGTATGCTTTAAGAATAAAGATGCTACTATTGTCAGGCATAAATTTGATGCCAAAAATCTGTTATTCGACAAGATGATTTATTAATCTATATATATAATAATAAGTAAATCAGAAAGAAAATACAATTAAATTTCAAATTGAAATTCAATAAAAGTCTAATTTTGCGTCATGTGTCTTATTTAATCTAAATTTTAGAATTTTGTACCAAGTGAGTCAATTTATTGTAAAAATTGAATTTCAATTAGAGTTTAATTTTTCACCACATGTCCCATTTAATTTAAATTTTTAAATTTTTATGCCAAATCAGTTAATTTAGTGTAAAAAATGAGGCATCTAATATAATAAACCAAAAAAACATAATCATATAACTAAAAAAAATTCAAATTTATAAGTCATCTCTCTCTCTCTCTCTCTCTCTCTCTCTCTCTCTCTCTCTCTCTCTCTCTATATATATATATATATATATTAATAGGTAAAGTTTAAAAAAATTGAATTATAATTTTAAATTATAATCCAGTTTTGTGCCATGTGTCTACTTAAATTTTTTAATCTTTGTGTTAAGTGAGTTAATGAGTGCAAAATACTAAGAATCTAATATTAATGAACTATAAAATAAAAAATAAAAATAAAACAATCACATATACTCAATAAAAATCACCACATGTTTCTCAAAAAATAAATAAAACAAAAATTATCACATAACAAAAATCACCACACGTTTTATCTTATTAAAAATTAGAAAAAAAAAATGATAATAAGTAGTGTAAGAATCAAATTTGAGTCCCGAGCCCAAACTATGAATGGGCCTAGACCCAAAAAGCTCAAAACAATGAATTTGTAGAGAGTGGGTTGGAAAACTAGGTTAAAATGAGTTGGATCATGAATAAAGTGGGCTCAGTAGACAAGAACAGAAACACAGATTGAATTAAATTAGAAAAAATCGTCATCGGCACAGTCTGAAGAGATCAGTTCTTATATATTCCTTACGAGTTTGGTCACAGAGTTGATTCTTAATTGCTTATAGTGTTTCTCTTGTTATCTTCGGGATCCCCTATCCATGGAGGATCTCTTACATTATATAGTTCCCTTTGGACGATCTTGATCATACACTTGTTGATCATTTGAGCCACTACTTAAGTATTTGTCCCATTAAACACCCTCTCTGGCCTTTTGTGAGTTGTGGTAATCTAGGTAACACTGTTCAGGAATCTTCACCACATAAATGCGGCCAGAAAGTTAGCTGTAGGGCATTCAATGCAATGGCAGCAGTTTTTCCTTAGATATTTCCTACCTCCCTTTCTTCTAGTACGTTCATAATGCATGTCCTTCTCAGTGGAATCTCCTGGAAGGTCGCTCTGAGTGGTAGAATATACGTTTGATCTGTGTTTCATTTATCCGAGGGGACAATCCTCCTCGAACCACTTTCCCCAACCTTTCCACTTCCCCCAACCTTTCCACTTGCATGTTACTTATAGGACTCTGAACTTAACACCCTTACTATTGTTTATTCATCCTCAGATCAATCAACACCCTCGGCCAAAGCCCAAAGCCCAATATACAATTTTAGGCCCTTATCTGTACAAGTAGTATTAAATTTAGGTAAGAATTTTAATATGTGACTAATTACGTTTACTTTAAAAAAATAATTTGACTAATTATCTATATTTTATAATAAAAATTATGTTTAATTTTAAATATATCTATATGTATGCATGAATGCATGTGTTACATGTAGGGATGGCAATGGGACGAGACGGGGCCGAAGGATGGGATCTTCGCCCCCGCCCCGCATGGATTTTTCTTGCCCCATCCCCGCCCCGCCCCGTATGACGAGGAAAATTTCTTGCCCCATCCCCGCCCCTTAAGGCCCCGCGAAGACCCGTGAAGCCCCACCCTACACCGTAAAATTTTATTTTTTGTTAATTTTCCCTACAACTATTACCATTTTTTCAAATAAAATGGCATGTTTCAATAATAAAAATATATTTGAAATTATAAATAAATTTATTCTATCGAATCAAACTAATTTTTAGCAAATACTAAATAATATTATCTAAATATTTAACAAGATAATATCACAACAAAAATCTCATAGTATGACACAATAAAATAATCCAAACTCCTAATACATAACAAAATAAAAATTGCCTAGTTCTTCAAAAAGAATCTCCACTTAAATAAAATAAGATGATGATATATATTTTTTTTTAATAGTAGGGTTTTAGGGTATGAAAAAATTACCTTTTAACCCTTATAAATGCGGGGAGGGGCGGGGATGGGACGGGGTGGGTCTAAAAAGTGTAAACCCATCCCCGTCCCGCCCCGTGGTGCGGGTCTAAAATCTCGCCTCATCCTCGCCCTACCACCTTTGCGGGGTGGGGAAAACCCGCATGGGGCGAAGCGGGGAGGGGCGGGGCAAAATTGTCATCCCTAATTACATGCTTTAAAAAAAAATTAATTTGACTAATTATTCATATTTTTATAATAAAAATTTTGTTTAATTTTAAATGCATTCATGCGTTTGCATGGAGTTACATTCTAGTTCTATTAATTAGAAACACACACACACACACACACACACACACATATATATATATATATATTAAAATTGAACTAACTTAACTGGTTATATTAAAATTGATAATTTTGTATTCAACATATTTATGAATTATGATTATTGTATTAATACTATAACTTGGCCTCAAGTGAAAATTCTTGGCTACACCTATACATAATAGTGAACAAGTTGAGGTGTTCAATCTTATATTGAGATTAAGTTTTTATATTGGAAAACGCTAGAGTTACAAACTATTTTATAATATTTTTTGTATTTCTTAATTCTTTTTTGGAAAAAAAAAATAATAATGCCTACAGTAGACAGTAGAAGGACTAATTGATTATTTCTGTCAGCGTCCCAAACATGCTAATATTAGCATTGATAGTACGTAAATATTAACGTGGTGAGTAGTTATTAGTAAGTGAAAAAGTGATATTAGTAGTGGGAGAATCAGTAAGAATTGACCACATCAATATATTACAATCATAAACTATTATACAACATTTTTACTAATTATTGTTGCTGCAGCCAATTCTTACTAGTTCTCATATGTCCTCACCACTAACATCACTTTTTTACTTACCAATAACTACTCACAACATCAGCAGTTTGTAAAAAATATTGTAAAATTATTTGTAACTCTAACATTTTCCTTATATTTAACTTAGTTCATTAATTTTTGGAATGAGGTTCTTGAACCTTTTTGTTAAGTTGATAGATTAGAATAGCTAAAAATTTTACTTAAGAAATCTACTTTGGGAATGCGTATTAGGCATCAAACATTATATATTTAACAATTTACTAATGAATACATTTACAATTTACAATTTTCTAAAAAATTTTGTAGAACATGAGATGAAATAATTTTTTTAATAAATTCTTCACTAACATTTCCACTTTAAAAAAAAGGACAAATTTGGTTACAAATTTCGTTGTAATTTAAAACTACAACTTTACTCAATATTTTTTATTTGGGTGTGAATTTTGAAAAATTTACCGTTAAATTATATTTTCTTTTTATATCATTTATGTTTGCAAAATTTCTAAAGGATTAAAGATCAATAACTATGCCGTTAATCAATAATTTAAATTACAAGTTTTTGAAGTCGAAAATTATGCATAAAAAATAAGTTTATGGATCATATGATATATAATATCCAATAGTACAAAATTTGATATGTGTTAAGAGTATAATATACAATTCAACGGTTAGATTTTCAAATATATGTAGTTATATTAATTTTTTTAACTATAGTTGCAACCAAAATGTCTTAAAAAAAAAAAAAAAAAAAGCTTAGATGAACATCTTAACATATTAAATTTGATCTGTTCACAACTTGTCCTGTTTTAAATCCCTTTTTTAATGAAATTAGGGTGGAATCATTATTTTATGAAATTACACCCATATGTGAGTTTGAAACCATTATTTGAAAAAAAAAAAAAAAAAAAAACCGTAAATGTAAGAATTTTGGGGACGATATACTGTACCCAAAAAAGAAAAAATGTTCCACAGCACCTTTTTTTTTCTTTTTTTCTTTTTTGCTTTTCTTTTTTATAGTGATGATATTATTAGTAAAACTTTGAATTATGTTAAATTAATAATTTATATGTTATATATTACTTATTTTTGAATATTTTGTTATTTTTTCTCTTATCTATATTGAAAGGAACACAAAAACAATACATTATTATTATTATAATATGTGAAAATACAGGTAGACCCGTAATCTAATCTAATACGTCAAGACCCATTTTCCAAATGAGTGGAAGTTCATTGAGTTGGGGGGTTTAGCTCAACAAAAAGTAAGTTTAGCTAAGAGGAAGGTAATTGCAACTTTGGGCAAGAAAGTAAGATATGGTCAAAAAAATTGCATATACTGCTCAAAGAAAAACCCAAGCCCGACTGTAATGGATCAGAAAACATCAAAGGGTTTCGTTTGAACTCCCAACTAGACGATCATATATAATTCCACAAGCAATGCTAATAAATATAATCAATACTCCCACAACCTACAACGAGCTTTATCTCCACAGTCCACACCCTGAAGATCTGAACTCTCTCAAGCTTTTTTTTTTTTTTTTTTTTTAATTTTGAACGAATTTTTTTTCATTTCGAGGGTTGAAAAAAATAAAAATTCAGAAGTAGCATTACAAAGATTTGGGTCCGTTTGGCTTGAGCTTGTTAGCTTAGTTTCTAATTTTTATGTACAGTTTTTTTAACCTTAATAAACATGACACATATTTTTGCACAAAAATATAAAGCCAGAGAAGTGAACTAACTATATCCTCAACATATGCACATGAAGGGAAAATATACCGTGGTCAGTAAATTACAAATTGGTGTGTTTTAAACTAACTTATAGGTTAGATTTTAACTTTTTAGCTTTTATATACAGCTTTTTAAAATCTTTTTTTTCTTATTTTTTATCACTTTTTCAAAGTATAAATATATTTTAGTAAAAAAAATTGAATAAAGAGTTAAAATAAAATATTTCCAAACAAACACTAAAAACACTCACGTAATAGCATAAGAGGTAAATTTTACAAATTTAATTTAAAAAATCATTCTCATCAATTTATGTAAACTTGTGTAAATTTGAATTGTTGTTATAATAACAACGTAAATCTATTTTCTAATGCTTATTTGCTTTCATACTTAAAGTGAGAAATGCTTTTAGAGAATAATAAAAAAATGGAAAAAGTAATAATATTTTAATAAAATAAAGTATAAAATAAATAATATGGTACAAATTTAATTTAAAAAATCATCCTCATCAATTAATGTAAACTTGTGTAAATTTGAATTGTTGTTATGGTATCAACGTAAATCTATTTTCTAATACTTATTTGCTTGCATACTTAAAGTGAGAAATGCTTTTAGAGAATAATAAATAAAAAATGGAAAAAGTAATAATATTTTAATAAAATAAAGTATAAAATAAATAATATGGTATAAGTGTTTTAAAAAGTGATTATATAAAATAAAAATATAAGTAGACTCTAGAAAAAAATTTAAACAAAATAATGCAGATAAAAAAAGAATTTTACTAATATGCCTTTAAAACATACATTAATAAATCATTGAAAAAAACTTTTTATGTGAAAATAAAAAAGTGAATAACTTTTTAAATAACATTGGATCATCTGTTTACCCAATATTTGTTTGTCCAAAAAAAAATTGGATCATCTGTTTATCAGTTACAGAACAAGAACCAAACAAATATTGAATCATCTGTTTATTAGTTGCAGAATGATCTACCTTTAATGATAAATATGTTAGGTTTTTTTTTTTTTTTTGAGAGGAAATAAATTTGTTAGTTAAAACTTAAAAGTAGTTGGCCGAAGATGGATAGATCAAGATGGATGTATTATGTATAGGAAGTAGGCCTCCTATAAGGGCACAATATGACATGCTGCTTTTGCACTTATAAAGTTTAGTTTTCTATTTGCAAGACTATTGTCATTGTGCCTGGACAAGCAAAAAGGATTTTCCTTTTTTGTGTCTCACTTAAAAAAAGAGGAAAAAAAAATTGTCAAAAAAATTATCAAAAAAGATTAAAAAATTGTCAAAAGCTGTCAAAAGTTGTCAAAAAACTAAAAAGCTACTAATAACTATGTTGTTAACGGGCACCTTTCGGTACCCGTTAACACAACCCTATAAATAATGATACGAAGAAACAATAAATTTGTGAGATTTGTTTTAGAAATCAGATATGGTTAACCCTTGCAACGATTTCAGAGGTGAAATACAATTGATTATGTGTCAGCCATTTGTTGCTTTCTTCAACAGCTTGCCATTTTTACACTCTTATCTTTACTGACCCTATAAATAATGATACGAAGAAACAATAAATTTGTGAGATTTGTTTTAGAAATCAGATATGGTTAACCCTTGCAACGATTTCAGAGGTGAAATACAATTGATTATGTGTCAGCCATTTGTTGCTTTCTTCAACAGCTTGCCATTTTTACACTCTTATCTTTACTGACATCTTCCTTTCAGCTTCATTTAACTCACTTGCAACTTATTACTGATGGAACAAGTGAAAAAAAAAAAACTGCCAAGATCAGTAAATTTGGATTCTCTTCAATGGGTAGTAAAGTTTTCTGCATAAAATGATGTAATACTTGTAGTTATTACGAGTGGCAGAGTGAGATCATGTGTGATCGACCTTAAAGTACTTAAATCAGTTTATTTTTAGATGTAATGCAAGGTTCTTTTTCTCCATTTACGACCATAAATACCCTACAGTACTTGTCTTTGCTTGTCGAATTTATTAGGACTTGTCACTGTTTTAACTTTTGACACCACACATTTAAAAGAGCAGATATTTAATAAGATGTTGTGACTCGTAAATTAGAAGAATCAACTAAGTTAGTTTTTTTTCGCCTTAATTAATTATTGTTTGTGGTTTTCATAATATTTTTTATCAGTTTTATTTGAAATAATTTCAATTTCAATTTTTTTTAAAATAAGTCAGATTTTACCTTTTGTTTTATATTATACATATAAGCTATCAGAAGCTAACTTTTTAACTCTTGTGGTCCATATCATGAATTATTAATTGTTGATTATATTGGATTAAGATGTTCCAATTATTCTAAGCTTTTCTAGTTTTTTTATTTTTTATTTTTTAATACAAGATAGAATTCTACTCTAACCTAATCTAAATGTATATGTGTGTTAAGCTCTCTACTACAGACTTGAACCCTGACCCTTGCCCCCCACACTCCACAAGCACTTATATTTGTAGAGTGACCATCGCACCAAGGGTGTGCAGTGATATTGAGATCATTATTTAGTGATTTGTTTTTTTTTTTTTTTTGGTAACCAGGATAAATTCATAAATTAAGAAACATCAATAGAAAAGCATTTACGCTCATACATAGTCCCAATAGCATCAAGATTAATCAAAAAAGAAACATCAGCTGGGGGGAATAGAAAATTACAATATATTGGGAAAGTAAGGCACCTTGCCTGATAAGGGCGTCAACACATTTGTTTGCCTCCCTATAACAATGCTATATTTTAGTGATTTATTGCTATTTTTAGTGATTTATTTTACCTCTTTGATTTCTTGCTATTTCAACAAACATATGGTAACAATTTATGTGTGTGAAGCCTACGCAAGAATTCCAATTAGATTGATAAATGACTATTTCTATTCCAAGTTTAGTAGACTAGATTTCATTTATAAAATAAAATAAAATAAAAATTTTTTAAAAAGGGAGTAGACTTAGATTTAGATTTCACTGTATGGGCAAGGGAAATATAGATCTCATGATAAATACTGGATGTTAGTTTCACCTAACATGTTCTACCTTCTAGAGAGTTTTGAATCTCAGAGAGAGAGAGAGAGAGAGAGATCAGCTTTTTTTTTTTTAATTATTTTTTCTGAAATTGTTTTAAAATATACTTATACTTTAAAAAATAAGAAAAATTAAGTTTTAAAAAACTATACATAAAAAGTAAAAATTAAAAGCTAATCAAATAAGTTGGACACAAATGAGAGAGGAAAAAAAAAAAAAAAAGGAGAGTTTGAATATGTGAGAGAGGATGTGGGGAGGACCCCCGGGGGGGGGGGGGGGGGTTGTGGACAGAGAGAGATTTAATTTCTTTTAACTTTTTAGTTCTTACTTTTAAAGTATTGATTGCCTAGAAACTAACTAGGGGATGAAAAAAACATTATTTTTGAAGATAAGGTGTTGGATTTCCGCCGGTTAAAGGACGACATGTAAAACCTTGTCAACTTTCTTCTTCTTCTTCTTCTTCTTCTTCATTTTTTTTTTTTTTTTGGCTAAACTCTAAATTCATTAAGCATTAAAAGAAGAACAAGCGGCAAAATCTATCTTCTAAGCTTTCCTACAGCAGCTGAGATGAAAGATACATATTACAGCCATAAGGCCTATTAAAAACACCTAAGGAGTATTTAGCCATAGTATGGGCTACATGATTCAATAGTGTTAGAAAACGTACATATTCTTAAGTTCTAGGATTTACAGATAGTGTCAGAAATAGACCAACAACTTAAAATACTTGACTGTGAGTGTGTATTAAAACTTGTCAAGTGTGTACTATTGTTGCTTCTCTTTCAGATTTACTGTGGCTAACCTTGCAAAACAATTGAAAATACCAAATACCCCAAACATTTTTTTTAAAGCTTAATTTGCTCCAAGGACAATTTTTTTTTTTTTTTTTCTTTCCAATCCTAACTAAAACAACTACCAAAAAAAAACAGGTACTTATAGAACCACTCACAAAAACTACATAATTTTTTATTTTACATAGTGCATCATGTACATGCTTGACAGAACTGCCTTACTCAACAAAACTGCCCATTATTCGCACTTTTTGTATAGACTAAAGATGAGATTAAAGAAATTTCTTAATAAATTCTTCAATAAATTTTCAACATTTGTAGTTTTATTTCAATTAAATTAAAATTAAATATGTTTGTACTTATTAAATAAAATAAAATTTCAACATTGAATTGTGGAAGTATTGTTTTCAAGTACTCATAGACAAATATCAAATTGACCTTAATTAGGTTTTTTCTTGGTTTGGTTTTACTAGTCATTGAGCTTCAAACTTCAGCTCAAACTTAGTTCGTTTAGTTAATGAACAAGCTTAGATGAGCATCTATACGTATTAAATTTGATATGTTCACAACTTGTCTTGTTTTACACTCCTAGCTACCAACCAAACATCAAGACTAAATTTGTCCAAAACATGCTCTGAACAAAAAGAAAATCGAGAGGGGATTTATGGAATTCAACTCAAAACTTGTCTCTCTCTCTCTCACACACACACATATATATTCTCAAAAATATAAAGCCATAGAAGTAAACTAACTAGATTCTCAACATATGCACATGAAGGGACCAAAATACAATGTGGTCAATAAATTACACTCATACTACGAGTTTGAAACCATTAATTACTTAAAAAAGAAAACCATAAACATAAGAATTTATGGTGATGATATATTGTACCTTAAAAATTACAATCCACCGCACTTAACGGACCAAATAGATTCAAAGTGGACAAAATGGATCGAATAGGACCAAAGTCGACTGAATGGCCTGAATAGGACTAAAGTGGATCGAAGTGGACAAAATGGACTGATTAGGACTGATGTGAACCGAAATAGGACCAAATAAAACCAAAGTAGACAGAATGGACTAAATACGACCAAAGTGAACAGAATAGGACCAATGTGAACTGAATAGGACTAAATAAAACCAAATTAACCGAATTGGATCGAATAGAACTTTAGTGGATAGAATGGACTAAATAGGACCGAATGGACCAAATAAGACAAACTGGACTAAATAGAATCAATGTGGACCGAATAGGAATTTTGAGTTTTTGATATGGTATAAGAAGACAACTATCCGAAGAGGTACTAATGGTTTACTTTAAAAGATGACCATCTCACAAGTCATAACTAGTTCAATTTGTATGGGCTCATATATATGGGACATTGAGTAGTTGTAGAAAGTTGTGACAATGTGACTGAAAAAAACGAAGTGAGAAGATTCTAAATCTTATGTAGTTCCGCCTTATATAAGTTATAACATATATTCATATGGCGATACCCTAAAAAACTATATTTTCTTATTTTTTGAACATTTTATTTTATTTTATAAATTTGGTAATTACAACAATGGAGAAGAGGAGCTTATAAAAGAGATGATATCATGTCATTGAGCTATAAGACTCTTGAACTCAAATTTTTTATGGGATAATACATTAAAATGGAATATATGTTTATAACATGGATTACTAACAAAAAGACAATGATATTTTGATTTTTAAATTATAGTTTAATTAGTTACATCAATCTCACACCTCTTTTGCCAGCAACTATTCATGTTATTTTATCTTATTTGGCAATCATTAACTTGATTTTTGGTCTTCAATGATATAAAAAGTAAATTATACTTTCCTACATTCCCCTCGAGTTGTACATGGAATTTTTGTGAAATGTGCAACATGCAGCAATTTAATACAATTTTTTCAAAGTATTTCTTTAATCTTCCACGGGAAAGTTGTTTGTACTTCTAGTTCTTAAATTTTTTTTTTTTTTGAAGTACAAGTAAATTATCTCTCTCTCTCTCTCTCTCTCTCTTAAGGAAGGTTCTAGTGAGGGTTTAGAGTTTTACTTTTGCGCAAGTTCAACTCCCATAAAAAATAGGGGTTTTGATTTTGATAAAAATATGGCATGGGCCCAATTCATGAGGTGAAGAAATGATACAAGGTATGAGATCATTACATGATAAGAAAACTATAAGGGTTGTAAGCCTATTTTTGCGAAGTAAAGAGGATTGTGGGCCATGAGCCCAATCTGAAAAGCACTCTAACCCAATAGTACATGTAACTCCAGCCCATTTGATTAAATAGCAACAATAATTATTAGAAAACTCCCACAACATTTTATTATTAAGGTTTATTAGACAAAATTAATTCTCAAATATTATAGTAATTAAATTTTCAGAATTCAAACCCAAGTCAACACATCCAAATTTGCATAAAGCAAAAGGCAACGATTAAGATATTAGATGTAAATACATAATTTAGTAAGTAATCATTAAATAATTTATAACAGTTCATATATACTATTATCCCAACACATGTATAAACTTTAAAGCTACGTAGATGCAAAAATACCAGCTGCTCTTCGAGGCATTTTGCCAAACACCTAACGGATATAACTAATAAATAGAACTTGGTTAATCTACGAGTGTTGAAATAGAAGAAACAAAGTCCTTCAATTGATCGGTTGCCCAATATTAATTGGGCTTCCAAGGTTCATTGGACTTTTGTCTAAAGATGGCCTTTTGAACTTAGTCAACACCCTTGCTTCAAAAAAAGAAAAAACTTAGTCAACACCCTCCATCCATTGTGCAGCTACCTTCGTCTTTAATATTTTTTTTTTTTTTTTTTTTTAAAATGCTACCTTCGTCTTTAACATTAATTAAAAAAAAAAAAAAAAAAAAAAAGGTCCACCGAGACCGACCAATTAAATTAATTTGACCTTGGAATTTCACTCAAATGACAAAAAAAGCCCAACCCAGCCCAATTAAAAAATCCATTTAAAAAGCCCAACCCAAGCAAACCGACTTATATATGATACAATATGAGGGAGAAAGAGAATCGACAGATTAGGGTTTGAAGAGAATCTGAGAGAGAGAGAGAGAGAGAGAGAGAGTGAGAATTGAGAGAAGATGTGGGCGACGCCGATGCCGATGGTGACGGTTGAAGACGAAGGTGGCCACCTGTGGACGACGGCTGACGTGGAAGGTCGCCACATGGGACGACGGCTCACGTCAGAGATCGGCACAGGTGAGAGAAGAATTCAATTAAATTACCTTGTTATTCCAATAATCGAGAGTGCTAGTGGTTTGTAGCCCCAAATGTTCCTTTACCTCCAATCGGATTCTCAAAACATGCCTCCAATATTTTGTGACCTTCGTCGTCAAGATCACAAAATATTGGAGATATGTTTTGGGAATCCGATTGGAGTTAAAGGGACATTTGGGCTACAAACCACCCAAATACACTGTTCTCAATCCACTCTCGATTATTGGAATAACAAGGTAATGTAATTGAATTCTTCTCTCTTTTTCTTTTTGTCCAATGAAGAACTATTCATTTAATTAGCGCTGAGTAATTAATTAGAGCTGTTCTGTTGGTGAGAATTTACATGTTTATTTGTAGAATCTGAATTTATACTTAATTAATTTGTTATATTCTAATTAGTTTAATCAGGTTTGTTTAGTTTTTCTTAGGGTTGCTGTTCTGTTCTGTTGGTTGGTTAATTTATTTATTATGTGTTTCTTAGAACTGCTATTGTTGTTTTGCAGTTTGATTTGTGGAAGTGACATTCTAATGAAAATTGAGTCATGGGCAGTTGAAAAATATGTTAGATTCTTTGTATCTCTACTCTTGTATGTTAGTGTTACTTATCATGTTTATCCTTAAAAGTGTTTCAATTAGTGGCAAGAATTTAATGTTTATATTATTTCACTGAAATGTAGATATAACCAACCTCAGTTCGAACGATTGGCATCAGAATTGCAAGCTCAGCTGGAAGAATTGGTGGAATTTTATGTCCTCTTGTGGCAGTGGGTTCTTGTACATGATTGTCATCAAACAGCATCCATTGTTCTTTTTGAGATTTTCATGTATTTTTGTAGTGCCATTCGCTGTGAATTGAGTGATACTGTATCTAGTCCAAAACATATTGCTGAATCGGCATGAATTAACCACAGAAAATTCACGCTCAGCCCCTCCGATATACAATGGCATTTAACTTTAGCCTTCTGTTGTTTACTGAATGCTTACAATCTAAAAAGTTTTGCAGCCTTATTAGACACATTTATGCATCTGTTTTTTGCTCAAAACACATGAACTAAAGTAAGACTTGCGTGTGTCTGGCTGTCTGCTCACTTAATCACTCATATATGATGATCCACACACTAGACATGAATATTGTTGGTGATTTTCATAGGAATGAATGTATAAGTCATAAAATCTCATATATATATATATATATATATATATTAATTACTTGATAGTTAGGGGGGATTCGAACCTGATTTTCTTAAAGAAGAGCAGACAATGTCATTGAGCTACAAGACCCATGGCTATAAGAGCTTGAGTATGTTGGCTATAAGAGCTTGAGTATGTTTATTGATAGATATGGATTTTTTGTAGAAGGTGCCAGTATTTATACACTCACAGGGCTGTAACAAATACCTTAGATAATCCTCCTTCCTTAACCTAATGTGTGGAAAGAGGGATCTAATTGATGCATAGCATGTCCATTGAAAACACGCCACCCACCCAAAAAAAAAAAAAAAGGATACATGGGTTCAATTGCTAAAATTTTAAAATGTAAAGGTCTTTTGTTACCAAAAAATGATAGTCTGTGCATTGCTTTTAAGGAGGTACAGGGGTTCTTGATACGGTTTGTGATGCTGCAATGTTTTGGATGTTATGGGTTAGGGTTGGTTTTGTGTGTAGGCAGGGTTTAATTTGGTTGTCAAAAAATTGGCCAATGATGCTTTCTTTAAGAAAACTTGCTGCAAGTGAGATGTAAAGACATTTTCTTTTGCACATAATCGTTGGCTTTGATATAGTTTTTGGAATTCAGAGAAGACACTAGAAATGAAATTGCTCCTCTTTTGTATGCATTTCTACAATGGTAAATAGTTTTTAACTTTGCAAAATTATTAAAGTGAATAGGTTTGTTGCTAAAAGAAGCTCCTGACCGTGCTCCTATGACTCGGTGATGACATACAAAGAAAATTCATAATCAACATTTTATCAAGTATTTGTATTATGTGTGATATTTACTTAAATATAGAAAGGTTATTTTCAACCAAAAAAACAAAATTACAGAACGGTTAAACTTTAAAAACCTTATTTACTCTTTAAGTTATGTTAACATTCAAGTATGCCCTCCCAAATATGCTTGGTTGAATGACGCTCCATTTCTTTTCTTTTTTTGAGAATCAACTCGAGAAATTTTTATTACTCTTCTGTCAAGAGTTACATAATCTGTCACATCCCTATGGATGTCTTCTATTCAAATTTGTGGTTCGTACAAGAATTTTGCTAACTTGGCAAGCTTGTCGGCCACTCTATTTCCATTCCGCCTAACATGAGAGAAAGACACTCTTCTCAAACTTATGGCTAAACACCGTGAGTCCTCAATGATGTGACCAAAAGCTGTCATGTAGGTTGAGTCCGAAACAAGGTGGCTGTAAATGATCTCAAAGTCGACCTCAAAGACTACATCTTGAAGACCAAGCTTGATGGAGAAGGAGATAGCTTTCCTGCAAGCCAGAGCTTCCACGTCCTCTACTGTGGATGGAAGCAAAATGCGCTCCAACAGTGCTGCGATCACCATACCTTCAGAGTCTCTTATCACCACTCCAATGCCTGCTATACCCATGTCCTAGAAAATCGCTCCATCACTGTTGGCTTTGAACTGAGTTGGTGGAGGGGATAACCAATGCGCTGGGTGATCCACCATTCTTTACTGCACCAGGATGTCTTGGGCTGCATGGAATTCTTGTAGACGTTCCACATCATTAGTATATATCTTCCCCAAAGGCACCGTGATTGCACCCATTCTCTGTGTATTCCTATTATGCCAAATACCACAGGCGATGTAGGCAAATCTCTGCCAAATGCGGTGAGTTCAAAGCAAGAATACCTTGACACAAGTCACGAAAACATACCAATTTTTCAGTAAAAAATGGTCGACCGCACCAGCTCCCACCATACGTTCTTCACCTCTATGCAGTCCCAAAGTGCGTGGATAGTATCCTCTGTTTCATAGCCACAGCGGTCACATAGAGAGTTTGCTATGATGTTCCTATTCATTAAATTCAGTTTTGTTGGAAGAAAATCAATTGCTGCCCGCCAAAGGAAGTGCCTTATTTTGTTTGTCAAATTTAGGGCCCAAATATCCAACCAAAACTTCTTGTTGTCCGCTGAGTTTGAAGGACCCGGTGCTTTCACTTCTGCTTCTTTTGAGAGGAGCTGATATGCTGACTTGGTTGAATAAACTCCATTGCTCATTGCTGACCAGATGAGTCGTTCTTCAGCATGCATGGAACTCAATGGTAGGCCAAGAATTGCAGCTGCTTCATGGGGCACAAATTCATTCTGTATTCGGTCTTCAATCCATCTCCCATTTTCTTCATCAATGAGGGCACACACCCAAGCATTATTGGGCAGGTTTTTTTGTGGTGAAACCACCCAACTTGAGTGCAAATCCGGCAGCCATTTATCACCACGAATCAAGACTGACCTCCCATCCCCTATTCTCCATCTCGCCCCCAACCTCACAACCCTACAAGCTTTGAGAATGCTTTGCCAAGCATAGGAGCCCTTCACTTTCACTTCCTCATCTAGGATAGAGCAATTGGGAAAGTACTTTGATTTAAAGACCATATAGAAGAAAGAGTCTTTTTTATGAAGCAATCGCCATACTTGTTTCCCCAACATTACTAAATTGAAATTTTCAATATCCTTAAAACCTAGCCCCCCTTGGCACTTCGACTTACACAAATTCTTCCAAGCCACCCAATGTGTTTTCCGACCCTCCCCTTTATAGCCCCACCAAAACTTCCTAATTAGAGACTCAATATCTTTACATAAACTCTTTGGGAGTTTGAAACATGCCATGGTGTAAGTGGGCATCGCTTGGAGGACCGCTTTGATGAGTACTTCCCTTCCCCCTTGTGATAAGAGACGTTCTTTCCATCCTTGCATTTTGTGCCAAATCCTTTTTTGAATGTAGCTGAAACTTTGCTTCTTTGCTCTACCCACCAAGGAATGTAATCCAAGGTATTCTTCATAATTTGTGGTGACTCCTACTCCAAGTAGATTTTTAATTTCTTGCTGCACATGGGGATCGATGTTTGAGCTGAAAAATAGTTGAGATTTTCCTTGGTTAATTTTCTGCCCCGAAGAAACTACATATTTGTTCAGAATATCAAGTATGGTGCTCCTTTTCTTGTTCCATTATTAAAGACACGAAAACAAAACCAAAAAAAAAGGTGATGGGCTTCAGCCGAACCACATAGCCCAACAGAGAGAATGCCGGCACCACCAACATATATTAGCATTATTGTGTGCAAGTTTTTGGGGCCTTCCTATTCTTTTATAGGAAAGGATACACTTATGCTGTGTTTGGATACCGCTTATTTTGCTGAAAACTGAAAATAATGTAGCAAAATAATTTTTAAATGTGTAAATAGTGTCGTGAGACCCATTTTTAATGAAAGTTTTATTGAAAAAAGATGTTTGTGGGTCCCGTGAACAGTGCACGGGACCCACTGGAAAAACAAAAAAAGGCCAGTGCACATTCTCAAAAAAAAAAAAAAAAAAAAAAAGAAAAATGCTGAAATGCAAACGCTGGGTCTATTTCAGCTATACCCAAATGGGTACTTATTATATTTGAATATAGACGTGCCAATGTTTTTTTTTTTTTTTTTTTTTTTGGTGAGAAGGAGCTTCATTAAAGAAAAGAGCTATAGCGCCAGTAAAGGCATAGTATTGGTATAGCGCCTTACATAGTACACACCATTGGCATCATTAGATACAAAAAAAAGAAATATTATGTGATGGGGGGTTGTTAAACAACATAAAAGTTTCCTGCTATAGGCATCCCTCTTAGCCATTGCATCCGCACAACTATTTGCTTCTCGAAAAATATGGTTCACTTGCACCTACTGGAACCTGGTGAGTAGGGACCTGCAATCATTTAGAAGGGATGAGTAAGCTCTGTTAGGCATCGAGCTAGACTGAACAATATTCACAACAGATCTTGCATCAAGTTCAACTTCTAAATAGGGGATCCCTATCTGGATTGCCAATGCCAAGCCATCTCTAAGGGCCTAAAACTCAGTTATTACACTTGTAGTAAAGCCAATGCCTCCACTGAAACCTTTCAACCATGCTCCCTTGTGATCACGAATTAATCCTCCCCTCCTCCCCCACCCCCCCCCCCCCCAGCTTTCCCTTAGTTCCCTAGAGAAGCACCATCCTTATTTAGCTTACACCATCCCTCCCAGGGCTTACTCCACTTAGCTTGCATTGTCCTAAATCTTCTGGTTCTCAAAGATTTTTCAGTATAGAAGAAATAGTCAATTGCTTGCCTTTTGCTTATACTATGAAGGTTGGCATTAAGAGTAGTGTTTTCAAAGACTACCTTGTTTTTGTGTTTCCATAAAGCCTAGATGGTGAAAGTGAACACAATTTTCCATGGAAAATTAGAGAGAAAACACAAATTGTAATTATTTGGTACAAGGAAAAGGGAGGGGAATATTGGTGGTTCGGGCTATTTTTCACCCGGGCTCACCAAAAATAAACCTCCCAATTCGGATAGAAAATACAAGTGTAAACTGACCGTGTTTTTGGCGATTTCAAAATGTCATTTTTGCCCATTATTTGTCTCTTAAACTTTCACGTAAGCATCACATCTTTCTTTCAAATTGTTTTTTCTTAAATGGTCAGTACCTACTCAAACACCGTCATACTTCATCATACTCACCGTTTCAAGCAACTAATTTTTTTTTTTAAAAAAAAATTGTGCAAATAAAAACTCTTTATAAGAATAAATAGCTTTCAAAATAAAAATATTATACATCTTTATTAGAATAAATGGCTTTTCCAAATTAAATTATTATACAATTAAATAACCATATATTTCATGCACCATAAATGATTAAGATCATAGAAATTACAGCCTTAGCTCATCTTGAAAACCAAAAAGGAAAATTTCTATACAGAAAAAGAAAGAAGAAGTCATGGATGGAAATTATATGAAGAGAGTTGCAAAGATAACAATGTCCATTCTGATTGTCTTAGTTGTAGTGCAAGCTGATGATGATCCCCTTGTTCAAGTTCAACTTTCTCCTGATGAACATTATAAATATTGCAGAGGAAAAGCTTTAACAAAGTGCAAAAAATTGCCATGGCTTCAGCGAATTAACTGTGATGATGCGGAGACGAGAAGTTGCATTAAAGGTGAAAGAATGTTCTCAAAGCTTTTTGATGAAACTGTAGATTGCAAGATAGAAGCTCGAACAAAGTGCAAAAAATTGCCATGGCTTCAGCGAGCTTCACATTGGGTATTGTATATGCCATATGTTGGTAATATTTAGCATTAGTGCCTCAAAGCCCCCCATTATCCAGTTTTGCAAAGTCTTGTAATTGCAAAAAAATTTCAATTGTGCTACAATGCTATCCTATTTTTATGATGGCACTGTAACAACTTGTATACATTTTTATATTGTTTTTTTCCTAGTGATGATGAGTGGATATTTTTATTTTTATTTTTTATGAAGAGGGAGAGAGAGAGAGAGAGTTGGTGAAATTAATATTTTAATGAATAGATGAGATAAATAAAAAATGAGATGTTGGGTGTATAGTAAAATACTATGATATAATTGAAAATATAGTTTATGAAATGGTAAAATAAAATAATTCGAAGATTCGGAATGTGAATACTCTTAATGATGCGGAGACGAGAAGTTGCACTAAAGGTGAAAGAATGTTTTCAAAGCTTTTTGATGAAACTGTAGATTGTAAGATAGAAGTTGCACTAAAGGTTTTTTTTTTTTTTTGAGAATCCGAAATATGATGCATTAAAATTAAGGAATACCAGCTAAATCAGCATGGTAAAAAGACATTACATCAGATGGAACATCTATACATTGAACTTGTTTTATTTTCACATCAGGATCAGGATATATATGTGTAAGGATGCGATTCGTGGCGGACCGTAACAGTGTCGGGTTCGCGCGTGAAAAGGCCCCTAACAATATCATTTGTAGAGCGTGGGTTTGGAAGGCTAGGCCTTGGTTGACAGGCGGTGGGCTTTTCGTGGTGTACATACAAGTTTCGGTTTTCCTTCACCCCTGGAGTCTTTCTCCTGGAGGTGGGTTGGGAGGCTCTGGTTTCTGGCCATTTTTCCCAACCCCCTCCTTAGGTTCCTTCTTTTTCCTTTTATATTCGCCTGTGTTCATTGTCCTTCGTCCACGTATAGGGTCAATCTTTCCAAAATTGATACTTGTCCCATCAACCCATATTCAAAGTCGTTGGGGGTGGTTGTAAAAGCTAAAGACTGCGGCTCTATCAGGTTCAGAGCATTAAATGATAATAACAGCAGCTTTCCCCGGATATTTTAGATCTTTTTTCCGAGTTTCAGTTTTATACCGTTTTTACCCTTTTTTACGAGGGGGAGCTTTGGGTCTGCCGAGGACTGAACTACCCTCGGCGGTACCCAAAGTCTATTTTGTTGAACTTGGGTCATAATCCTCCTCGGCTTGGCCCATAAGTCATTTACGCCCTACATTAGCCCCTCAAAACCCGGCTGTCCAACCTCTGGGCTGGACAGGGGGGTTTTGGTGACGCCAAACCTCTTCCTGTGGCCCAATCCACTCGGCCTATTTAAACACGCTGGCGGTTCCTCATATGCCCAAGAGATTCACCGGTCTACGAGATAGTTTTTAATTTCGCGCTTGAAGCGTTCTCATTGCTTGGGGCATCCAAAACGAGCTTTGAATAATCACTATTTACGAGACTACTTTTAATTCGACGGTTTATTTTGATGGGGTGGGGAAATGGAACCGGCGTGTTTGGGTTTGCTGATTCCTTTGGAGATCTGAACCCATTAAATGCCCCCCGCTCCGCCCTCTGTATAAATAGGACAGGAGGAGGTTATTGTTTTTACCAAAAATCCCTTTTCATCCCCCTGTGACTCTGGAATACTTAGTCTCCCTTAGGATTCGGTTTACTCGCTGGTTTATACACCTAACCGTAAAATACTTTACCATAACAACAAGAGATGCAGAAGCCCCACCCCTCCCAAAAACGCCACGTTCCGATAAAGCTTATCATGGCTCGATCGGGACACGGATGGCGAAGACTCAAAATCAACCTCATCCTTCTTTCAGTCAAAATCCGAAGCAGGGACTCGTCACGTCAAACTTTCGACGTGACTGAGTCGAGAACACCCAAGATCGTTACCATCCGGCTCCTCACGAGCGTACCTAATATGGCACCGGCGTGTTAGGAGTCAGGGCTGAGACAGGGGCTAAGTGCTTCTGTTTCTCCCTCTTTTGCTCCTTGGTGCCCTCCTCCGCCTTCCTCTTATAGTCTTCCCAGCACCAGTTCCGCCCTGATGCTGCTTCTTTTCTATCTTTTGTTCCTCCCTTTGTCTCTTCATTTCTCTCTCCTCTTCTCCTCCTTCTTTACTCATGTCCTCCATCTTCTTTATTCATTTTCTTTTTTAAAGTGAGTCCCTCTCTCAGTATGAGCATCAATGAGGCAGAGATTGGAGAAACTTTGAAGACGAGTTTAAAAGACGCTTGACAGTTTACTTTTCTGTACTACAGATGTAATGGTTGCTTAGGCAGTTCACATTTTGTATAGGCTCGTTTGAGCCCCTTTTTGTATGTTGTAGCAATTTTTCATATTAATAAAGGTTGTTGTCTACCTTATTTCGCATATTTTGTTCCTATATTTTTTTTTTAGATCTACAAATACTGCTTGACACGATTATATAGCATCTAAATCAATGTCGACTAAGACCAAAAGACTTGATAAAAAAAAGACGTCGCCATAACTTTAATAGAAATGTCTGGCCTAATAAGGCCGACCAACGAAGAGTAATACTTACCCCATGCTAGCCGAGGTGAAAAACGAAGGCTTGATGCCGTGTGAGAAATAACCGTCCGAGGACATATCCCCCGCCAAATGAATAGCCCTCTTACACGATTAAATGCTGAGGCGTCCCACCATCTTCCTTACCCCTTTATTGGCCTTAACCTTTTATGGTGTTAAGCCGTAGACGAAGTGACTTAACGTTTTTATCAAGTAGCCTATCTTACGAAATTCAAATCTTTACTTACCCAAGTAGTTGGTTTCCCCATAGGCTTGAGTCCGAGGACCACGCAAGACCTAGGCTCTGTCTAAAACCTGTAATTTTTATAATTCTTTGTACTTGGTTTCCCCACAGGCTTGAGTCCGAGGACCATGCAAGGCCTTGGTTCTGTCCAAAAACTTGTAATTTTTATAATTCTTTGTACTTGGTTTCCCCACAGGCTTGAATCCGAGGACCATGCAAGGCCTTGGTTCTGTCCAAAAATTTGTAATTTTTATAATTCTTTGTACTTGGTTTCCCCACAGGCTTGAGTCCGAGGACCATGCAAGGCCTTGGTTCTGTCCCTGGGCCCACAAATTAAGAGGTGTTACCATACCCTTTGACCACGCGGTACCTTTTGGCGTCCCAATGTTCGAGGTGCACCTTCCCGAGACTCTTTTAATCTCAGGGTTGCAGACGACGTTAGAAATCGAGCCAGAGACGTTTTGTCTGTAGCGTTCCTTGGGACGCTGCGCGAATTAAATGCCACCGGTTTACTTCTGGGTATAAATGGGCTAGGGGATCACCTCACTTGCACATGAACTCTCCCTTTCCCTTCAGAACTATATTTCTTCGATATCCGCGATCCCTCTCCCTAGTGCCACTGCCCCAAAGCAAGATGTCTGAGGCTTGGATAGGGATGAAAGGTCTCCGCGCGCTCCAGAGGCACCGAATCCTCAAGGTGATATGGTATGGACAAGGATGGCACAGATTCAAGCCAGTCCTCCGTCTTGATGGAGGGAAGATGGTACTCCTCCCTCTTTTAGTCAAAATCCGAAGCAGGTTCTGGTCATGCCCGATTTTTGGTATGTCAGAAAAAGGGATTTCCACCATCACCACTGTCTACTTTGTGGCAGGCAGATTTTCGCGGGGGCTTCCCAACTTCCGGCTCCCTGCACCTTTTCTGTAGATGGTGTTAGCCTGAGGTCAGGTTCTTTTGCTGCCTGAGTTACGGGCGTGCAAAAGCATGGAGGAATGATTTCCTTAGACAATAACTCGGCGCAGTAGCCAACCTCTCCTCTGAGCTGTCCCCACGGCTTTCTCTCCACTTGCCTGTATTTTCCTTTACTTATGCAGTCAGCTTTAGTGTAAGCTTGTTTCAGCTTTTTATTGTACACTGTACTGTTCCTTTGTCTTAATAAAATATGTGTCTACTTCTCCATACATATCTTTCTTCTCCATAACAACTACTTTATGCATGAACATTAAATGCAAGCCTACCCTTAAGGATATTCCAGGCAGAAAAAATGCTTTAACACAGGTTCCTACTAATTTAAACTCACAAATATTATCAAGTACAGCAATGGTAACTTCCAATAAGTTAAATTCTTGGAACTAACCGGGATAAGCGCTGAGTACTACGTGATGCATGCTAGACCAATGTCCGAGAACGATAACCTCTAAATAATTCGTCTAAAAGGGTAAGTAGGTAGCGAGGGACTTTGGTTGTGCTTTTGGGGTAATATGTTGCACCGTATCGCACCAACCCCTTTGATACTGGGGGTCCGAGGGTAGGCCGAGGAATCCGCGCAATCAAGGTATTAACCCGTCTGCTAACGCGGAGTTCTCTTCGGAGGGATTTCGAGGTTTACAGGCCATAGTTTTTTCTTTAAATAGTTGATTCCTCATCCAAGTACATCCAGGTAGTTGGTTTCCCCTGAGGCTTGGGTCCGAGGACCATGCAATGCCTTGGTTCTGTCCAAAACCTAGTTTTCCACATCCAGGTAGTTGGTTTCCCCTGAGGCTTGGGTCCGAGGACCATGCAATGCCTTGGTTCTGTCCAAAACCTAGTTTTCCACATCCAGGTAGTTGGTTTCCCCTGAGGCTTGGGTCCGAGGACCATGCAATGCCTTGGTTCTGTCCAAAACCTAGTTTTCCACATCCAGGTAGTCCAGGACCATGCAATGCCTTGGTTCTGTCCAAAACCTAGTTTCCACATCCAGGTAGTTGGTTTCCCCTGAGGCTTGGGTCCGAGGACCATGCAATGCCTTGGTTCTGTCCAAAACCTAGTTTTCCACATCCAGGTAGTTGGTTTCCCCTGAGGCTTGGGTCTGAGGACCATGCAATGCATTGGTTCTGTCCAAAACCTAGTTTTCCACATCCAGGTAGTTGGTTTCCCCTGAGGCTTGGGTCTGAGGACCATACAATGCCTTGGTTCTGTCCAAAAACCTAGTTTTCCACATCCAGGTAGTTGGTTTCCCCTGAGGCTTGGGTCTGAGGACCATACAATGCCTTGGTTCTGTCCAAAAACCTAGTTTTCTCTTTGTGCGGGATCTTGGCCTTAGGGGAGTTAGCTCCTCAGCCAAGCCCCTAGGGTTTATCCATACAGTTAACGTTACAAAGTGCCTAGTTTGCTCTTTATGGGGGACCTTGGCCTTAAGGGAGTTAGCTTCTCAACCAAGCCCCTAATCAAGAAACGTAGTTCCTAACGGAACTTTATACTAGAATTTTATAACTAACGGTTAGATATAACGAAGAAACTCTACCGACCCACTTCCTATACCAACACACAAGCCTTTCCCACAGACGGCGCCAATTGTAAGGACGCGATTCGTGGCGGACCGTAACAGTGTCGGGTTCGCGCGTGAAAAGGCCCCTAACAATATCATTTGTAGAGCGTGGGTTTGGAAGGCTAGGCCTTGGTTGACAGGCGGTGGGCTTTTCGTGGTGTACATACAAGTTTCGGTTTTCCTTCACCCCTGGAGTCTTTCTCCTGGAGGTGGGTTGGGAGGCTCTGGTTTCTGGCCATTTTTCCCAACCCCCTCCTTAGGTTCCTTCTTTTTCCTTTTATATTCGCCTGTGTTCATTGTCCTTCGTCCACGTATAGGGTCAATCTTTCCAAAATTGATACTTGTCCCATCAACCCATATTCAAAGTCGTTGGGGGTGGTTGTAAAAGCTAAAGACTGCGGCTCTATCAGGTTCAGAGCATTAAATGATAATAACAGCAGCTTTCCCCGGATATTTTAGATCTTTTTTCCGAGTTTCAGTTTTATACCGTTTTTACCCTTTTTTACGAGGGGGAGCTTTGGGTCTGCCGAGGACTGAACTACCCTCGGCGGTACCCAAAGTCTATTTTGTTGAACTTGGGCCATAATCCTCCTCGGCTTGGCCCATAAGTCATTTACGCCCTACAATATGTATATGTGTGTGTGTTTTGTTTAATTAATTGTTTAGATCCATGCATGCATGCTTTCACAATTTGAGGAGGATGTGCTACTCTATAGGACCACGAGCATGATCACAATCTCTCTCTCTCTGCCCCTAGTTTTTTTTTTTGATAGATACAAGAATTGGATTCGAAATTTATGACATCTGCTTCATTAGGATTTCTTTTTATCTCTAGGCTAACACAGCAACTGGTTACCCTTTTTTTGTAGGCAGGAATTAAACCCATGTCCCTTATTCCATGACAAGAGACCTAAAAAAAAAAGAGGAGACTTTACTAGTTTAGCTAATTGGAACCCCTTTACTCCTACTTTCTTTCTACTCTATCAAATAGGCTTTTTTCTTTTATTAGAACGAACCACTCTTTCCTTTGGTCTATCTTGTACTTGCTTTTGCTTCTGCTTGCCTGTATCAAAAATCACATAGCTGGTGGTGGGTAAAGAAGGTTTGTGAATTTTGTTAATGATCTGATTAATTGACTACTTTGAATATTGGTGTTCCCCTAGGGAAGTGTATAAATGATTTTTAGGGATCACTGATATATACATGCAGTAATGTTGCTCTATATCAAAGCACCAATCACACAGTTAGCGCCCACAATGACAACTTCAACATTTTTTTTTTCTGCATACAATAAATCTTCCCACTCTTGATAGTTCAGTTTGTATAGCTCTTGTTTTCTCTCTATTGTTGTTATGTCATCATTTCAGTGGTTGCTCTTTTGTTGCATGTAACTTGAATGGCTAGAAAGTAGAAGCAGTGGAATTGATAATAAGTTTTTATCCCAGATGGAAGTGTTAAGGCATTGCATTATGTGTTCTATGCTTGTTTCTGTCTTTGGAAACAAGTTAAAGGATCCTGGTATGCAAATAAAAGTTGGAATCAACTTTGGTTATCCAAAACCAACGTTTTGGTGTTTAGATGATTTCAGAAATAGCAGTTTTTTTGTAACCAAATAAACATATAAGAATAACCACTTTGATGTTAAAAGCGCAGTGTAAATATGTAGGGGCCACATTCCTTTGTGATGGTATTTGTATTAAGTGATTTTAGATCCTTTATGTCTTGTCTTCTGGTATAAGGTTGGTAGAAATTATTTCATATCGGTTTCTTCATGTTGCCTTACTGTGAGACCATTCAACTGGTTAAAACCTCGTATTATTCTCCTAATTCTCTCCATTGTTGCCATTGGTGATTCAATATAGTGCACCAATGTGTGAGGAATTTCATATTGCCAATGGCCTCTGGTCAACTGGCACATCTAGTGGGTGAGGTCTTGGTTCAAGTCCCATTGAGTGCATGACCAATGTGTGAGGAATTTCATATTGCCAATGGCCTCTGGTCAACTGGCACATCTGGTGGGTGAGGTCTTGGTTCAAGTCCCATTGAGTGCATGACCAATGTGTGAGGAATTTCATATTGCCAATGGCCTCTGGTCAACTGGCACATCTGGTGGGTGAGGTCCTGGTTCAAGTCCCGTTGAGTGCATGAGTTACTTACCAGTTGAAAAAACTTTACTGTTAGGTTTTTTCATGTTATTATATTCCAAAATTTAATCTAGAAGATATGTAAGCAATATGCAAGAAAGTTCTGATTCATAGTTTATGCATTACTTCAATTGTTTTATTGGCAATTCTCTATTCTTACAATTTTTTATATTTTATATTTTGTAGAAACCATATTATATAGATAGTTCTGATTACTTTTTTAATTAATAGCTCATGTGTTATCAGTTAGTTGAGATTTACTGCTTTTTTGATGAAAGTTGCAATTATGGTGATCAGATTACAGAGTCTCTTGAGCAAAGGTGTTACAAGGAATTGAGAAATGAGAATTTTCAATCTGCAAAAATTGTCATGTGCATTTACAGGAAGTTATTAATTTATTGTAAGGAGCAAATGTGAGTTTATCCTTCTTCCATGCTTATACTTTTGTTTATGTGTTTTGAAGCAGGAAAGTTATATTGGCCTGCTTTAGTTGGAAGAAATTTATAAATTGAAGTCCTAACTTTTGGAAGCTACAAGACCACCTTAAAAGTCTACTAACCCTAGGTTGACAATTTCACAGGCCTCTATTTGCGAGTAGCTTACTAAGCATTATCCACACTCTGCTGGATCAAATACGGCAAGATGAAATGCAAATTACAGGATGCCAAACACTTTTTGACTTTGTAAATAATCAGGTCGGTTCCCTGGGTGGTGCTTAGTTATGATCTTTAAAATGTATTCTTCAAATGCAGGATATTCAGCTTCAGTTATAATTCATTTCCAGCTCTTCCTTTTTCTCCCTACAGAAACTTCAAACTGATTTCATTGTATTGAATTTGGCAGAGTGATGGAATGTATATGTTTAACTTAGAAGCCTTTATTCCAAAACTTCAAACTGGTTTGGTTTTACTAGTCATTGAACTTCAAACTTGAGCTCAAACTTAGTTCATTTAGTTAATGAACAAGCTTAGATGAGCATCTATACATATTAAATTTGATATGTTCACAACTTGTCTTCTTTTACACCCCCAGCTACCAACCAAATATAGAGACTAAATTTGTCCAAAACATGCTTTGAACAAAAAGAAAATCGAGAGGGGATTTATGGAATTCAACTCAAAACTTGTCATGTATATATATATATATATGCACAAAAATATAAAGCCATAGAAGTAAACTAACCAAATCCTCAACATATGCACATGAAGGGACCAAAATACACTCATACGACGAGTTTTGAACCATTAATTACTTAAAAAAAGAAAAACATAAACATAAGATTTTATGGTGATGATAAACATGATCCACTGTGCTTAATGGACTGAATAGAATCAAAGTGGACAAAATGGACCGAATAGGACCAAAGTTGACTAAATGGCCCGAATACGACTGAAGTGGATCAAAGTGGATAGAATGGACCGAATAGGACTGAAGTGAATAGAATAGGACCAGTGTAAACCGAATAGGGCCAATGTGGACTAAATGGACCGAATAGGACTAAATAAAACCGAATGAACTGAATTGGACCGAATAGAACTTTAGTGGACAGAATGGACTAAATAGAACTGAATAAGACAAATTGGACCGAATAAGAATTTTGAGTGTCAATGGAGAAGAGGAACTTATAAAAGAGATGATATCAAGTCATTGAGTTATAAGACTCTTGACCTCAAATTTTTTATGTGATAATACATTAAAATGGAGTATATGTTTATAACGTGGGTTACTAACAAAAGACAATTATATTTTGATTTTTAAATTATAGTTTAAATAGTTACTTCAATCTCACAACTCTTTTTCCAGCAACTATTCATATTATTTTATCTTATTTTGCAATCATTAACTTGATTTTTGGTCTTCAATGATATAAAAAGTAAATTATAATTTCCTACATTCCCCTTAAGTTGTACATAGAATTTTTTATGAAATGTGCGACATGCAGAAATTTAATACAATTTTTAAAGTATTTCTTTAATCTTCCACCGGAAAACCACCGGAAAAGTTTTTTGTAATTTTGAAGTACAAGTAAATTTTATATATATATTTATAGAGGAGGACCTCTGGTGAGTAAGGTTCTAGCGAGGGTTGGGAGTTTTACTTTTGCACAAATTCAACTCCCATAAAAAATAGGGGAGTTGGAAGGTTGAGAAAAGAAGAAGAGGGAAGTTACATTTGATTTGAGAGGAGAGAGCAAGTCGAATAGATGATAGGATTTTCGTATTTTAGATTATGAATAAAAAGAAATTCATTGGGCAGCTACCTTCATCTTTTAAAAATTTTAAAAAAAAAATCCACCAAGACGGACCAATTAAATTAATTTCTTCTATCTCTTTGTATGTATTAAAATACTTAGTATCTTAAAAAAAATAAAAATAAATAATTGACCAGCATATTGCACTCCCAAAATAAATAAAAAACCCAACCCGGCCCAATTAAAAAATTCATTTTGAAAAGACTAAAGCCCAACCCAACCCAATCGACTTTTTTTTTTTTTTTTAATATTTATAGGAACCGAACCGACTTTTATAATTTTATTTCCGCGATATCATAGGGTCTGTTTAGATAGAATTTATTTTACTGAAATTAAAAACTGAAAACTGAAAATACTGTAGGAAAATAATTTTTAAATGTGTAAATAGTGCTGTAGGATCTATTTTTAATGAAAAAGTTGATAAAAAATAAAATTTATGGCTCCATAAACAGTGCACAGATGTACTATTCACGCAAAAGACCAATCAAATGTTACGGTTACTGTTTATATACAGTACATAAACAGTAACCGCGTTGGGGTAAACGCGTGCTCAAAAAAAAAAAAAAAAAAAGCAGCAGCTAAAACGCAGCAAACAAAACGCCGTATCCAAACTCCCTCTATATATATGTATATATAAACAGAAACAGATGCAATATTAGGGAGAATCGAATCGACAGATTAGGGTTTTAAGAGAGAGGAAGATGTGGTTCTATCCACTCTCGATGCCGATGGTGACGGTTGAAGACGAAGGCCGTCATGGAAGGTCGCGACATGTGGACGACGGCTCACGTGGAAGGTCGGCACTTGTGGGCGACGCCGATGGTGACGGTTGAAGACGAAGGTGGCCACCTGTAGACATTTGGGGCTACAAACCACCCAAATACTCGAAAAGTGGCTCAATCCTATCTCGATTATTGGAATAACAAGGTAAGCATTTCCCGCATCAAGGACTAATTTATTTGCTCGTTTCTTTTTTTTTTTTTTTGGTTTAGCTCTATCCATTTATTCGCTTAACCCAAAATTTCATTTTATTTTTTTTCGTCAAGAATTTAAACAAAGTTTTGAACCGATCCGCTAAGAATAAAATATTCTCAGAATTCCACATTGATACGACATGCTGCTTTTTCCATTCATTCCTTTGAGGATCAGTCGCGGTCTTACAAGATCTAGAGATAGTATCGACGAAGACGTTGCTTCATACAAATGTGTAAAAATTGCCAGTCGCACTTAAAAGCCGAGTACTCTACCGTTGAGTTAGCACCCCCAAAAAAAATAAAATGTGTAGATCCAATCGGAATAAAAAATTAGATTTAATTGCACACCGAAATTAAAATAGTAAAATAGCAAAAATATTGAGTAATGAATTCTTCTTTCTTCTCTTTTTCTTTTTCGCCAATGAAGAATTATTCATTTAATTAGCGCTAAGTCTCAATTATTTATTTATTTCTTTTGTGTAGAGTAATTAATTAGAGCTGTACTATTGGTGAGAGTTTACATGTTTGTGTGTAGAATCTGAATTTATATTTAATTAATTTGTTATATTCTAATGAGTTTAATCAGGTTTATTTTTTAATTAATATATAAATTTGCTGTGTAGAATCTGAATTTTAATATATATATATATATATATATATATTTATTAATTTCTTTGATTCTAGTAGGGTTGCTGTTCTGTTCTGTTGGTTGGTTAATTTTATTTATTATGCGTTTCTTAGAAATATTATTGTTGTTTTGCAGTTTGATTTGTCTTACAAACTTGTGAGGGTTTGGCACCACTTGGACTTTCCTTAGCCCTTTCTGGAGCAAGTATCTTATTTCCATGGAAATAGCAAAATCTGAAGACTTACGAGCTAACGAAATCTTTCATTGCACTAAACTGCTCTTCCAACACGAAACACGAAAGAAATTTTCTTCAGCTTTAGCCTTTCATAATCTATTTCTTCCACATCCACCTCGATCCGAATTGATCCCGCCTTCAATGATCCCTTCTCCTCCAAAGATTTCACTAGATCCCTCCTCCTTCAAAGATTTCACTAGCTCCTTTGGCAGGGCTTTCTCCAATGCGTCATTCATGTACGAGTGAAAAGTCAAGTCAAAAGTCTCCATCCACTCTCCATGATGCGGCTTAGGTGTTCTCAAAACATAAGTATCCCAAGGCACGCAAATGTGGAACTTGAGTTCGTTAGAGTCGGCTCCCAAACAAAATACTTTGTGAGGACTTACGAGCGTTTTGTAATGGGAGCCGACTCTAACGAACTCAAGTTCCACATTTGCGTGCCTTGGGATACTTATGTTTTGAGAACACCTAAGCCGCATCATGGAGAGTGGATGGAGACTTTTGACTTGACTTTTCTCTCGTACGTGAATGACGCATTGGAGAAAGCCCTGCCTGAGGGGTAGTGAAATCTTTGAAGGAGGAGGGATCTAGTGAAATCTTTGGAGGAGGAGGGATCATTGAAGGCGGGATCAATCCGGGTCGAGGTGGATGTGGAAGAAATAGATTATGAAAGGCTAAAGCTGAAGAAAATTTCTTTCGTGTTGGAAGAGCAGGTTAGTGCAATGAAAGATTTTAAGGGGAAGAGAGGATTGTATTTGGAGGGATCAATCATCTGGGTATATATGGAATAGGTGGATCTAGAAGAAGTAGATTATGAAGGGCTAAAGCAGAAAATTTCTTTGGTGTTGAAAGAGCGGATTATAACAATGAAAGATTTGAAGGAGCAGAGAGCAAGGGAGCTACGTCCAGAAGCAATAGCTCGGAAAGAGTTACGGGAGAAATGCTCTCGCATGTTTGCAGAATTCCAAGAGAAGACGGAGACAAATACCTGCTAGTGGTTGGATGACATTAACCTGCAAAACCAGATAAATGTGTACAATCTGCTTTAAGTTTAAATTGATTGCTTTTGGTCCCTTAAATAACTTGGTCAAACTAAAAACTAACATGTTACCGCTTCATTAGGACTAAATTACGTCAATTTAAGTTAGGTGGTGACTAAAATCGATCACTTGGGGTCTTAGAATTAGTTTTAATTTCAGGGACTAAATAAAATCGCTCAATGAGCCAAAGTTTAGGAACTAACTTTGAAGTTGAATTACCATCTTTGTTTTTGTTGGTAGTGGTCTTATACATTCATCCAGATGCTTTAAGGTCTTTACAACTTTTTAGCTTTTAATTTGTCTTATCTCATTGTTTTAACCTATGGAAGTGACATTCTTATGAAAATTGAGTCATGGGCAGTTGAAAAATATGTTAGATTCTTTGTATCTTTACTCTTGTTTATCAGTGTTACTTATCATGTTTATCCTTGAAAGTGTTTCAATTAGTCGCAAGAATTTAATGTTTATATTATTTCACTGAAATCTAGATATACCCAACCTCAGTTTGAACGACAGGCATCAGAATTGCAAGCTCAGGTGGAAGAATTGGTGGAATGTTATGTCCTCTTGTGGCAGTGGATTTTTGTACATGATTGTCATCAAACAGCACCCATTGTTCTTTTTGAGATTTTAATCTTTTCATGTATTTGTGTAGTGCCATTCCCTTTTGAAACTAAGTGCTGTGAATTGAGTGATACTGTATCTAGTCCAAAACATATTGCTGAATCGGCAATAATTAACCACAGAAAATTTTCATGCTCAGCCACTCTGTTATACAATGACATTTAACTTTAGCCTTCTGTTGTTTACTGAATGCTTACGATCTAAAAAGTTTTGCAGCTTTATTAGTCGCATTTATGCATCTGTTTTTTGCTCAAAACACATGAACTAAAGTAAGACTTTGCGAGTGTCTACTCACTTAATCACATCACATATGATGATCCACACACTAGACATGAATATTGTTGGTGATTTTCAAAGGAATGAATGTATAAGTTATAAAATCTCAAATATATATATATATATATATATATATATATTAATTACTTGATAGTTAGGGGGGGATTCGAACTTGATTCTCTTAAAGAAGAGCCAATGTCATTGAGCTACAAGACTCTTGACTATAAAAGCTTGAGTATGTTTATTGATAGATATGGATTTTTTGTAGAAGGTGCCAGTATTTATACACTCTTTAGGGCTGTAAGAAAGACCTTAGATAATCTTCCTTCCTTAATTTAATGTGTGGAGAGAGGGATCTAACTGATGCATAGCATGTCCATTGAAAACACCCCACCCATCACAAAAAAAAGGAAGGATACATAGTTTCAATTGCTAAAATTTTAAAATGTAAAGGTCTTTTGTTACCAAAAATTGATAGTCTGGTGCATTGCGTTTAAGGAGGTACATAGGTTCTTGATACACTTTGTGATGCTGCAATGTTCTGGATGTTATGGGTTAGGTTGGTTCTGTGTGTAGGCAGGGTTCAATTTGGTTGTCAAAAAATTGGCCAATGATGCTTTCTTTAAGAAAACTTGCTGCAAGTGAGATGCAAAGACATTTTCTTTTGCACATAATCGTTGGCTTTGATATAGCTTTTGGAATTCAGAGAAGACACTAGAAGTGAAATTGCTTCTCATTCGTATGATATTTCTACAATGGTAAATAGTTTTTAACTTTGCAAAATTATTAAAGTGAATAGGTCTGTTGCTAAAAGAAGCTCCTGACTGTGCTCCTAAAGCTTTGTTAAATGTTGCACAGTTAACATGTTTTGATAAATGACTTGGTGATTACATACAACGAAAATTCATAACCAACATTTTATCAAGTTTTGTATTATGTGTCTGATATTCACTTAAATATAAAAAGGTTATTTTCAACCAAAATAAAAAATAAAAAAATTCAGAAGGGTTAAACTTTAAAACCCTTATTTACTCTTTAAGTTATGTTAACATTCAAGTATGCCCTCTCATTGACCCTTGTGGCCGTTCACAACTTCTAATTTCTATTCTTGGTCCTAATAATAAAATACATACGTCAATTTACACTTATTATATTTGAATAGACGTACTAGTTTTTTTTTTTTTTTTGGGTGAAAAGGAGCTTCATTAAAGAATAGAGCTACAGGCTACAGCACCAGTAAAGGCATAGTATTGGCATAGCACCTTACATAGTACACACCATTGGCATCGTTAGATACAAAAGAAGAAATATCAGGCAATGGGAGGTTGTTAAACAACACACAAGTTTCCTGCTGCAAGCATCCCTTCTTAGCTAACGCATCCGTGCAACTATTCGCTTCCCCAAAAATATGGTTCACTTGCACCTGCTGGAATCTGGTGAGTAGGGACCTACAATCATTTAAAAGGGGTGAGTAAGCTCTGTTAGGCATTGAGCTAGACTAAACAATATTCACAACAGATCTTGCATCAAGTTCAACTTCTAAATAGAGGATCCCCATCTAGACTGCCAATAGCAAGCCATCTCTAAAGGCCCGAAACTCAACCTTACACTTGTAGTAAAGCCAATGCCTCAACTGAAACCTCTCAACCATGCTCCCCTGTGATCACAAAATAATCCTCCTCCCCCAACTTTCCCTGGGTTCCCTAGAGAAGCACCATCCCTCACTGGGCTTACTCCACTTAACCTGCATTTGTCCTAAATCTTCTGGTTCTCAGAGATTTTTCAGTATAGAGGAAATAGTGAATTGCTTGCCTTGTGCTTATACTATGAAGGTTGGCATTAAGAGTAGTGTTTTCAAAGAGTACCCTGTTTATGTGTTTCCATAGAGCCTAGATGGTGAAAGCGAACACAGTTTTCCGTGGAATTCCATTAAAAATCAAATCATGAGTGCTTTTTTTTGAGGAACCACAACATGAGTGCGTTAGAATAGGTTTCAAATATAATTTATTTCAATGCCACTTTTTTAAAATTAAAACTAAGATCACATTTTTACCTTACTAGTATCCAAAAATGCATTTAAGTAGCAAAAACTTTTGTCAAATGTAAAATAGTAATTGTGACAGTATGCCTTACAAAAACTCATTATACCTAAGTATGTGTTTGGTTCATTGGTTGGAGGTGAAAAGAGGGTGAAGCGAAAAGGAGATGGGAAAATTAGAGAGAAAACATAAATTGTAATTATTATTATTTTTTTTTTTCTTTTTCCATAGTGTTTCTTCAAAATTTTCAACCAGACACTAATCACTATTCGCGACAGGTGAGTCCATAGAGGGGTAAATCGTTGGCCCAGTGAGTTTTTTTTTTAGTGCTGGTACCTGAACTTGAACTAGAGAGTTTCTAATCAAACCCAAGACAGTCACTTTGAGACCGAGTGTCCCACCACTCAGCCAACCCACTGGGTTAAATTGTAATTATTTGGTACAGAGAAAAGGGAGGGGAATATTGGTGGTCTGGGCTATTTTTCACCCGGACCCACCAAAAAAACCTCTCCAATTCGAGAAGAAAATACAAATGTAAACTGACCTTGTCTTTGGCAATTTCAAAATGTCATTTTTGTCCATTATTTCTCTTTCATACTTTCCCGTAAGCATCACATCTTTCTTTCAAATTGTTTTTTCTTAAATGGTCCAGTACCAACTCAAACACCGTCATACTTCATCATACTCGCCATTTCAAGCAACTAATTTTTTTTTTTAATTGTGCAAATAAAAACTCTTTATAAGAATAAATAGCTTTCAAAATTAAAATATTATACATCTTTATAAGAATAAATGGCTTTTCCAAATTAAATTATTACACATTTAAATAACCATATATTTCATGCACCATAAATGATTAAGATCTAAGAAATGACAGCCTTAGCTCATCTTGAAAACCAATTAAATTAATTTATTCTATCTCTTCATGTGTATTAAAATACTTAGTATCTTAAAGAAAATAAAAATAAATAATTTGACCATCGTATTGCACTAAAAAAAAAAAAAAAAAAAAAAAACCCCAACCCAACCGACTCTTTTTTTTTTTAATAGGAACTGAACCGACTTTTATTCCCGCGACATCATAGACTCTATATATATAAAGAGAAACAGATGCAATGTTAGGGAGAATCGAATCGACAGATTAGAGTTTTAAGAGAGAGAATCGGAGAAAGAGAGAGAGAGAGAGAGGAAGATGTGGCGCTATCCACTCTCGGTGCCGATGGTGATGGTTGAAGACGAAGGTGGCCACCTGTGGACGACGGCTGACGTCGAAGGTCGCGACACCTGGACGACGGCTCACGTGGAAGGTCGGCACTTGTGGGCGACGCCGATGGAGACGGTTGACGACGAAGGTCACCAAATTTTGGAGGCAACTTTTGGGAACCCAATTGAAGGCAAACAGACATTTGGGGCTACAAACCACCCAAATACTCGAAAAGTGGCTCAATCCTCTCTCGATTATTGGAATAACAAGTTTGATTTGTCTTACAAACTTGTGAGGGTTGTTGGCGCCACTTGGACTTTCCTTAGCCCTTTCTGGAGCAAGTATCTTATTTCCATGGAAATAGCAAAATCTGAAGAAGACGAAGATAAGCCCACGAAATACTTTGTGAGGACTTACGAGCGTTTTGTAATGGGAGCCGACTCTAACGAACTCAAGTTTCTCATTTGTGTGCCTTGGGATACTTATGTTTTGAGAACACCTAAGCCGCGTCATGGAGAGTGGATGGAGACTGTTGACTTGACTTTTCACTCGTACGTGAATGACACATTGGAGAAAGCCCTGCCAGAGGAGCTAGTGAAATCTTTGAAGGAGGAGGGATCATTGAAGGCGGGATCCATCCAGGTCGAGGTGGATGTGGAAGAGCTGGATCTAGAAGAAATAGATTACGAAAAGCTAAAGCTGAAGAAAATTTCTTTCGTGTTGGAAGAGCAGGTTAGTGCAATGAAAGATTTTAAGGGGAAGAGAGGATTGGATTTGGAGGGATCAATCATCTGGGTAGATATGGAAGAGGTGGATCTAGAAGAAGTGGATTATGAAGGGCTAAAGCGGAAAATTTCTTTGGTGTTGAAAGAGCGGATTATAACAATGAAAGATTTGAAGGAGCAGAGAGCAAGGGAGCTACATCCAAGAGCAATAGCTCGGAAAGAGCTACGGGAGAAATGCTCTCGCATGTTTGCAGAATTCCAAGAGAAGATGGAGACAAATACCAGATAAATGAGTACAATCTGCTTTTAAGTTTAAATTGATAGCTTTTGGTCCTTAAATAACTTGGTCAAACTAAAAACTAACATGTTACCGCTTCATTAGGACTAAATTACGTCAATTTCAGTTAGGTAGGGACTAAAATCGATCACTTCGGGTCTTAGAATTAATTTTAATTTCAGGGACTAAATAAAATCGCTCAATGAGCCAAAGTTTAGGAGCTAACTTTGAAGTTGAATTACCATCTTTGTTTTTGTTGGTAGTGGTCTTATACATTCATCCAGATGCTTTAAGGTCTTTACAACTTTTTAGCCTTTAATTTGTCTTATCTCATTGTTTTAACCTATGGAAGTGACATTCTTATGAAAATTGAGTCATGGGCAGTTGAAAAATATGTTAGATTCTTTGTATCTTTACCCTTGTTTATTAGTGCTACTTATCATGTTTATCCTTGAAAGTGTTTCAATTAGTCGCAAGAATTTAATGTTTATATTATTTCACCGAAATGTAGATATACCCAACCTCAGTTTGAACGACAGGCATCAGAATTGCAAGCTCAGGTGGAAGAATTGGTGGAATGTTGTGTCCTCTTGTGGCAGTGGGTTTTTGTACATGATTGTCATCAAACAGCACCCATTGTTCTTTTTGAGATTTTAATCTTTTCATGTATTTGTGTAGTGCCATTCCCTTTTGAAACGAAGGGCTGTGAATTGAGTGATACTGTATCTAGTCCAAAACATATTGCTGAATCGGCATGAATTAACCACAGTAAATTTTCATGCTCAGCCACTCTGTTATACAATGGCATTTAACTTTAGCCTTCTGTTGTTTACTGAATGCTTACGATCTAAAAAGCTTTGCAGCTTTATTAGACACATTTATGCATCTGTTTTTTTGCCCAAAACACATGAACTAAAGTAAGACTTTGCGTGTGTCTGCTCACTTAATCACGTCACATATGATGATCCACACACTAGACATGAATATTGTTGGTGATTTTCATAAGAATGAATGTATAAGTTATAAAATCTCAAATATATATATATATATATATATATATTAATTACTTGATAGGGGAGATTCGAACTTGATTCTCTTAAAGAAGAGCCAATGTCATTGAGCTACAAGACTCTTGGCTATAAAAAGTTGAGTATATTTATTGATAGACATGGATTTTTTGTAGAAGGTGCCAGTATTTATACACTCTTAGGGCTGTAACAAAGACCTTAGATAATCTTCCTTCCTTAATTTAATGTGCGGAGAGAGGGATCTAACTGATGAATAGCATGTCCATTGAAAACACCCCACCCACCACCCAAAAAAAAAAGAAAAGGGAAGGATACATAGGTTCAATTGCTAAAATTTTAAAATGTAAAGGTCTTTTGTTACCAAAAATTGATAGTCTGGTGCATTGCGTTTAAGGAGGTACATGGATTCTTGACACACTTTGTGATGCTGCAATGTTCTGGATGTTATGGGTTAGGTTGGTTCTCTGTGTAGGCAGGGTTCAATTTGGTTGTCAAAAAATTGGTCAATGATGCTTTCTTTAAGAAAACTTGCTGCAAGTGAGATGCAAAGACATTTTCTTTTGCACATAATCGTTGGCTTTGATATAGCTTTTGGAATTCAGAGAAGACACTAGAAGTGAAGTTGCTTCTCTTTTGTATGATATTTCTACAATGGTAAATAGTTTTTAACTTTGCAAAATTATTAAAGTGAATAGGTCTGTTGCTAAAAGAAGCTCCTGACTGTGCTCCTAAAGCTTTGTTAAATGTTGCACAGTCAACATGTTTTGATAAATGACTTGGTGATTACATACAACGAAAATTCATAACCAACATTTTATCAAGTTTTGTATTATGTGTCTGATATTCACTTAAATATAAAAAGGTTATTTTCAACCAAAAAAAAAAAAAAAAAATCAGAAGGGTTAAACTTTAAAAACCTTATTTACTCTTTAAGTTATGTTAACATTCAAGTATGCCCTCCCATTGACCCTTGTGGCCGTTCACAACTTCTAATTTCTATTCTTGGTCCTAATAATAAAATACATACGTCAATTTACACTTATTATATTTGAATAGACGTACTAGTTTTTTTTTTTTTTTTTGGGTGAAAAGGAGCTTCATTAAAGAAAAGAGCTACAGGCTACAGCACCAGTAAAGGCATAGTATTGGCATAGCACCTTACATAGTACAAACCATTGGCATCATTAGATACAAAAGAAGAAATATCAGGCGAAGGGAGGTTGTTAAACAACACAAAAGTTTCTTGCTGCAAGCATCCCTTCTTAGCTAACGCATCCGTGCAACTATTCGCTTCCCCAAAATATGGTTCACTTGCACCTGCTGGAATCTGGTGAGTAGGGACCTACAATCATTTAAAAGGGGTGAGTAAGCTCTGTTAGGCATCGAGCTAGACTAAACAATATTCACAACAGATCTTGCATCAAGTTCAACTTCTAAATAGAGGATCCCCATCTAGACTGCCAATAGCAAGCCATCTCTAAAGGCCCAAAACTCAACCTTACACTTGTAGTAAAGCCAATGCCTCAACTGAAACCTCTCAACCATGCTCCCCTGTGATCACAAATTAATCCTCCTCCCCCAACTTTCCTTGGGTTCCCTAGAGAAGCACCATCCCTCCCTGGGCTTACTCCACTTAACCTGCATTTGTCCTAAATCTTCTGGTTCTCAGAGATTTTTCAGTATAGAGGAAATAGTGAATTGCTTGCCTTGTGCTTATACTATGAAGTTTGGCATTAAGAGTAGTGTTTTCAAAGACTACCCTGTTTATGTGTTTCCATAGAGCCTAGATGGTGAAAGCGAACACAGTTTTCCGTGGAATTCCATTAAAAATCAAATCATGAGTGCTTTTTTTTGAGGAACCACAACATGAGTGCGTTAGAATAGGTTTCAAATATAATTTATTTCAATGCCACTTTTTTAAAATTAAAACTAAGATCACATTTTTACCTTACTAGTATCCAAAAATGCATTTAAGTAGCAAAAACTTTTGTCAAATGTAAAATAGTAATTGTGACAGTATGCCTTACAAAAACTCATTATACCTAAGTATGTGTTTGGTTCATTGGTTGGAGGTGAAAAGAGGGTGAAGCGAAAAGGAGATGGGAAAATTAGAGAGAAAACACAAATTGTAATTATTATTATTATTATTATTTTTTTTTTTTTTTTTGTTTCCATAGTGTTTCTTCAAAATTTTCAATCAGAGACTAATCACTATTCGCGACAGGTGGGTCCATAGAGAGGTAAATCGTTGGTTCAGTGAGTTTTTTTTTTAGTGCTGGTACCTAGGGGTGTGCATGGGTCGGGTCGGGTCGGGTCGGGTTGAGGGAATTTTTTGACCCAACCCACCATGGTGGGTCAAAAAAAACCCAACCCAACCCAACCCATCACATAAGTCCAACCCAACCCAACCCAACCCACATGGGTCGGGTTGGGTCGGGTTGAACCCATGGGTTTGAATTTTTTTTTTTATTATTAAATTAAGTAGAAAAAAAATATTAAAATATTAGAAAAACCTAAAGATTAGTATCAATGTAACTCCTTAAAGGCAAACAACATTAATGACTAAACAACAATAGTAATTTATTAGGATTTGTGTGAACTAATTGGCTTTTATATAGGATAGGAAGAACTGGCTATTTAAAAAAATTTATTAATTATATAATATATTTTATATATATATATATATATATTAAATTAGTATTAGTAGGAGAAACTAAGGAAATGCTGCTCTACAACTGTTTTTTTTTAATTATTAAATATAATATATATATATATATATATGTGGGGCCCAAACGATCCATGGGCCAGGCCCATCTACCCAGGGAGAATCCGGAGGCCCAAGCCAAGGAGGGCTATGGCCCAAGCTCGACCAAACAGCCTTTGGATACCGCCGAGGACAGCTCAATCCTCGGCAGACCCAAAGTCCCCCCAAAGAAGAAATAAGGGTAAAAACGGTATAGGACTGAAACTTGGAAGAAAGATCTAAAATATCAAGAGAAAGCTGCTGTTACTGCCATTTAATGCTCTGAACCTGACAGAGCCGTATTCTTTGGCTTTTACAACCATCCCTAACGACTTTGAGTATGGACTGATGGGACAAGTATCAACCTTGGAAAGTTTAACCCTACGCGTGGACGAAGGACAGTGGACGCGAGCTAGTATAAAAGGAAAAGTAAGCAATCTATAGAGGGGGTTGGGAAAAATGGCCAGAAACCAGAGCCTCCCAGCCCACCTCCAGGAGAAAGACTCCAGGGGTGAAGGAAAACCGAAACTTGTATGAATACCACGAAAAGCCCACCGCTTGTCAACCAAGGCCTAGCCTTCCAAACCCACGCTCTACAAATGATATTGTTAGGGGCCTTTTCACGCGCGAACCCGACACTGTTACGGTCCGCCACGAAACGCGTCCTTACAATATATATATATATAAAAGTGTCCTACAATTGATTTAAAAAAAATTATTAAATATAAAAATATATTTTAAATATATATTAAATATGGGTGGGTCGGGTTAGGTTTGGCGGGTTTGTAATTTGATGACCCAAACCCAACCCAACCCGCCATAAAATTTTTTTTTGTAACCCAACCCAACCCACCAAGCCTTAAAAACCGACCCAACCCGGCGGGTCGGGTTGGGTTGGGTCGGGTTTGACGGGTCGGTGGGTTTTCTGCACACCCCTACTGGTACCTGAACTTGAACTAGAGAGTTCCTGGTCAAATCCAAGACAGTCACTTTGAGACCGAGTGTCCCACCACTCGGCCAACCCACTGGATTAAATTGTAATTATTTATTACAGAGAAAAGGGAGGGGAATATTGGTGGTCTGGGCTATTTTTCACCCGGGCCCACCAAAAAAACCTCTCCAATTCGAGAAGAAAATACAAATGTAAACTGACCTTGTCTTTGGCGATTTCAAAATGTCATTTTTGTCCATTATTTCTCTTTCATGCTTTCCCGTAAGCATCACATCTTTCTTTCAAATTGTTTTTTCTTAAATGGTCCAGTACCAACTCAAACACCGTCATACTTCATCATACTCGCCATTTCAAGCAACTAATTTTTTTTTTTAATTGTGCAAATAAAAACTCTTTATAAGAATAAATAGCTTTCAAAATTAAAATATTATACATCTTCATAAGAATAAATGGCTTTTCCAAATTAAATTATTACACATTTAAATAACCATATATTTCATGCACCGTAAATGATTAAGATCTAAGAAATGACAGCCTTAGCTCATCTTGAAAACCAAAAAGGAAAATTTCTATACAGGAAAAAAAAAAATGTCATGGATGGAAATTATATGAAGAGAGTTGCGATGATAACAATGTCCATTCTGATTGTCTTAGTTGTAGCGCGCGCAAGCTGATGATGATCCCCGTGTTCAAGTTCAAACCTCTGCTGATGAACATTTTAAATATTGCGAAGGCAGAAATTTGCTTTTTCAAAGCAATCTTTTAAATGGATGTGTCATGTGTGGTGTCTCAGCTCTTGTTTTCAATAAAGGCTTCTTTCTTGCAAATGTTACTGAGAAGGAGAAGCCCTAGAATTTCCTTTTGTTTTATATTTGTGTTTTAATAAAGTCTTTTCTCAGTTAATTATCAAAAAAATGAAAAAATTAAAGGCTTCTTGAGTTTTTTGTTTTCTGTGTTTTTTGCTAAGACACACTAAACAATAATTTGTAATTGCATAAATGTTACCTTCTAATGATCAGTAGTGCAGTTGTTGCTACCTTTGTAATACTCAGTAATCATTATAGATGTAATTAATATGAGTCATGCATGTTAGGACAATTATTAATAAACCATTTAAAGAAAGTTTTGGTATCATTTTAATGAGAAATAAAAAAAAACTATCAAAACATTAATTACTTTTTCTCTTTTCTCATAAAAAATGCCTTTAGCTCATCCATAACTTTTCTCAAATAATATATAAAGTCAAATAATGCACTCTTTAAAGCATTTTTAGTTTCATGGAACACTTGATACCATACTGAATATAAATTTTACTATTTTTAGAAAATAATTGATGCATTAATTTTTAAAATTGAAAACGAAAATAATTCATAAATCTATTTATCATGTTATAAATGTTTTTTTTTTTTTTTGAGAAGGATGTTATAAATGTGATAACATCATATTTAATGTCATATCAAATTGTAGATGTTGATTAAATTATATCTCCCCAAAACTAAAATACATGAGATGCAAATTTCAAAAACCATGTAGCTTAATTGATACATCCAAATGTTTTTAACAGAGACATATAGATATCAAGTTCAAATCCCCTTACCTCAAATTATTAAATTAAAAAAAAAAAAAAAAAAAAAAAAACACAACCTATATAATGCAAAAGTTCTAGTATCTCTCATTCTAGGCCAAAGTTCAAATTGCACACAATCTAAATTCGGGGTGATTTAGTAATTTTGTTTTTCTTCTAATGCCATGCACTGCAAAGGTAATGCCACCATACCAAGCCAAACCCCAACAAGCCAATATATATACCCACCAAATTCTCCAAAGAGCACCACAAAAAAACCGCTCCCACAAATCTAGCGACCCATCACCAAATAGAAATCCTCTTTATTCCTTAGTAACACTACGCTCTGTTTGTTTCAGCATTAACGTTTTCTAGAAAATGGTTCATTTTCCAAAGATCATTTTGTAGAAAACTATCTCATTTTCCAGTGTTTGGTAACGACTTTGAAAATGAGCTTAAGAATGTTTTCTAGTATTTGGTATGCAATTTTTTTTTAAATATTTCTTGTATAATTTAAAACGTGTATATTATGTAAACCAACTAATGTAATCATTATAAATAAATAAAAAACCAAAAATGAATTTGGTTTTCGTACTAAAATTTTGATAATAGATACAATCAAAATTAATTAGTTGTTAAATTTTTATGATCTCTACCACTCATTTGCTCATATATAAATACAATAACGTACAGACGCACATACACACACACATATACATCAACCATTTGTTTATATATATTTAACAAGGAAATACATTTTCAATAAGTATAAATAATAATAACTTTTAATTGTCTACTCTTTTTGTTGGTATACTAATTGTCTATTATGGTTAACCACAAGTCTTCAATATTACTCTAAATTATGTATTTACATAATGTACTGCATAATATATCATCACTGCATAGTATCTGCATAAAGTATCTTCTATCAAAAAAAGTATTTGCCAACAAATGCAATTCCCCTAAACAATTATCATTTATTACATAACAATATTATTAATCCAAGGTAAAGATTGTCCCATGTAAAAGCAATTTAGAGCAATATAGGTACTATGTTTAAAATTTTCATCTTTTACTTTATTCTTCTTCTTCTTCTTCTTTTTCTTTTTTTTTTTTTTTTCCTTTTTTGCACTTTATGTACGAAAAAGAAGTAACTTCTGCCTGGAATCCATCAAACGGAAAATTTCTTAGAGAAAAAAGAAAATCAAGCTTGAAGTTCAAGGCAAAGAATTGGGATTTTGGTAGAGAGGAATGAAATAATTACCATTGCAAATTTGTTTTCCTTTGCAAGTCTAAGCTATTGACCGATCAGTGAAGGAAAAAAAAAATCTAATAAGAGAATTTGTGTTATAGAGGGGAAAAGAAACATGGAGAAAAGAGAGAAGAGAGAAAAATCTATGGGAAGAGAAGACACCAAAGTTAGTGACAGTGAGGGTGTGAGGAGAGAAAAAGTAAAGGGGAGAGAGAAAAAGTGAGAAATCTTATCATGAGAGACAGAAGGCACCAAAAAATTATGTTTATCATGGCTACAAACAAAGATAATATTTATAGGAGATGCAATGTGTGAGAGAGAGATTGTTTTCCAAAAAAAATTTTTGGAAAACAACCTATAGAAAATAAGCCTTATTTTTGTTAGGGTTTTCCGTTGACCAAATATAGTTTTCCATTGACCAGTTTTTTTTGTGCTACCAAACACTGGAAAATGTGGAAAACTATCTTTGCAGAAGGTTTTCCAGTGAAACAAATAGAGCATTAATAGTAAAATGCTAGAAATGCAATTGTTTTTACAAAAAAATTTACAAACTGCTAATATAGTAAGTGATTATTGGTAAGTGAAAAAAATCATGTTTAACAATTTTGTGAAGATAGGCCCAATGCCTCCAAAAAAGCCCATTAAAATGGACTAAAGGATTTGAATTCATCTTTGATCCAAGAAGAAATCAAAGAACTCCCCAAATGGGCTCTAGATTAGGTTCCACATATTGCCAATTGAGTAATTTACATAAATTTTCCTTTAAAAAATTGGTATTTCAATTATATAAATTTTAAGGGTATGTTTGGTATGCTGTAATAGCTCCTGTAATGAAATAGTTATTCATATGTAATAACAATTTGGTCATTTGGTTACATTTTTATTACATGGAATAATTATTACATTGGAATAACTATTCTTTAAATTGAAGAATAGATATTCCCCTTTAAAATGGATGTAATAGTTATTAAATGTTAAAAGTATTTGGCATCAGATTGGTTGCTTTCAGCTATTGATCAATGCATGAATTAAAATTATTTTGTGTGAGTGCGTATTTGTATGAAATAAATTGTATTACCAAAACAACTCGATCTCACTCCCAAATTAATAAATTTAAGAGTGAGACCAAAATACCCCTAGGATGAAAAAAAATTACCACATGACCTTGAAATTGACCAAAATGACATAGAAACAAAGAAAATGACTAAAATGACCTGGTAACCTAAAAAGTGACTGAAATACTCTTAGGACCTAAAAAATGACTTAAATATTTATAATCCACTTAATAATATAAAATTTAAAAAAAAAAGTGAAAAAAAAATTGCCAATTACTTGATTTCTTGAAAGTAAAGTACCATACAAAAAGAAAAAGAAAAAAAAAAGATAAATCACTCCACAGTCTATACTCTAAATACTAATTACTATCTTAAATATTTATAATTAATTTAATAATATAAAATTTACAAATGAAAAAAAAAAATTTACCCAATATTTGATTTCTTAAACATAAAGTACCATACAAAAAGAAAGAAAGAAAAAGATAAATCACTCCACAATCTACAATCTAAATATTAATTACTATCTTAAATATTTATAATCCACTTAATAATATAAAATTTACAAAAGAAAAAAAAAAGTGAAAAAAATTTACCCAGTACTTGATTTCTTGAAAATAAAGTACCATACAAAAAGAAAAGAAAAAAGATAAATCACTTCACAGTTCATAATCTAAATACTAATTACTATCTTAAATATTTATAATTCACTTAATAATATAAAATTTACAAAAGAACAAAAAAAGTGAAAAAAAAAGTACCCAATACTTTATTTCTTGAAAATAAAGTACTGTGGGGATCGTTCGATTGATAGGCCCAGAGGATTCAGAATTAGTTCAGGATTGTTGGGCCAGTGGCCCATCCGAGGCCGTATACCCGTCCGAGGACATCATGCTCCTCGGCAGTACGCGTCCAAGGACGATCAGGACGTGGTCTCGCTGCGATCAGATCTCATCTCAAAGGGTAGAGTAGCCGACTAAAGATAAAAGAGATAAGGCAAATAAATATCTGAAAACTACAGCTGCCTCCGCATTAATGACCTCTCAACCAACTCTCTGGCCACATTAATGTAGAGGTGATACCTGAACAGTAGGGAAGCAGCCTTACAGCTGCCCATAGGAAGTTACAGGAGGTGCCAGATGGGACAGAAAGAAATCCCTCGGACACAACCTACACGTGTTCGGCGAGGATGGAGCACAAAGGGGAGTATATAAACTAAAAGAAGAACATGAAGAGGGGGATCGGAGAAAAGAAAAAGGAAGAAAAATAATAGAGATAAACTGGAGAGAAGAAAGTAAAAGGAGAGAGAGAGAGAGTTGCACTAGTGACGAAAGAAAAACGTTCATTATACCAACTAAAAAAACCTTGAACGGGCTTGAGAGAAAATCTTGGAGGTAGATATCACAGTTAACCTAGTTCTTTACACCCACGCTCTACAAATCATATTGTTTGGGCCTTTTTACGTACGAACCCAACACCGTTACGGTTCGTTACGAATCGTGTCCTTACAAGTACCATACAAAAAGAAAAAGAAAAAAAAAGAATAAAGATAAATCACTTTACATTCCACACTCTAAATACTAATTACTATTTTAAATATTTATAATCCACTTGATAATATAAAATTTACAAAAGAAAAAAAAAGTGGAAAAAAAATTACCCAATATTTGTTTTCTTAAAAGTAAAGTACCATAAAAAAAAAAAAAAAGATAAAGATAAATCACTCCACAGTCTACAATCTACATACTCATTACTATTATAAATATTTATAATCCACTTGATAATATAAAATTTACAAAAGAAAAAAAAATTAAAAAAAAAAATACCCAGTACTTGATTCCTTAAAAGTAAAGTTCTATATAAAAAGAAAAAGATAAAGATAAAGATAAATCACTTCACAATCTACAATCTAAATACTAATTATTATCTTAAATATTTATAATCCACTTAATAATATAAATTTACAAAGGAAAAAAAAGTAGAAAAAAATTACCCAGTACTTGATTTCTTGAAAGTAAAGTACCATACTAAAAGAAAAAGAAAAGGAAAAGATAAATCACTCTGCAGTTCGCACTCTAAATAGTAATTACTATTTTAAATATTTATAATCCACTTAATAATATAAAATTTACAAAAGAAAAAAAAAGTGAAAAAAAAAATTTACCCTGCAGTTTAAATTCTGGAAAGTAAAGTACCATACAAACAGAAAAAGAAAGAAAAAAAAAGGATAAAGATAAATCACTACATGGTCCATTCTCTAAATACTAATTATTATTTCAGATATTTATAATCTACAAATAATATAAAAATTTACAAAAGAAAAGAAAAAGTGAAAAATAAAATTTACCCAATACTTGAGTTTTCGAAATTAAAGTACTATACAAAAAGAAAAAAAAAATGATAAAGATAAATCACTCCATATTCCACACTTTAAATACTAATTACTATTTGAAACATTTATAATCCACTTAATAATATAAATTTTACAAAATAAATAAATAAATAAATAACAAAATTTATCCAGTACTTGATTTCTTGAAAGTAAATTACCATACAAATAAATAAATCACATCACAATCCATAATATAAATACTAATTACTATCTTAAATATGAGTAATTTTTCTGTACACTTTTTTTTGTACAGTACCCACTAGTAAGCAACTTGTTATACCAGGTTATAAAAACATCACATTTAATGGTTTCATCCTCATATTGTGTAGTTCCAATATCATATTTGACAATCCTTTTGTCACATTTGATGGTTCCCTTATTTTTTTTCTCACATTTGACGGTTTCATCCTCATATTGTGTAGTTCCAACATCATATATGACAATTTTTTTCTCACATTTGAATCACATTGCTAATTTCTTACTTAGGATCGTAATATTCTAAAATTAATGTCTTATTTAATTAATGGTAAAAAAAGTAAGCACCTTAAAAATCAAATGATTTATAGATTTGGTTTGTCATACTTTAATTAGTTATTATCACTTAAAATGCAAGCATGTACGGCCATGCACATGTAGCCCAAGTGCCCAACTTAGTAATTATAAATAAATATATAAAGTCAAATTCTGCACTCTATAAAGCCTTTTTAGTTTTAATCGGACACTTGATAGTTGATACTATATCAACTATAAATTTTACTATTTTTAGAAAAGAATTAATGTGTTAACTTTTAAATATAATGTGAAAATAATTCATAAACCTATTATTTCATATACATATACATTTAGATTAGATTAGAATAGAATTTCTATCTTGTATAAAAAAATAAAATTTATCTCCCAAAAAAAGAAATACCTATGATAAAAAAGTTCCAATGTCTTTCTTTGTAAATCAAAGTTCAAATTGTACGACACAAATTTGGGGAAATTATCTTCTTTTTTTTTTGAACTGTTACCAATATGATCCTTCACTCTGTTACGATTAATTGAAAATTATAAAATTTTGGCCAAAATACACTATTGGCTCCTAAAGTTTGCCTACTGAGTGGTTAAATGCTAGTAGTCCATCAAATTTCAAGTGAGTACTATTAGTTCCTTATGTTTAAAAAATAAGCATAATTAGTCATTTTGTTAACCGTCATTAGTCCTAATAATGACATTGCATCAATTTAATTTAAAAAAATTTAATCTGAACCCTCAAGTTCAAAATTTTTTAAATACTATATGTAAAAAAAAAAAATAATAATAAATAAAAATTTCCAAGGCAGAGGGGTCATTTGAACCCCTTGGATAGAATGTGGTGCTGCCACTGTGTATGTGATAAGAGATACTTGAGTATTCCCTTTGTAATATCCCCTAGTTGTATTGTTATTCCTGGATTTTATGTATGGTTCTTTCGAAATAATATAAATACATTGTATTGAGTTAATTTTTACCTATTCCAAGATTTATCTATTTTTATATCAAATGAAGGATTAAATAATTTTCATAGCCTTTGAAACCTTGTATGATTAGGTATGATTTATGAAATTTTAAAATAAAAGGCATGATTTAGATAGTAATTTTATTTTATATATTTTCCTTTGATAATGATATTAGACGGGTTGCTAGACAAAAAGGATTAAACGAGATGTACTTTAGTAATTAAGTCCAAAACCCTATTAAAATTTTCGAATAACTTGCCCCATTTTGTAGCTGTCAACCACATGGTCACTTATCACTAACCTTCTTCAAGGAATTTGATGGAAAAATCCCTCTCACTTACTTGGCTGGTTTTTCATTAACGTCACTCTTTTCCATTTTTTGTGTGACTGACATTATGGGGTGAATATGGGCAGGATTGGATTGGTTGAGTTTACATGTTTATATCTTGTAAAAAAACTAAAATTCCATTAAGTATTTAACTAATTTTTTAATAAATTACATGTTCACATAATATGTTTAAATTATATGGTAAATTTCCAAAATCATTAAGAACTAATTTTTAAATACCAAATCAAATAAAAAAAAATTAAAATAAGGGTAATAAAATAAACTTATTTATATTGTAGGTTAAGTTGGGTTAGAAGGGTTAAAACAACTATCAACCTGAACCCAACCTAACTTGAGACATAAATTAAATTTCCAACACACCAACCCGTGAAAAGCAATTTGAGACATTAGCTTAGATTGAGTTGAATTAGTTTCGTTTTGTTCGTGAGTTGGATGCACACCTGTAGGATTGTATTACTTAAGGCAGAAATTTATGTTTTTGGAGTTAGAAAACTTACATGTGACCATTTATTCTAATATTGATCATACGGAAATTTGTGATCATTCTAGCCTTTTCATTAAATTTTGAAATGGGGTAATTTCCCCTTGTGCTCTTTTAACTATGAGCAAACTGAAAACCTTTAGGGTAGGGCAACAATTGCCCCTAACTCCTTCCTTTTGACCTTTATATTGTAATATATTATTTAAAATTTTAAATAAAATACTAAGAAAAAAACATCATGTAAAATTGAATATTCTTGTAACTATTGCGGGAACTTCATATTTTCTATGCACAGTGATTACATATTATGTTTGAACTTCATTATTTAATAATGGAGCATAAAATTGGGTTTGATTATTTACATATAATATCTAAGTTCTTTCAAATAGATTCTCATGGACATTCTCAATGTGGCAGATATGAATCAAGTGTACGACAATGCTTCAACTTGCCACGATACTTATTGCCAGAAGAATTTTTAGCCTTTTTTTTTTTTTTTTCCCTGTAACACTTTCTTAATTTACTTCTTGAGAAAAAGAATGTACTAATGCACCTTTGATTAAAGATATAAAATTGCTTGCCATTAAATAGTTTTTTGTTTTTGTTTTTTTGTTTTATTTATTTTTTTTGGGGTCAAAACTAATGCATCCACTTTTGATATTTTGGTCATGTGGCTATGGTTATCAAGATGTTTTTGAAATAAATATTGGGCTTTAAATAGTGACCATACAATGTCTAATAGGGCTTTATTATGCCTTTTAGCTATTTTGTTCTAGTATTGTGTACAGTAAGTTAATATATTGTCCCATTGCCTTTTAATAAATCTTCTAATCTCCCTACAATTTGATCATAATATCTTAATATTTCTTCCTAGCTCATCTTCAACTCCCTCTTTGTACTCTTGAAAATTTTCAAAGCTTCAGATTTGTAGATATTAAATATATTTGTCTATAACAAGAAAAATTATCTATGAATGCAACAAAATATTCCATTCACATCTACTAAGATGATACAATCCATTAATTTTAGTTTCCATGTTAAGATCCTACCATGCTTCTCAATTAACACTTTTCCAAATAGAAAACGAACATCAAATCCCTTTTTAGTTTTTATCCAAGCAATAAATATAAATGAGATTATGTCTCATGGTGGGTGCAAAAAGTACATCAAACATAGAGAAATTTCCTCTCTAGGTATTATGATTTTACATTTTCAATGCCTAACACATTGCATGTTAGGCTTAAAAAGCAACTTGTTCATAAAATGAATGTAACTAAATGAAAATGTTAAATATGAGTAAGAGTCGCCTAAGATTGTTTGATCATATGCAAATGAGAGCAATCAATGCACCAATAGGGAATAGTTATGTAATTCTTCTTAAGAAAATCAAAAAAGATAGAGTGTGATTTTGGATAAGATAGAATGTAAAAGAAGAATACGTATGGTCGCTCAATTAATCTCTTGAGAATCCATGGCTTTCTTCAAAAGTTTTGTGACTAAGACTTTATTCTTTTGTATCTCTGTCTCCATCTCTCATTGTCATCCCTTCCTATTCTTTCTCATTTACTCCCATAAGCACTAGTGTCATTTATTTATTTATTTTTGTGGGTTTATGCACATCTTATTATTATCTCCAAAATACTTCTCAATCTCTCTTCACAATTATGGCTTGTTTCCCTTTGTCCTGTTGTCATCCTTATTTCCATGGGTAGGTTTTCCTTACCTTAGTGTGAGGTGGATAGCCAACATGAACCCCTATCCAGCACTCATTGTGGGTGATAAGTTTAAAACCCTATCCTTACCCTACTCATCCCTTCCTCATGGATTTTTTTTCTACCCCATTTGAGATAGGATACATAAATACCTATAGGACAAAATCAAAAATTTGTCATCCCTAATCCAACTGAAAACATTCAAATCCAAATTTTATCTTACCTAAATCAAATCAAACCAACCCAAAACTAATGAAATTGGTTTAGAGTCTTCAAATCCCAACAATCAGGTTGCACTTATATCCATATATTTTGGTACTTACGATCAAGAAATATTTTAGGTTTCAAATCCCTATGTAAATGTCGAAATATTTTTTATTTATTTATTTTAAAGAGTTGCATTTACACCTAGGAAAAAGTATTTTTATAGCAAAAATTAAATTGAAAAAGAAAAATGTCAACTCAAACCGGCCCATGGAACCCAAACCAAACTAGAAAATCCATATTCTTTTTCTTTTATCATTATTTTTAAATTTTCCCCAATTTCCTCTCCGTTCTTTGCTTACACTAAACCCTAAAAAAACAGATAGAATTTCGAAATCCAAAACGAAGAATCGAAAGGAAACCGAAGCAGATTCAGAGAAGAACAAACAAATTAACACCCCCCCCCCCCCCCTTCAAAAAAAAAGCCCCAATTTTTTTGTAAGTATTTACATACATATACATATACCTATACATATTTGCTTCTCTCTTTGTATCAATTTTCTAACACAGACATGGCTGTGTGTGTATGCAAGTGTTTATAGGTGTTAGAAGGAGAATTGGATTGAAGAAAGTGCACTAGTAGCTGTAGTAATGGTGGCAACGACGAAAACGACATGAGTAGGTTGTCGTTCAGGCCTCGTCCTCTCGACATTCACAAGAAGCTTCCTATCGTCAAGAGTGTCAAGGACTTCGAAGATGACGATGTCCCCACTACGGCCAACGCCGCCACCACTGCTTCTTCCACTCGCAATTCCCACTTGCTTCGTCTCTCTTCCGATGCAGCTGAACCCGAGGTATTTTTTTTGTGGTTTCTTCGCTGGGGCATTTTGTCGAACAGTTGGTGTGCGTTATGAATTTTTTTGGAGACCCAGGTGAGTTTTGAGGTTTTTTTGTGACGGGGTTTTGGTTTTATGGCTAGAGAAGGAATGGGGTCAAGTGGGTTTTGAGTAAAGAGTGTGAATTGTGGTTGTGGAGTGTGAGTACTTTGTTAATATGGCGGGTTTGGTGAAGTTTTTGACGTAATATTGTTGTGTTTTTGTGTATGCATATGTAGTGTAACTCACCCTCATACTGAATTTTGAACTATAGATGAGTTTCTTAAACTTTCAATACTATTTGATCTAAAGGTTAGTGGTATGACATTATATGTATTCTGCTATAACACTAGTTCTTCTTTGTCTTGTTCCGTCAATGCAAGATCATTTCTTTTTTTCCAGTGGGGAGTTGGGGGGGGGGGGATGTTGGTTAGGAGAGGATTCAGGTGGAGGGAAATGACAGGGGAGCAAATGGCAGGAATAGTCTACAGGAGATGTTTTATTGCTAATTTTTGCAAATATGGGGTGATGGCCTTCTCTGTCCAGGCCAGGAACAGATTTTCAGCTTAGCTCCAACTTAGTGGTAGAGCCACCTTCTCACTCCTTACTCAGAATAGGGCAATGATAAATGTGGAGTGATTACTAGAAATTGGTGTATGGGAGATGCACCGATGAACTAGTTATATAGTGGATTTGTGGAAAAGGATCAGAAGATTTGGAAGTCTCTACCTAGGCTTTCGTTTATCCAGTGTTGGGGATTATTTCGTGGTCGTTTTTGGCATATTGTGTGGTGTGAGGAGGCCCATTTATAACATGCTTTCCAGTTTTGTACGCTATTGCAACAAATAAGGAGGCTTTGACACCTATATGCTTGCTGGGTCGTGTATTTGCAATGGGAACCCAAATTTTTTTAGGGATTTATATCATAAGAGTTTGACATGGTTGATTAGTTCTTGGTGGTTTCTTTGTGGCATTCTATAAGAGAGGAAGGGAAGGATGGGTTAGGGTAATGATAATCTGGAAGGTAGAAGTTTTGAGTAATTTTTCTATATGGATTTAGGTGACTATGGTGATGTGAATTTCCATGGAAGGAATTTGACACAGTCAAATTGTCAGAATTTAAGTGGAGGCACATTTCAAAGGAGCAACAGAGATGGATGGTCTGTGGGGATATGTGATGCGGCAAATATGGAATGGTGGATAGGGATTTGTGTAAGAGGGATGTGTGGACAAACTTTCCATTATGTTTTCTAAAAATATATGGAGACTCTTTTTTTTAAAAGAAAAAATTGTCTTTCTTCAATATTAGAGTTTCTGGTGTTTGTTTTGTGGAGGTCCCTTTGAGAAGAGCTTTTCCAATTTTATGCAATATTGCAATGGATAATGGTGCTTTGGTAGCTACATGCGTGGGTCATGTGGTAATTTCTAATAGAGCCCACTAGCAAGCAGAAAAGTTGTTGATACATTTTGGGACTCATATAGGATACCACAAAGCTAGAGAGATGGCAACTAAATAGCATGAATGAGTTTCCTTGTCTATCTCACGAAATGAATTAGAAAAAATAAAAGGAAATATAGTGGAGAATAAGGTATAATTTCTTATTAGGCCTTTGTCAGGTACAGCTTAAATAAGTTGGGTGGGAAGACGACTAGCAGGGTGGAAAAAGCTGTATTTGTCCAAAGGCAGGAGGTTGATCGTGATGAATAGTACACTCTTCTATTCCTGCCTATTTTTTGTTATTGTTTATGATGCCTACTCAAGTGGCTAATAAGTTGGGGAAACTTCAAAGGAACATTCTATGGGGAAGATTGGGGATGCCAAAAAGCTCCATTTGGTGGATTGGAGAGTAGTATATTCCCTATAAAAGAGGGAGGATTGAGTATCAAAAAGCTTAGCTCTTTTAACCAAGCTCTTTTAGGGTAATGGCTATGGAGATTTGAAGTGGAAAATGATCATCTTTGGAGAAGAGTAATTTATGCAAAGTATGGTGAAAGTTGGGGAGGATGGACAACAAAACCTTCAGGGTCCACATAAGGTTAGTTTGTGTAAGAGTATAAGCAGGGGATGAGAGTCCCCCAAATTCTTATGCTTCAAGGTACAAGAAGATTCCAGAGTGAGATTTTAGTGAAACATCTGGTGTGATGACGACTCTCTTAAAGGACTTGTTCCCAGACCTATATGCCTTAGCGGTTGACAAGGAGGCTTCAGTAGCTGTAATCCTCACTTTATTATGTCTTTCAAGGATTGGGAGCTGGAATCAGTAGCTTCTTTTTTTGAGCTAATGTATGATAATTTGCCTTCTTTGTTAGGTATTTATGTGCCTCATGGATGCCATTAAGAAAAGAGGTGTTTTAGGTTTATTCATGCTATAATGCCCTTAAGGGCTCCACAAGTTCTTCCTTCCCATGGAAGAGAATTTTGATTGCCAAGGTCTCTTGTAAGCTGGCGTTCTTTGTATGGCTAGAGCTCTTGGGAAAATCTTGACAGTAGATAATCTTCGCAACTCACAAGAGGCATTTGTTGATAGTTGATTGGTTATATATGTGTAAAAGCAGTGGGGAATCTATTGATCACCTGTTTCTTCACTGTTCTTAGGCAACGAATATCTAGTCCTTCACTTTTTTCATTATTTGGGCTGATGTGGGTGATGCTCAGATTTGCGTATGAGCTATTGGAGTGTTGGAAAAGACGTTTTCATTGCCATAGAACATCCAATGTGTGGCCAGCTGTGCCTTCATGTGTCATGTGGAATCTGTGGTACAAAAGAAATAAGAGGGTCTTTGATGGTCTTGAATGTCCTACTTTTGTATTCAAAGAGCATACCTTATTTTCTTTGTATGATTGGATGAGTGTACTGGTTGGCATCCCTTCTTTTTTTTGGTTAAGTTTATTGATTCTCTTTCTCTTTGATTTGTATTTTTTGAAAAGGGCTTGTACACATCTTAATATGTGTGTTTGTGTGTGTACTGCTCCCAAAAATTATATGGTAACATCATGAAAATTACCTTTTACAACAATTAGAATTTTGTCAATTTAAACATATGATTGTGTTTAAATGGAGAGGTGTTCTGATACTATTGTTTAAATTAATTTTAAAGATTTATGTTCATTAGGTACATCAAGCCCCTACCAAGAAAGTGGCTGCAGAGATACCTACTCCTCAGTATGTAGTTGTGGATACATATGAAAGAGACTATTCCCGCACTTTCAGTCAACCAACATCTTACTTACGTGGAAGGGGAGGTTTGTGAACTAGATAGATCCTTTTTGATGTTATAATTAGTATGGAAGTTCTTTTGAGTTGTATCTGATTGTTGTAGCATGCTTAAATTCTGTTAAATTTATTTTCAGCTCGGGCTGAGCTTGGAGAATTTGTTGAGTATGACTTGGACAATGAGGATGACGATTGGCTTCAAGACTTCAACAATGAAAGGAAGAGTCTTGCACCTGAAAAGTAATCACATCAAACGTTACGTTATCATTTTTCCTGGTTCTATCCTTTTATTTGACACTAGTTGGTTTCGTTTAATGTTCTCCTTTAATCAATATCTTTTTAGTGGCTTAATAGTTTCATGGTGTTATACCATAATAACTAGAAGTTATAACCCTTTTTTTTACTTTGTCTATGGAAATTGGTCTGAAACAGCTATAAGCTATAGGAAGTGTTTAAAAATGGAAATGAATTTGTGAATAGAAATGCTGAATCATTCTAGAAGGACTATAATTACAAGTTATTTTTCAAATTTCTGTGCACAAATTTTAGTCATAATGTAATCATTGAGGTGCATTTGTAATTGCAGGTTAGAGTTTCTTATTTTTAAGTTGGAGGTATTGGACCATAAGGCTCGAGAAAGAGCAGGAGTTATTACACCTACTCTCGGTTCACCAATTCCTGTACTTCTACAACTGGATGCCGCTATTGAGGTGAAATTTTTTTTTTTTGATTTTGTATATTCTCATCAATATGAATGTTAGTTGATGGTCTGCATTACTTTGTGCATTAAATGGCTATGATTGGTACCCTTTTTTTTGGTCTTGCTAAATGAGGAATGAGGTATTAGTTGCTTAGGTATGTGTGTAGGAATATATAGAAAAAGTTCCCATTGCTCTGTTCCTGATGAGGTTGAAATTCAGCAAGAAATGAAACTTTGTAAAGTGTTCTTTAAAGTCCTAAGCTTACAAGAGCACTTAACTTGGCTGCATAGATGCATCAATTAGAAATCAACCACTGTTTGGAGGTAATATGGCATATTCTTCTATCTTTTTCGTCCATAAAAAAGGCATATTGTTGAAATAATATTAGTTACTGTATTTTCCCACCTGAAGGGTGGCCCCCAGAAGTGGGGTGGGGGTGGGGAATCGGCATCTGTCTTGTTTCTCCCTTAATCTATGATTTGCTTACCTTATGGTCGTTAAGTACCTTTGATGCAAGAAATAGAAATCATTTGTTGTTAATTATCCAAAAAAAAAAAAAAAAAAAATAGAAATCATTTGCTGGATTACATTAAATGTTATTCAGGTATAAAAGGTTGCATCTAAATTTTTTGCTTTCTTAAATCTCATTGGTTGCTCTCTTTAGTTATTTGTTGTAGGTATAAAAGGTTGCATCTAAATTTTCTTTGTTTCCTTTCCTTTGAATACTAGGCTTTACAAGTTCACTCCATCAGATATGCTGTTATCCAGTCTGTTTATAACTATTGGAAAGAGAAGGTATGTTTTAAAAACTGTACTTAATGATATTGAGAGATTTTACGTCATTGGGATAGCATGAATCTGTTAGAAACTGCTGGGTCTCTACAGTGTTTTGTATTATTTGTGGGTTTAGGCATTAATTTTTTTTTCTTTTTTTTGATAATTAATATAAAAGAAGCTGCAGGATGTATACACAGCTCTCCAAAAGAATACAAAGAGATAATGATTACAATTAGAAAGACAATCTATATGAACTTTGAATTCATATTACTACATCCAAGAGTGTGAGACCACTCAAATAAAGTTCTCGGCAATTGAATATTTGTGAAGCAGTGGCAAAATATTTTAGCGTATGAGAAAATGCTAAAAAAAACCTGACAGGGACTTGGTTCGTAGTAACATAAGAAAAAACCATGCATGGTAAGCAATATAAGTTTAAGGTGGCTACATTATATTTTGATGGACTTAAACAATACAGCAATAGCAAGCATAATTTTACGGATTTTTGAGTTAGAAATGACACTGATATTGATGTTCATCATGTTACGATCAGAGAACACTTGGCTAATTTTGGAATGCTTACACTGGACGTACACACCCAGGGTTATAAATGGCAATTTTGAAGCTCACCTCATGGCAAGGCACTGATTCTGGCCACGAGCTTACTAAAATGAGATAATGGTCATGTGTGGAAAGGTTTAGGCTGGAAGTTTTACCTTTTTAGCCTTCTATGCTACACTTGTGAAATGTATGCCTCACATGGCTGAGCATTTAGCTTTCTGAATGACTTGCCATATTACATCTTTCATGTGATCATGGTGAGCAGTGACATGTGGGTTCAATGAGCTTCAGCAATTGGAGATGGTGGTATAACTATGGTAATATGCACTGTTGTCGTTTTTATGCAACTAGAATGTAGTTTAGTCAACCGAGTAAGAGAAGACACCGAAAAATAGTAGGAACTCTTCACATAGGTTGGGGGGATTAATTTATTGTCAATTCATATTACATAATTATAAAATTTCATTTGCTGTTCAATATAAGTGGTTTTTGTTCTTTCATGACTATTTATGCTCCTTTTCTTTTCTTTGGCCAGCGTGAAAGATGGCAAAAGCCTATTTTACGGCGTTTGCAGGTTTGTATTGTCACTTTATGGTTAGATTGTGTGCCAAGATTTGCATGTAGTCATATTATGACATTTAATACATTTTTTTTATAACATTTAATGCAATTATACAAGTGTAGGGAATAAGTAAACTCAATCCTTGATTTTTTTAAAAATTCTTTTTTAGGATATATGTTCATAATTGTGGCTCTATTTTTCTCATTGAAAATATATTTTAATGGTAAAAATGTTTTTTTAAATATGCATGGAATGGATTTGAATCTTTTCTACAATAATTAATAAAAGGAAAGAGTATTAGATAATGAAGGCATAAATGCTTTTCTTTTATAGAACTTATACTTGAAGGCCTATCAATAAGCTGAATGTTTACCAGTTCACTTATAGGGAAATGTATTTTAGAATAATTTTTGGGGTGCCATTTTCCAGCGTTTTACTACCATACTGGAATTCTTTTGTTGTTTGCAAGCAAATTAGAAAATGCCAATTCCTGGAACATTTTCCCCATAAGTTCCATAAAACTAACCTAGAGTTGGTACTAATTATATTTTTCTATTTTAATACTGCCCTTTTAAAAAATTGTACTATGCTTAAAAAAGAAACATGTAGTTACATTTAAAAAAAAAAAAACATTTATTGGACTGGTCCTTCAACAAAATCAAGACTTGCTGCAAAACTACTTGAGTAATCTACGTGGCAAGTCTTGCTCCATAAACATAGATATTTCCTCATACTATTTGCATGAAATAATTTGATTCAACTGCCCATTAATTTTAAGCTATTCACAGCCTCTACTACTTGTTTTTTACAGCCTCCTCCACCTGTTAATGATACCAATCCCTACAATGTCTTTAGGCCAAGGGAGAAAACCCACAGACTTCACACAAGAAGGGTAAGTGTTGAGCTTGGCTCACTTTTGCATTTTAACTTAGTTTTTGAGTGAAAAGTTCTCTTTCTAGATGATAAAATTTGTAAACATCAACGTCTAAACATCCTCATGGTGATATTTTTTTTAGATGCAAAGGAGGGAAAACAATGTACAATCATTTGAAAAGCTTCGTCAGGTTAGCACTACTTTCACTTAATCCATTACTGATTTTTTTGCTTACTTTGGTCTTTGAGTTTTACTCAAGTTTGAATCATGCTTTGCTTAGGTGCTAGTGAGCTCTAGCTCAAATGGCACTTTCTAAAGGTGGAAGATAAGATTGTAGGTTCAGGACCAATTGGGTGCGTGTGTAATTATGAATATAAAAACTTGAGCTCATTATGAGGAAATTTCCAAGCTTAAGGTTGCTTAGTTTGTTTAGTTTGATGAGCCTACGCCTGGCCCAATCAAATATATAATCATTAGTGTACTTTAATTTGTAGATTTGTCCAAATATTACATATTAAAAAAAATTGTGTGTTTGTCCAAGCATGTGTGTGCTGATATACGTGGGCTTGTGAGCTTACAAGCCAAGTCAGTACAATAGCATGCATGTATAGACAACTAGGACTAGATCCTAATTTTAGTTGATTTATGAAAGCCTAAATAACTGAATTACAAAACTAACCTTTACTCTATGAAATTAAAATACTAATAGGCTAAGTAACTAATGAGACTTAAAATAAAATCCAAATGACAAATAAAAATATAATTGGCTTGTAAAAATAAACAAAACAATGTTAAGATAAAATTATCTTCAGGCTTCCTGCATTTGGTGCTTAAAACCAAGGGGCTTGGTTTGCCAATGACCTCTAGTTCGATTGTTATCTCCTCCCCTTATAAGTTCTAGGTGAAAGGTGACGTTGTGGGTTCAAGACCCATTGGGTGCGTAACTTGCCAATTATAAATAAATAAATAACTAAAAACCTGAGGGGCTTGGTTTGATGGGAAATTCTCCGCCTTCCATGACTCTGAACCAAACTAAGCTTGCCCCTATTTGTGTCTTTGTTTAAAATGCATAGCTCAGTTGCGAACAAGTTGGAGGAGTTACAAAGGGCTTCCCATGGGGAAGTATTGGGGATGAATACAAATAACTTGGTATATTAGAACATAGTGTGTCCGCCAATTAAAACAGGCAGATTGGGGATTTGAAAATTTAAACCTTTTAATCGTGCATTATTAGGTAAATGGTATTGGAGGTTTGGAGTGGAATAAGATCAGCTTTGGAGGTCACTTATATCTGCAAATATGGGGAAGCTTGAGTGCCTGAACGTCTAAGGAGTTTAGAGAATCCAATAGTGTGAGTTTGTGGAAGAGTATAAAAAGAGTATGGGAATCCCTCTCTTGTTTTATATTTTTTAAGATAAGAGAGAGTAGTAAGGTGCAATTCTGGTATGACCTTTGGTGTGGTGGGGATACATTGAAGAAAGGTTTCTGGATTTATTTTGTATAGCAATTAACAAGGCATGCTTGGTTTACTACTTTACCAATAGCTCTTTCATGAAGTGAGCTGGCATTCAAATGTTACCTTTTTGAGACCTTGGCAGGACTGGGAACTTCAAATGTATACATTTCTCGTCTTTGAATTTTATTTGTTATTTTTTTCGGTGATAAACGTATAATTAAATTTGTACATTCGGTTTAATTTTTTTTCAGGTCAGGCGGAACCTTGACCAAGCCAAGACCATTCTAGAGGCTCTAATTAAGGTTTGTTCTTCCTAATTGAAGTTTTGAAATATATATTAGGTAGTTTTTCATTTATGTGGGGATGGAGATCTTCTGTATGGACTTGTAAGACTCAATGTTCAGTATTTGATCGTGTGTAGAGAGAGGAGAAAAAGAGAGAAATAATGGAGACTGAAGTTAGCCTTCAAAGGATCCAAATGAAGTATAAGGTATGCATATGATGTGTATTATCCTCTTTGATTTTTTTTCTTTTTTATTTATAAGTGTATATTATTCTCTTTGGTTGCATTTATATTTGGGAATGCACCATTACTTTGTGTCTTCTATCTTCGTATGGTATTTTTGGAACATCATATTAAAGATTCTTGGTCACAATAAGAGAATCTCCCCCCCCCCCCCCCCTCTTTTTTTTTCCCTGCATAGCTATCTGCTTGTTTCTTAATTCAAATTTTAGACGTTCAGCTTTCTACTTTGTGGTTTGATTGAGTGTACTTTCACATGGAAAGCATCTGTTGTACCAGAACCCTCACTACTTTTAATTTATTTTGTGTAAACCGCAGCTTTAGGTTGCATTTTGACAGCCAATTTTTGGAAGTGCAATAATAGGAATCTTATCCTTAGTTCGTTCTAAATATGGAGAATAATTGAACCACTGTTTATTTCTTGTTCCTTTGCTTATGATCTTTATTGCACTCCATTGTGTTTTGTGACAATTCTATGGTTCAATTGTTGACTGCTTGGGGCGAGGAAGCTTGGTGGTGGGAAGAGCCTAGTTGAATGGAGCTTAACTCCATCCTATGTGGTGTATATGAATGGAGAGTAATGGCAGGAATTTGAAGTTAAAGAGTGAGTCACTAGGAGAGATCAAATAGAGTTTTCCCAAGGCTTTATTTGAATGGGCTTCAGTTCATGCTGCTTTTGGTTCTTCAGTCTTTCTCAGATGCATCAATGTTGTTAAGCTTAGTATCTGATTTGTGATTTTTTCCTGTTTACCCTCTGGGGTGCTGTTTTCTATGCTTCTTGTGTACTTGGGTTGCATTCCCTATGCCAAGGGCCTCATAGTTGAATTGGCACCTCCCCATGCACAAAGTGCTTGGGGGTCTATTAGGGGGGGGTGGGGGGTTTTTTTTCTTTGGGTAGAGTATGATTTTCAGTAATGTATTAGGATGCTATGATTGTATGCAGTTTCATGCTGGAAAAGGTTATTTTGTAGGGGATATTTCAAGTACAGATTTTTTTTAAGGTGGTAGCCTCTAAATATGTATCCTGTTAGGTATGGTATAGAGTTGGAGAGATTCCTCCACAATGTGGTTTTAGATTATATGTTCTGCATGTGTGAAGAGTCCTCATGATAACCTTTTAATCTTTTGCGTCTGCCCTATGTTTTGGTTAGCATGATATTTTCTTGTATTGAATATGTTGCATATTTACCTATAAAAAAAAAGGATATGTTGCATTATTCATTTTGCAATTTTAAGTGATTCTTGGGATGGTTACTTGTATCTTCAAGGGTCGAGTATATATGCCAATTCCGTTTATTAGAAACCTGGTGTTAATTGTTGAGTGAATTCTTCTTGGTTTTCAGCATGAAACAGAGCTCCTGGAAGATAGCTTGGTGCTTCCTGGATTTCCACCCTTCTCTTGCAAGTTTGGTTCTAGCGAAGAAGAATATGTGGATTCAGATGACCTTGCAAACAGCCGTCCCCGTACACGGCCTCCTTCAATACAGAATCCTCCTTTCACAGACTCCAATTTGGTTACAGTTCCCTCAGGAAGCATGAAACAAGAGTTTAGGCGGCGACATGTACCACAAGGATGGCTTCATAAAATGGTACTCTCATAGCTCTTCTGCCCAATCATACTGTCTTTCTCCTTTTCTATGAATCCCCCCCCCCCCCCCCCCCCCCCCCCCCCCCCCCACCCCCTACAAAAAAAAAATCTCTCTCCTCTCTTCTCAGGAGGGGGAAAGAATCCGAAAGTAATAGCTGAAATTTTGTGTCATGAGTAAAATATTAACTACCCAATATAAAATGGGTCAGGAAAGATCAAGTCTTTATAACTTGTGATCGTATCTGCTTTTGCTTGAAGAATATCAAATTTATCACTAATTGTGAATTTTAACACGGGATTGAATGATGCAGGATCCTCTTGAACCAATTTTATTGTTCACCAAACCTCTAGTTCCAGAGAAGCTGGCAGCTGCAGGCATTGTACCGCCATCTGATTCATCAACAAGAAATAATGTATCTGCACCACCTTGTAAATTTCGTGGACGAATTGGCCGAGGAGGCCGAATCATATTTGATAGATGGAATCCATTGTTGCAAACTCCGATTGACTGTGGTAACTCTTTTTATATACCACCAAAACCCCGGTCTTCAACGTATAATTGATGTATTCACTTTGCATTGCCCCCCATTCTCTAACCAGGACAGCTGCCCACTGAAAACAGACCCAATTCATTTTTGTTTGATTATACGGTGGGATCTGGGATCTCAGGGAATTGTAGGCTGAGTAACATTATGTTAGGCATAGAGGTTGTTTGATGCTGGGGCAGGGAGCCGGGTGTATTGTATATTTTCATTTTCATCTGTTGATGTTTGTTTAAATTGTATTTCTCTGCCTTGTCCTTGCCCATGTTAATTATTATATTGCTTAAAGAAGCATGTACATTCTCTCTCTCTCTCTCTCTCTCTCTCTCTCTGTGTGGATCTAGGGAGATAATCCCTACCATCTCTAAGGACTTGAACCCACAACTGTTGTACTATTTGTTCTGTTCATTCTGGTGGTGGTGCAGATATCATATCAGGAAGAAGCAAGGAAAGACAATTCCCCCATAAAACCTCTCAGGGAGAAGAATTTCATGTTTTTAAATGGTAATGGTAAATAATATTTATGGCAACGTTTGGTAATGTATTAATTTTTTTTTTCTCGAGACAAATTAATGCACTCCTTGTTTTGGTTATTTGGTAACTCTAATTAGTATTAGATTCTAAGAATCAATTCGTTTCTTATAAGCATTTGGTTGTTTGGTACCTCAACTAAGTAGATTCTAAAAATCAATTCGTTGCTTATAAGCTAAAATGGGTTGCTTATAACCCAACCCATATTACTTGCCACCGCAAAGCCCATTTCCAACTCTACCATTCCTCCCTGTTTGCCGCAAGCCTGCACTGTAAAGTGTAAACCCATCAATCCGACGACTTTCAAGTTCAACTACACCCGGTGACTACAACCTCACAATTGGTGATGATAATTATAATTAACTTATAACCATTGGAAGGGGAGATTTTAACTTAGTTCTCTTAATAAAGGAGGATAGGTTATGCCAATCAGCTACAAGGTTTTTGGCAAAGTGCATCCAACTTTGTTATATGATATATATGTATATCATGAACTTATATAATATTAATTTTATTGATAATGTTTTGGTGAAAATAATTAAATGATTGATAATTATATAATGAGCAAAATTTAAGTATAGTACTTAGGTATTGTTACTTGCTTAAAAAAAAAAAAAAAAAAAAAAATCCTTAAGTGTTGTTTCTTAAGTTTATTTTTTAAAATTTAAACATGTGACTACTTAACTAAAAATCTCCAAATGCCGTTAACCTAAAACATTTCTATTCCATGAGAAAAAAGTCACATGGTGTGGTAATAGGAGTTGGAATATTCAATTCCACTATTCTTCTGATGATTTGGAGGTGGAGAGAGTGGATGCTTTTTACGAGTATATTTATTCCAAAATGCCAAGGGGTGAGGGAGTTGATAGTTTGTTTTGGAAGTAAACTTTGAACGGTGTTTTTGATGTGCGCTCCTTCTATAATTCCTTATATGCTCCTTCTACCATTCCTTTCCCTTGGAAGTATACTTGGAGTAAGGGTGTGCATGGTCGGGTCGGATTAGGTTGAGGGGATTTTTCGACCCAACCCACCATGGTAGGTTAAAAAAAAATTCAACCCAACCTAACCCAACCCATCACAAGGGTACAACCCAACTGAACCCAACCCACATGGATCAGATTAGGTCCGGTTGAATCCATGGGTTGGACCCTTTTTTTATTTATTTTTTATGTATTATTTATTACTACTATTATTATTAACTTGAGTAGGAAAAATATATATCTCACCTACCGCCTAAGTTGATAAATAAAATATTCATAAACTAGTATTTTAACTCAGTTATAAACAAAACACATCCAATTGAGTTGATAAACAAAATATACATGAACTAGTATCCTAACTCAGTTATAAACAAATAAGAGTGGAATGGGAGAGTGGGAGTGGGAGGTAGTAGAGAGAGAAATAAGAAGGTAATTGGATTTTAGATAGGTAGAGCCGAATATGAGAAAACATTATTAATTATATAATATATTTCTAAATATATATAATTTAAATTTTAAATATATAGGTGGGTCGGGTTGGGTTAGGTGGGTTTGTGATTGTTATGACCCGCACCCAACCCGACCCATTATTAAAAAAAATTTCATAACCCAACCCAACCCACCAACCACTAAAAACCGACCAAACTCGGCGGGTTGGGTCGAGTCGGGTTGGTTTTGGCGGGTTGGCTACACACCCCTAATTTGGAGTGTTAAGGTACCTAAAAGAGTTTTTTTTTTTTTTTTTTTAATTTTTTATGGACAACAGCTTGAGATAGTATTATTACTATTGATAACCTTGTAAAAAGGAACTTGTCTTTGGTTAATTGGTGCTATTTGTGCCGCTGTGATTGAGAAATAGTGGATCATCTTTTACTTCATTGTAAGTTTGCACATGCCGTATGGAGTGAAGTTTATTTATTTATTTATTTTTAATATTTGGTATATAGTGGGTGATGCCAAGGACGGTTGTTTCTTTTCTTTGTACATGGGAGAACTATTTAGGGATACACTCTTCTTCGGTCTAAAATATGGTGCCAACCTGTTTGATGTGGCTAATTTGGAGGGAACAAAATACTCACACTTTTGAGGATATTGAGAAATCTGTTGATCTTTTGAAGTTTTTGTTAGTTGGGACATTATTTGGGTGGTCTCATATTTGGGGTTTTACACAATGTATTTTCGTATTTGATTTTCTACAATTTGTTTCTGTTTCTCTTTGATTTGTTTCAAGTACAGTCTGTTCATCATCGTGAACATGATGTACTTTTTTATTAATGAAAATATCTATTACCTATAAAAAATACAGAGAAAAAAGTCATAAGAATGAATTTTAAAAAGAGAATCTAAAGAACTACACCTAAGTAATGTACCTAGGTTTTGCCCTTATATAATTTCACAATACTTACCAAATGTCTTGAAATTATACACGGAATGATTTATTGTGTTTGATGAATTAGTGACTTACTTTTATACCATTGATTGCATTAATAGCAAAGATTCTTAAAAATTTTCATACCATTGCTTAGATGTAAAGGATAAAATTTTAAATTAATATACCATTGCTTAGATGTTGTACCATAAAAATTCCTCATTTATATTTATTCATGCGATTGCATTGGTCAATGCAACACAAGATGTGTTATGTTCTCCAAATTTAACTATGTGGCTTATTTCCCAATATTGTAATGTAGTTTAAATTAATTATGAAACCTAATATACAATACCTCTGTTCTAAAGCTGTACTTAAGTTTTATCAATTAAAAAATATAACAAAAACTTCTAATAAAATGGTATAATAGAGTGCATAAATGCTTATTAAGTAATAGGCCATGTTTCACATGTATCTTGTAATAACAGCTTCCACTTGTTTGCGTGGAATTGTTATAAGTAAGCAATGCAAAAAGCATTTTGTTTTGAGTTCAATAGAAGGATGCCAACCTAGTTTAGAGCCTATACTTAAACCTCACAAAATTACATGCATGGTCCATTATATAAGTTTTCACACTCGAAGGCAAGCACATACATGTCGACACACCTTAAGCAATAATAATAAGGGATCTAACATCAACACTTTCAAAAATAGAAAAAGATCAACACATTTTGGAGATTGTAGCCTTGTAGGAGACTAGGAATTGAAATCATCCTATAGTCCTAAAAAGAGGGTTAATCCTTAATCGTCCTAAGTTTGTACATTTTAAGAAAGATAATGAATATGGAGGATGCAAGGTTGAAACTTTTGAGGCCCAATCTAACGTGTCCATTGGACGTGGCCCAGCCCACCAATTGCTATTCTATTTTTTTATTAGGATATATTTTGCTTAGGATATACTTATAAGTCTTATATCCTAATCCAACCACATCCAGATTAAGATGCAAAAAGATTTTTTTAAAAAGGGGAGGGGGGGGGGGAAAGAGAAACGAAAAGAATAACCCAATATTTTTTTTTAAAAAAAATTGACACTAAATGGACCATAATATCTATTCTTGTCTAAAATAATATTCAAACCATGGAAAAAAATGGCAAATAACACCCATTTTCAAACATATTCGTTAGTTAGCATTGTTTTCAAACTAATTAGCAAACTAACATCTCGAGTTTGTTAGACTCGATTTCACTATAGCAACTCAAGTCTCACAAACTTGAGTTCCATGTGAACTGATTCTTTAACACTCTATTTCCCTAAAACAAAAACAGAAACACAAAGATCAAAACAGAAACCACAACAATCAGAGAGATCAAAAACAGAATCATGAAGCAACAAACCCAATGAGATCAAAATAGTAACACGATGCAACAAACTCAAGTTCCAGGTGGTAGCTCGGACTGAACCCAGGCGGCGAACCCAGATGGCGATTAGGATCGGGATAAGGTTTGAACCCAGGCGACGATTGGGATTGGGATGAGGTGGTGGTGCATTTGTTGGGTTTGGTTTTCTAGGTTCTGATCAGCGTGTTTGTTGGGTTTAGTTTTGCAGGTTCCGATCGGTGTGTTTGTTGGGTTTGGGTTTGGTCTTGTTGGTGAAGACCTATGAAGGATTTGAAGGTGAGAACTAGAAAGATGCTATACAGTCCTATGAGAAATTGAAGGTGAGAATGAGACCTGAAGCTCACGCGTGAGGAGCTAAAGTTGTTTGTGAATTTTGTTCTTTTAGTTTTGTTTTGAGGAAATTGAGTTTTTAATAATCAATTTCCACTTGCTAATAATGGAAATTGAGTTTCCAAGACTCGAGTTGCTATAGTGAACTCGAGTCTAAGAGACTTGAGATGTTAGTTTGCTAATAAGTTTGGAAATGTGCTAACTAACAAATATGTTTGAAAATTGGTGTTATATGCCAATTTTCTCCTTCAAACCATTGCATATTGAAATAGAAAAAAGTAGGGGATATTTTCCATCTAGCATAACTTTTAGAGATTACTTTGTTAGTAAGCACATTTATGAAACCGTTTAGGAAACTAGCATCTCGAGTCTGTAAAGCTTAAGTTTGGTGACAAACTCAAGCCTCAAAGACTCAAGTTCTAGTGTTAAGGTGGAGCAATTTATCCACGTGGAACTCAAGTTTCTCAGACTTGAGTTCTATAGAAGAATCTGAAGATGAAGATGAAGAACCAGAACTGAAGGAAGAGGAAGAACAGATAACACAATCTGGAAAATGCAGATCCGATGAAGAAAAACAGAGATCTAGAGATCCAAAGAAGCAGAACGATCTGAAAAACAGAGGAAGAATTTGTAGAAGTAGATGAGAAAGAAGAAGTTTAAAGGAAGAAGGGGAACAATCTAGAATGGTGGATTCAACGTGGATAATTTTTGTTTGCTAGCTTAGGAACTCGAGTATTTAAGACTCGAGTTCTATCATGAAACTTGAGTCTTACAAACTCGAGATGCTATTTTTCCACATTGTTTTACAAACATCACCACTAATGAAATTGTTAAAAATTTAAGGCTAAATGGAAAAAAAAAAATTCGAACAAATTAGTCAATAGAAAATTGAATATGAAAAACAGAGAGAAAGAGAGAGAGAGAGAGAGAGAGAGGAATTTAAAAGCATACACAGAAGATATATATGTGTGTGCGTGTGTGTGTGTGTGTGTGTGTGTGTGTGACATCTATCTATCTTTAAAAAAATTATTTTCTTTGTTAAATTGTGTAATCTATTAGGGTTTTAAAGTCATAATTGAATTATGAAAAATAAAAGTCATAGCCTTGAATAAGTTCTATCTCCTAGTTTGAGACGACTTTCTTTCTTTCAACCCCTTACTTTCCTCCACATCATATCTTTCAACTCATAAAATGCTTGTTTCCTCAGCTAATGAAATTAGGGAAGCCAAGTTATTTCTTGAGATATCCTAAAATCTTGAGTCCTTAATGGAATAATGATGGATTCTTTTGTTGTTTAAGGGGTATTCAAACTTGGGAAATAAAAAAGGGAGGTCTTAGCTCTACTCACCCTTTGTCCTAAAGTGGCCTCAAACAAATCAATAGCATGTATATTGGTATATGCTTATTTTGCAGCTCTACTAAAGATAAGGTTGTCATCAATGAAAAAGCAAATAAATGATATGATGAACAATTCTATTTGTTGTAACACATTTGAAAGAGTCTTTAACCTTAGCTTGTTTGATTAAAGATGTAAGCCCCTCAATACAAGGAAGAAATAGACAACAGGATAAAAGATCCTCCTACTTCTAACCCTTAGGCCCTAGTAGGGATAAGGATATTATATCCTTTAGGTGAACCATTAAGATGAACTAAATAGGAAATATAAGATAGACATGTTAAAATTATGGTTAAATGATTAGATTTACAATTTTTTAAGAACATAAGCTTCTAGGAGAATGTGTAATTTATCAAGACAACCTATAATTAACTTTATCCATTTATTATCAAACCCAACTTTTCCATTATTTCCCTTATGAAGGGCCACTTAATCTTACCATAACTTTGCTCATACCCAACTTCACATTCATCACTCCCTTCGAACCACTTTATGCATAAGAAGGGGCAAAACTAAGATTTTATGAATAAGGGGGCCAAAATTATAACAAATAAAAAATTGAACTAATATAATTGAGTCATACAAGAAATATGAAGAGTTTGGGGGACTAACCATATTTCTTTTGTAAAGTTTAGGTAAATTTAGGGATAAAAGTCTAATATTTGAGAAGTTTGAAGGGACCGACTACATATTTTGAAATTTTTTTTTTTCAAAAAATTAGGGGTAATTTTATAATATTTGAGAAGTCACTTTAACTATCATAAAATATCCTTGGAAACACTTGTTTTATTCTATTTGCTAAAAATTTTGTGATCAACTTAAAAATAATATTTCGTAAATAATAGGATTGGTAATTAGTGATTGAAGGACACTAGATTATAAGGAATAAGAACAATATAAGTATAATGAGATGAGTGCAAAAAATGACCATAATTCAAAAAGGACAACACAACTACAGTCACAAAGATTTGTAACAAGTATGATAAAAGAAAAATTAACATACAATATAGACAAGGTGTTTTTGATCATTTGAAGAGGCATTGTTATCACCTCATCAACTGTAAAACGTTGCTACAAAACATCATCCATATCAGGTTTCACCAGGCCATCCACACAATCCAACACTCTTTATGTATTAAGAGAACCTTTTAGATGTGACAATTCCTTTATAGTAGTTGAGTATTTCCTTAGTCACCTAATAAATTTTGAACTACCTAGAATTCATTGTCTTTTTTGATAAAGTATCCTAATATTAATCAATTTCTTATTTAATTAAATTATATTTACTAAATAATTTATAATTAAATTAGATATTTTATTTTTTTTTACAATTTTTTTTTGATTTTAAATATGTAAGGACACGATTCCTTTGCGGCCCATTAACATTTTTGGGCTCACACACGAAAGATCCCTTACAATATGATTTGTAGAGAGTGGGCCTGAAAAAGCTAGCCGTTGGTCACGGGGCGGTGCCCGGTCCTGGTTTTGGAGGGATTCCTATAGGAAAAGGAGTTGGGCTTGAACATTTAAGCCCTAAGGCGTCGCACCCTATGGGATGGGACTCCTCGGAGTTGATCCGAGGACCATTGAGGCCTTATCCCGGTTACCCAACGACGGACTTTCTTCAGTGAGGTTCGGTGTTGTTGAGAGATTCTCCCCCATGTAGTCTTTCTTTTTCGGAGGTGGGATCCCCCCCTTTAGATTTACTTACTTTCTTCTTTTATACTCGTCTGCGTTAATTGTCCTTCGTCCACGTGTAGGGTCAATCTTTGCAAGACTGATATTTGTCCCATCAATCTAATCCCAGAATTGTTGGGGATGGTTGATAAGGCTGCAGAGTACGGCTCTGTCATGTGTTGGGTCTTATCTGGAAGGGTAGTAAGGATAACTTCCCCAAGATATTTTGGATCTCCTTACAAATTCGTCCCTATACCAGTTTTACCCCTTTATTCCGGTGGGATTCAGGATTTGCCGAGGACTGGACTGTCCTCGGCTGCCTCCCAAAATTGTTTTGTGCTCTGTATTGTAGAGCTTGGGCCACAGTTCTCCTCGGCTCGGGCCTTTGGACTCTCTAAGGGCAAATGGGCCTGGTCCATGAATTATTGGGCCCCATAAAATATATTTATTAATATTCAATATAATTTTTTTGAGAAGAAGGTTAGATCTTATTATTAAGGGAAGTTTTTTAAATCAGTTGGAAGTACAGATTCAATATATGTTAGAACATCTTCCATACAAACTAACAACTGAGGACCTATAATTGCTCATCTTGCAAGTGAATAAGTAATATTGTTACAATGACTATGTACATGAGAAAAGCTAAAAGCTGGGGAAAAAAGAGGCAATGTATTGTACGTCCTTTGCAATGTGACCCAGATGTGCCTGGGAGTAATACTTATAAGAGATTTCTACCATATATTTTATGCCCTATATATATGAACCATATACACAAAATTCTAATACTTAATATTCACTCTATAAGTATAAGTATTTGTGGAGTGTGGATGACAAGTTTCGAGGTTTAAGTTTTCTAGAGGTAGCTTCACACACATATACATTTTAATTAGGTTAAACTAGAAATTCTATCTAGTGTAATATATATATATATATATATAGAGAGAGAGAGAGAGAGAGAGAGAGAGAGAGAGGTTAATGTTTTTGTTTTTGATAGAGAGTATATAAATGAATAGTTAAGATCATGCAAATATGGAACTTGCAAAAAAGATAAGAATAGGTACAATAAAACGTTCTCTATTTACAAATTTTTTAAATCCTATATAAATTTAGGATTGATGTAATTGTAACATCAAAATTCAATTTGAAAACCAAGATAAAATTTTGTGATTTTGCACATACTTATCCTAAAACACACTGATTATTTTTTTATTTTTTTTATTATTATCTTTTTAGTTTTTATTTAAAGTAATTACCCTGTAAATCATACATATACCTAGAAGTTAGGGAAAGATTGGTGGCTAAATTCATGGGTAATATGGTAAAAATCCCACATACCCAAAGTCCAACTCCTCTCTACATCCGTTTACTTTTACTCTTTGAAAAAAAAAAAAAAAGAAACACACACACAAACAAAAGCAAAAATTATAATTTTTTTATATATAAATAATTTATTTATTTTATAACTATTTATATTTATTCAATAATTTTATTCTCTCTATCTCAAAAAAAAAAAAAAAAAAAAATCCCTAAATTGAAACCCTTATCAAATCCCCAATTACAATTACCCACATGAAATAAAAAAAATTAATAAACAAAATTAATTCCCCAACCTCTCTCTCTTACACAGACTTTTTTTTCGTTCCCTTACGATTCCATCTCTCTTTCTCTTCCTTCATCTTCGTTGCCCTTCGTTCTTTGTTCTTCTTCTTCGTCTTCGCAACCCCAAAAAAAAAAAAAAAAAAATCTTCGCTCGTGTGAAATTCCCCGCACGTGCGAGCTCGTTCCCCAATTCGTACAAACCCTTAAAAAGCTTTCAATTTTGCTTTTTTTCGTTACCTTTCAATCTTTTCCCCCAAATCTTTGTTCACTGCAAAACAACCAAAAAAATCGCCGATCGTCAGTGGTTTTTGTGTGTTGTACCTCCGATCGCTGCTGCTCTCGGTTGTACTTCCCAAGGTTCGATTCCTTAGGGTTTTTTTTGGTTTCTTCAATTTCGATTCACTCACCTTCAAACCTAGGGTTTAAAAATCACGGCAATTTTCCCCCAAATTCGGAATTTTGAGTTAATTACACAATTGCCCTTGCTGTCACTACCTAATTACAATCACCAATTTTTTTGTTGAAATTCGATTCCAAAAATTCTTGATTTTGTGTGCTGATTTTTGGGGATTTTTGATTTTTTGGGTGTAGTGTTGGATGGTTATGAGTGAGGTATGCGGTGGAGCTTGTTGAGAAGAAGGAAAAAGAAGAGGCGATGAATGTGCAGGCGCATATGTCGGGTCCCGCTGCTGCTGCTGCGCAGAACCAGGCGGCGGCATCCGCCACATCGCAGAACGGGAACACGCTTGTTCAACAGATGCAGAATTTGGGTGCTGGAGGAGGTGGAGGTGGCGGAGTGCGCGGTTTTTTTGCAGCTGATAATGAGATGCCTAGAGCTCGGATTCTTATGCAAGAAAAAATGTAAGCTTGATCGTTTGATTGATTGTTGTTATGCTTGAATTGAATGTGCTTATTTTGTTACTATTGGAAGTTTAAGTTAAGATGGGATTTGTTAGTGTTTGTTTTGTTGTTTTTACATTTTTTGAATTGAATGTGGGGTAATGTTACTAGTGGAAGTTAAGCTTTAAGAGATATTGACCCAATTGAGTAATGTTTAGTGTTGCACGACCGAAGCTTGAAGGTTTTTTTTTTTTTTGGTTGATAGGTCTTCATCTTGAAGGGTTTCTTGAGTAAGGTTCGATGTTTAAGGGTTTAGATATTGAAAAGATGGGGTTTTGAATGTGTTGGTGGGGGGGTGGGGGGGTGTGTTGATATTAAAACAATTAATTGATCATGAAATAGATAAAGATAAAGTACTAGGTAATCATACTTAGGTTATTCTAAGCAATCACAGTTTGTAGAAGAAGGCAATCACACCCTCATAGCTTAATATAAGCTGCTGGGATTTATTAAAAGCATTTTCGCTATGTCTTTTATAGGCTATACCCTTTCTCTTATTTCTTAGATTTTATGGATTGTGATTGTACTCTTAGATTTAGATCTTAATGTAGTGATTCACTAGGAAGCACGGACAAGGACATGGGTATGACACGGTGGGCACGATACAGATATAACATGGGTACGGCACTCTAAATGAAGTGTCCGTGCTTCCTAGACTGATTCATCTAGTATACTTTTTGTGTACCGGATGTTTCTGATTCAGTGAACTTTCTGTACTTATCAAAAAACTACTCCTAGGATCATGACTCTAAATGACCTTTTCCTAGAAAGACTAAAAAGAAATCAAGAATTTTAAACCCTATAGAAAAGAACTCTAAACAAAAATAAGACTCATGGGCTTGTAAAGCTGTCCATTCCAGAAAATCTGGTCTAATCCCTAAACCTCTCTCTTGAGTCCATTAACATGATGGAATTTTAACTCATCTACCAAACCACCCCAAAGGAAATCTGTCTGAATTTTCTCCATAGGATAGGCCACACTAGCCGGGAGAGAGGGAAGAAAGTCATAAAGTAGGTGGGAAGACTTGAAAGTGTGCTTTTAATTAAAGTAAACTTCTCCCTTTTGAGAGATAAAATCTTTATCCAACCCTGTAATCTCTTCTTAATTTGTTCAAGAATGCCATCTCAAATAGCTTTAGCTTTGAATTGAGCTCCTAATGAGCGTATCATCTGTGAAATGTAAATGTGAGATCTTCATCATATCATTGTTCGCCTTTACTGATACCCCTAACAAAAAATAGTCTTTACTGAAAAGCAAATGTTACTAATTAATGGTAGATTGTCAGTAGCTTGGATGTGGGTTTATTAATGAAGGATCTGGTAGTGTTTGTGTAGGTATTTGGATGTGATTAAGCACTCTCTTAGGGTATTTTTTTATTCAATTTTTTTTTTTTATTATTTTAAAACTGTCTCATGTGGACTATATGGAGAGTGGAACCATCGAATACTTGAGGGGGAGGATCTTTCAATTCTGGAGCTGAAACTTTTTTTCTTGCTTACTTTGTATGATTGGATGTCTGTGATGAGTGGCCTCTCATTTTCTTTGCTTGTCAAATTTTTAGATCTGTGAACTTTCTGTTGGTATTCTTGGCCTTCCCTATTATATGCCTGTGTGAATTGGGCATGGTCTGTGCTGTTTCTTTTACCTTTTTTTTTTAAAATAAAATTTTTATTTTTAATAAAGGTTTCATTAATCTATATATATGGAAAAAAACTATTTCCCAATATGCTAGACATTTCAAGATTTCTCTCAATGTGTTTGTAACAGGGACTACTTATCAAAATTTAAGAAATGATAGTATTGGTGGATGTCCATCAATATCCCGACTTTTGTTTCACCGTTTTGACGGTTTAAAGTGTAAACAGGAGTTAATTGGCACATGAAGCATAATATGATTTTACTCCACATATGGGAGGCATACAATCACATAACGGTGGATCCCAATTATTGCAAAACCAATTGTATTTGTACAATACTCCTAAGTTAATTTTTGCTATTTCTCAAAAAAAAAAAAAAAAAGGTTAATTTTTGCAAATTAAGTGTGCCACATAACTTATGTAGTATGATTTATGTCTCTCATAATTAACTTTGCTTAGGCTACAGATGAAATTCATTCGCAAGAATATGCTGTTTTAGTATTTGACTCTGTCTTTTATGTGGACAGAAATTTTTAGATGTTTCTATCAACATATGCCTAGAATAGACAGCGTAAATATGTTTTTTTTTTTTTTTTTAACTAGGAGTGATACATCGTTGAATGGATGAATCATGGTAGTATTGTTGAATCAGCTCTGATTTAATCCTCTTCTTGAGCTCTATTTACTTCCCTTTTTTATTAAAAAAAAATCTGAGTGATTTGTGGGGGAATGGATGATTAATGGTAGTATGATTAAATTGGTTCTGATTTAATCCTTTTTTTTTTTTAAAGTTCTGTTTAATCATTTATCTTAAATTCCCCATCCCCTTCCCTTGGGACAAGGAAAAGGGAGGGGGAAGATTGTCCAGAAAATGTGGGACAGCTATTGGACCATTATTGAGGAATCATTCTTGTATGAATATGAACTTGATGTTCTTTTATAATAGTGTTAGATTATTATCCAAGAACTTGCTTTAGACATTTGTGCAATTTTTTATTGCTCAGTGTTGATAAAACTTTATGATCTTCTGCTCTTTTTCCAGCTATACTATCTTATCGCAGCGGCACCAGCAGCAGCCACTTGATGAAAATACAAGAAAGAAGTTTAAGGATATTGTGAAGCGTTTAGAGGAGGGTTTATTGAGATCAGCTCATTCAAAGGTTTTTGTTGCCCTTACCCTTATTTAAGCAAGTGGGTGTCCTCACTGTTTCTCAAAGTCACGCTAAAAGCATATCACTTTTCTTTGCTTCTGCTATTATAATATTTTTTTTTTTACTGAAAATGTTTTGCATTCTTGCATTGTTCCCAGGAGTTTTATATATCTATCTGACTATATTGTTCCTGTTATCTAATGTTTGTAAATTCTGTCATAGGAGGATTACATGAACCTTGATACACTTGAGAGCCGTTTGCATCAATTGATTAAACGCTCACATATGAATCCTCGGACTCCATATCCACAGCTTGTTAATTCTTCCTCCCCTGTTGGTACAATGATACCAACACCTGGCATGTCACACAGTGGGAATTCAACCATGATTGTTGCATCTTCTGTAGATGCTTCAATGATCGCTGCTAGTGCACCTACGACTGTCAACCCTGGAAGCCTGTTGCCAAGTGGTGGCATACATGGTGGTTCCTTTAATAGATCTGATGGTAATTGCAATTATTTTACAAATGTTATTTCTCTTTGCTTCTTTGCAACAGCATTACAGTCTCTACTCTTGCAGGTTCTTTGTCTAATGGATATCAGCAGTCTCCTGCCAATTTTTCCCTTAGTTCTGGTGGAAACTTGTCATCAATGGGTGCTCAAACAATTACAAGCCAAATGATTCCCACTCCTGGATTTAATAGTAATAACAATAACAGTAATATTAATAACAGCCAGTCTTATATGAACATGGAATCTTCTAATAATGGTGGTGGGTTTTCCAATGTTGAGTCAACGATGGTATCACAACCACCGCAGCAAAAGCAGCATCATGGTGGCCAAAATAGCCGCATATTGCACAGCCTTGGTAGTCAAATGGGAAGTGGAATTAGGTCTGGCTTGCAGCAGAAAGCTTATGGGTTTGCAAATGGGGCTTTAAATGGTGGTGGGTTAGGGTTGATGGGGAATAATTTACAACTTGTGAATGAACGTGGTACCTCTGAGGGCTATCTTTCTGCCACATCTTATAGTAATTCACCCAAACATTTTCAGCCTCACTTTGATCAACATCAGCAACCGATAATGCAGGGTAATGCCCCTCCTTCCCTCCTTTCTTTTGTGTGTGTGTTTATAGCTTCTTTTCTGTGTATTACATCATACTTTATGTGGGAAGATATATGTTAATTTTGACACAAATCAGCAATCTCACAACGAACAATTTAATGATTAGGTGATGGATATGGAATGAGCAATTCCGATTCTTTTGGGTCTGGAAACTTCTATGGTGCTGCAACATCTGTTGGATCAAAGATGAATACTCAGAACTTGAGTTCAGTTAGCTTGCCTTCTATATCCAAAACCAACTCTTCTCTGATAAGCAATCAGTCAAATTTGCAAGCAACGCAACAGGCTGCCTATATAAAGACTCCATCAGTTGATCAATCGGAAAAGATGAATTTTCAAGCTTCAATGACTTCAAGAGACAATCTACTACACTCTCATCAACAGCAGCAATTTCAACAGCAGCCCCATCAGTTTCAACAGCAGCAATTTGTTCAACAGCAACGCCAACAAAAGCAGCTTCAACAGCACCAGAATATGCTAAATAATGATACTTTTGGTCAGTCTCAACTGACATCCGATATAGGCAACCAAGTGAAACGTGAACCTGGGGTGGAGCACCACAATGAAGTTATGAACTCACAAGTTTCTGAACAATTCCAATTGTCTGAGACGCAGAACCAATTCCCGCAGAACTCTGCTGAAGATCGATCCAGGAGTGCTCAACAGATCTCTCTTCCGTCTTCACAGCATGATATCTGCTCGCCAATGTCTCAAAATTCTCAACAAATGCAACAGTTGCTACATCCAAACCAACTGGTTACGGATTCCCAAAGCGATTATAGCTGCCTTTCTGTTGGAGCACAATCAGAATCTGTACTGCAGGGTCAATGGCATCCTCAATCACAAGACAGGAATCATGTACCAAGGAGTATGCCGCTTGAGCATCATGTGCAAGAGGATTTCCGTCAGAGAATATCTAGGCAAGATGAAGCTCAGTGCAATAACTTATCATCAGAAGGATCTATTATTGGTCGAACTGCTGCTTGTAGAAGCACCACTGAGCCCCCTAATTTAACTGGTGCTACCTGTAGATCTGGAAATCCTAGCCTTGACGCGATGTATAGAAACCAACAGAAATGGCTCTTGTTCTTGCGACATGCTAATCGATGTACATCCCCCAAAGGGAAATGTCTAGTACCTCAATGTGTAATTGCCCAAGAGTTGTTGTTGCACATTCGTAAATGCAATCTGGCTTCATGCACGTATCCTCGTTGCCGTCATACCAAGGACTTGGTTGAACATTTCAAGAAATGCAGGAATCCCAGTTGCCCTGTTTGTGTTCCTGTAAGAAACTATATAGTGCAACAACAATTGAATGCACGATATATTGCACGTTCTCGAACGGAGTCTGCTTGTTTGCCAACTTCAATTACTGCATCTAGTAAATCCTATGATACCGGAGACACTTCGGCCAGATTGATGTCAACGACTTCCTCTATTGTTGAAACTTCGGAAGATATACTACCCTCTTCAAAACGCTTGAAGATAGAGCAGCCCTCCCAATCTCTTATTCCAGAGAGTGAAAGTTCTGCAGTATCAGTTTCTGCATTTAGTGAGCCCCATGGGTCGCAGGATGTCCACCTCCAAGATAACCAAATTAATGAGATTTGTATGCCCGTTAAATCTGAGTTTCCAGAGGTAAAGAAGGAAATTGCTGAAAGTTCTGTACAAGAAAGTCTTGGTGAGATGAAAAAGGACGATGCAAATGATAACTGCAACCAAAGGCCTGATGGTGAATCTATTGCATATAATGAGCCTTCTGTTTTGTCTAAGCAAGAAAATATTAAACTTGAGAAAGAGATTGATCCAGCTAAGCAAGAAATTGCGACACAGCCTGCAGAAAATGCGGCTAGTACCACCAAATCTGGGAAACCAAAAATAAAGGGTGTATCATTGACTGAACTTTTCACTCCAGAGCAGGTTAGGGAGCATATCACAGGTCTCAGGCAGTGGGTTGGCCAAGTAAGTTTTTCGGATTTTCTTTGCAGCTAAGTTCACACTGTTAATTTTATTTATGTAAATGGTTTATAGAAAGGTCATTAGTTTACAATTTTTTTAAGGTCTAGTTTACAATTTTCTGAACTTATTTTTTAGTCTTGAGATTCACTAAAATATCATCATTGAATTGGTTTATAAAAGAAATGAGGCCTGCTTTTAGAGAGAAAACAAGGGAGTCCATCTTTGAGGTAGTGAGGATTTTTTTCTTCCCCACTACCTATCATAATAACTTTTGGTTATAATATATGTTCTTCATGTTTGTTTTCCTCCCTTACGACTTCTTTTGTTAAAGTGAATATTCATTAAAACAATTAGTCTTCTATGATCATTACATGGATTATTGGTGTTTATCTGCATAAAATAGTTTTAATTGTTGTGCACTAGAAAATATATCCTGTATATTTTACCCTTGGTATGCCACCTTGTCCTACAGTCTTGTCTTACATATATTAGTATATTGTTCTAGGCAAGTAATATGGACTATAATATTCCAATTATGATTTCTGGGGGTCTTTTGCTGTTGGACCTTTTTCTTTATAATATCATTTTATGAGAAAGTTTAGTCCAATAAACTAGATGACAATAATCCCAATTAGATGATAATTCATTTTTTTTCCTATTTACAGAGTAAAGCAAAGGCTGAAAAGAATCAAGCAATGGAGCATGCAATGAGTGAGAATTCTTGTCAGTTGTGTGCAGTTGAGAAGCTCACTTTTGAACCACCACCTATATATTGCACTCCATGCGGTGCTCGCATCAAGCGAAATGCAATGTATTATACCATGGGTGCTGGTGATACACGACATTATTTCTGTATTCCATGTTATAACGAGGCTCGTGGAGACACCATAGTTGTTGACGGGACTGCGATTCCAAAGGCAAGGCTAGAAAAGAAGAAAAATGATGAAGAGACTGAGGAATGGGTATGTTCTCTCATTTCAATTTGCTTTTATTGGTTTATTGCATGATTTTACCGACTGTTCTTTTGTATTAAACCGTCAATGATCTTGTGCAGTGGGTTCAATGTGATAAGTGTGAAGCTTGGCAACATCAAATCTGTGCTTTATTTAATGGTCGAAGAAATGATGGTGGACAAGCTGAATACACTTGCCCAAATTGCTATATACAAGAGGTTGAAAGAGGAGAGCGTAAGCCCTTGCCACAAAGTGCTGTTCTTGGGGCCAAAGATTTGCCAAGAACAATTCTTAGTGACCATATAGAGCAGCGGTTATTTAGGAGACTGAAGCAGGAAAGACAAGAGAGGGCAAGGCTTCATGGAAAAGGTTTTGATGAGGTGATTGCGTGTAACATGCTCTCATTTAATTGTTTTCTGGTGAAGATGATATAAAATGTTGCATTTCATCATGGCATCATATGGGGTTTCTTTGCTGAAGAATGTTAAGTGAAAGCTGCTAGCCATTATATAAAATTTTTTATTAAGTCAGCGTTCAGTTTTTGATGGCAGATTCTAACTAGTGCGTACAACCACCAAGCCTTAATCCCAAATTTGAACTTGGGTGCAAATAGTCCATTAACCCATTCATAATTGTGACTAAATTTTACAACGACAGTCAACCTACTGCAACCCTCCTTTTTCTGGGCTTGAGACCGGTTGTGAACAAATATATGACACTCAGCATAGACACATCCTAACTAGTGTATAGTTTTGAAAGTTCTACTAAAAATGGATCAATGTTACTGTTTGTAAACACTATAGACGTTAAATATTATGAAACAGTCATAATGCATTGAATATAACCTGAAGTTCTGAGGTGAGGAAGTTGGTTTGTTTTTATTTATTTATTTATTTAATCTTCATTAGGGAGAATGAAGGTTTTGTTTCTGAGTTAGTGAAGTTCTGATCTAGCTGATTTAGTTACCATCCTTTCATTGAAGCATGTTGTACAAGGGTCTTCTTTAGGAGTCAATATAAGGCTGAATTACTTGCCAAGTGTCCATTAGCTTGAGCTCCTGGCACTTCCTTGGAATTTTCTCTCCTGATATTTACAGATTTTTTTTGGGTAGTTACTTTATTTCTGTATGTTTCAGAGCTGATTACTTTCCTGTCTATACTAGATGCTACATAGGAGGTAGCTTGTTCAGTCATTTAGGTGGGATTACAATGTCTTGGGGTATTTATATATTTATTATTTCTCTAGGAGGCAACTTTAAACAGATTGCTCATAGAAAGGGAAAATCCCCAAAAGAGTTTAACACTCTGGTGCAGGTCAACTAAATGATCTTCCCATAGCAACTGGGGTTATTGACTTCCAGTTTATGGGGGGTACTGTGGAAAAAGTTGGAAGTGATATTGCTAGGTTCCTTGAGCAGAATCTCTTGATATTGCTAGCTGATATTTGTTATTAGCTAATTTCAATTAAATTGATATTGCTAGGTTCCTGGGGCAGAATCACTTGTAATTAGAGTTGTTTCATCCGTTGACAAAAAGTTGGAAGTGAAGCAGCGGTTTCTTGAAATATTTCAAGAAGAGAATTATCCGACTGAATTCCCATATAAATCCAAGGTATGAAGAATCTCCATTGAGTTTGGTATGTCTTTAATATTGACAGAGGCAACACAAAATTGCTATAATAGTAGTTATTCACTAACTAAGTCTTTTTTGTTCCAGGTAGTTTTGTTGTTTCAGAAGATTGAAGGTGTAGAAGTATGCCTGTTTGGCATGTATGTTCAAGAATTTGGATCCGAATCTCAATTTCCAAATCAGCGTCGCGTCTATCTTTCATACCTGGACTCTGTCAAGTATTTCAGACCTGAGATTAAAGCGGTTACTGGAGAGGCTCTTCGTACATTTGTTTATCATGAAATTCTGGTAGGTTCCAGACTCTCATTTGTGTCATTACCTTCTAAGTGACCATTTGTTTGGAATCTTCAATCTGAGCTATTGACCTTCATATATTATGCTCTTTTCAGATTGGATACCTTGAATATTGCAAGTTACGAGGTTTTACAAGCTGCTATATATGGGCTTGCCCTCCATTAAAGGGTGAAGATTATATTTTATATTGTCATCCAGAAATTCAAAAAACACCTAAATCTGATAAGCTCCGGGAATGGTGAGCCTTATAACTCTCAGAACTTAACTTTTTAAATCATTTTATCATTTTTTCATTCTTATTTAACTCTTGCTTGGAATGCTTTCTGTATCAGGTATTTAGCAATGTTAAGAAAAGCAGCCAAGGAAAATATTGTGGTTGATCTCACTAATTTGTACGACCATTTCTTTGTAACTACTGGTGAATGTAAGGCTAAGGTAACTGCTGCTAGGTTGCCATATTTTGATGGTGACTACTGGCCTGGTGCTGCGGAAGATCTGATTTATCAGATGCGTCAAGAAGAAGATGGCAGAAAACAAAATAAGAAAGGAACAACTAAGAAGACCATAACAAAGAGGGCTTTAAAAGCTACTGGTCAGTCTGATCTTTCTGGTAACGCGTCAAAGGATCTGCTGCTCATGCATAAAGTAATTTTCTATTTCATATCTTTCTGCTTATCGTTTTTCTTGCTAATCAGATTTTCGGAGATCTGCTGATTTTCAAGTGATTCTTATTAAAAAAAAAGGATAAATTATATCAAAATCTTATAGACTTCTACAGCATCAAAATGGTCTTTTCTTGGTTTGTTTGGAGGTTTTATCTTTTGTTCTTACAAGGGTTTCCTCTCTCCCCCCCCCCCAGCTTGGTGAAACCATCTGCCCAATGAAGGAAGATTTTATCATGGTTCATTTGCAGCATGCATGCACTCACTGTTGTATCCTAATGGTATCTGGAAATCGATGGGTTTGCAACCAGTGCAAAAATTTCCAGCTGTGTGATAAGTAAGAATTCTGCAATCTTTACCTTCATCATTATAGATAGTTTACAGAATCATTCAGTTCCCAATATATTGATACTGACAATACAAACTACATAAAATTTATAAATATTTTTCAAACTTTTTTTATTATCCTAAATCTGATATACCAGTGTACAGATATTTGATCGTAGGCGCGGAATATACTTTTAACAAAAATGCTACATATATGCCCTTGCTTCCCAAAACCTTCTAGGCACTCTTTGTGGCAAAACTGCTTGTAAATCTGTTTTCATTTTCTCAAATGTTTCATAACCTATCAAAAAAAAAAAGAAAAAAAGGTTTCATAATCTCATGCTCATTAATATGTAAAATGGACTTCTTGACTGGTTAATTTTTTAATATTATATTTTCAAGACCTTTCTTTTGGGAGTGGGTTTTGTTCTAAGTAATATTTGTTTCTGCTAGCTTTTAGGAAGTGAACTGATGTTTCTTGCTTAAGTCTGAAATTTAAAAATGCAGATTTTCCTTAATAGAATGGTCTGGTTTATTTTTAGCTGATAAATTATCTTTCCTTTTTGGTAAGTAATGAAAGAGCTGTTTAATAAATGTTTGCTTCTGACTAGGAATTAACAGAAGTTTTTAGTCGTTGTTGGATCCTTTATTCTTAAAACTGTATACTTGTTACTCTACACTGCAAGTTTCTTGTTAGGATTTAATAATATGTTCTTATCTGCATATCCTGTTCCCTTTGTACTTTGGTTCCAGCTTGGTGGAGTAATGTAAACTACATTGATGGGTTTGCTCTTTCTGTTCCTTGAAAATAACTATACATTTTCCTGAGATGGTTTTTTTAGTTCTGATGTTTGCATATATCTCACAGATGTTATGAATCAGAACAGAAACGTGAAGAAAGAGAAAGACATCCAAACAATCAGAGGGAAAAACATGTCCTATATCCAGTAAGTTCCTTTACCACAAAATACTTCTATTTTGAAAGTGAGCAGTTTTGAAAACAGCTGAGAAAATTGTATTGGCAATTTTTTAACTGAAAAATGGAACATTGCTAAACCCTGCAGGTTGAAATTACTGATGTACCTGTTGATACAAAGGATAAAGATGAGATCCTTGAGAGTGAATTCTTTGACACTAGACAAGCATTTCTGAGTCTTTGTCAAGGAAATCATTATCAGTATGATACCCTGCGGCGGGCTAAACATTCTTCGATGATGGTCCTTTACCATCTGCATAACCCAACTGCTCCTGCATTTGTGACGACATGTAATGTATGTCATCTTGATATTGAAACTGGTCAGGGTTGGAGATGTGAAGTCTGCCCTGAGTATGACGTATGCAATGGATGCTATCAAAAGGGCATTGATCATCCTCATAGGTTGACAAACCATCCATCCATAGCTGACCGTGATGCTCAGAATAAAGAAGCAAGGCAAATACGAGTTCAACAGGTTCTGCATATCATTATCTTTTTTGTAATTAAAGATACAGTGAAATAATATTTTTAGTCACTTGCTTTGGTCAATCTTTCAATGTTTCATTGCAATTTTTTTCTGCACACGTGAGTACCTCTACAAGCTGCAATGCTTTAATATACTTGTTTTGTGTTTCCTTTACCTGAAAACATCACATTCCCCCTTTCTTCCCTCATTGTTTAGTATTATCATGAGTCACTATGTCTATGTGGGGTATTTACTTGACAGTTTGTTACATGTTTAGTTTTTAGTCCTCTATTATCGATTTGGCCTAGTAAAGTATGGTGATGGGAGGGAATTAGATATTTCCTATAATTATCCTAACGTTAATACTGTAATTGTCTATTGTTTTTCCAAAATTTTCCCCATCTTTCGCCCAAAGCCTTGTAGCTCAATTGGTTGGCACTTCTTAGTATTCCCAATGGAGACATCTAGGGTTCAAATCCCTCCACCCCCAATTATCAAATTATCCAAAAAATTTCCCCATCTTTCCTTGCGGTTTTGCATGTCCAATCAAAGTAATCGGGATGTTTTTGTCTAAGGTTTTGCAATAAGTTTGTTAATTATATCTATCATATATTGACCGTATGAACATGCAATTTGGAGACCTTGGCATCTTTATAGATTCGGTCTAACATCATTGGTTATTTCACATTGCAGCTTAGGAAGATGCTTGATCTTCTGGTGCATGCATCACAATGTCGTTCCTCACATTGCCAATACCCAAATTGTCGCAAGGTGAAGGGTCTTTTTCGCCATGGGATACATTGCAAAACCCGTGCATCTGGAGGTTGTGTTCTTTGTAAGAAAATGTGGTATCTCCTTCAACTTCATGCTCGAGCTTGCAAAGAATCTGAGTGCAATGTACCACGTTGCAGGTTTATAAATCAACATTTTTACTATTATCAATCACTTGCCAACTTTGCTCCTTTAACTCTCTCCTTTTTTTCATTTTGTGTTTGAATATTAAAGAGTTCTTTTTAATAATTTGTTCAGAGATCTAAAAGAACATTTGAGGAGGCTACAGCAGCAGTCTGACTCTCGCCGAAGAGCTGCCGTGATGGAGATGATGAGACAGAGAGCTGCAGAGGTTGCCAGCAATGCTGGATGATCAATTTGTACATACTAATATGGAGTTTTGAAGAAAACCCTCTAGTTAGAGGGAGGTAGACCATAGTTTTTGTGCTGCTCCACCATGACACTGCTGGAAACCAGGCAGTGATGGTAAAAGTGGTGGGTTTAGACGGTTGGAAGGGGATAAGCATAGAACACTACAACAGATTGGTTCGTATTCACTTTTTAGGGAAATATTCTTTTCATTTATATCTCCACGACTCATTTCTCCCTCAGCAAGTGAAGTATATAGACCGGAGCTACCCTCTTCAACCACTTAACAGTGCTGCTCGGAGTATTAGAGTACTGATGCCTGCGTCTCTCACTCTGGCCCGATTTGGTGATTCTTTGATTTTATGATCCTCTTGTATTCTGTAAGAATGTCATCCTTGGGTGGCGATTGTACTATAATTGTTCTAATCTTTCTAGAAAAATATTTTCTTTACAAAGGAATGTCAGAGGGATGTTAGTTCCAAATCCCTCCTTTTTTATATTTTTTGTTTTATATTGACCTTTTTTTGTAGAATGTCTTATTTAAAGAAGGAAAAATAAGTAGTGTCTCCAAAACTGAAGCATTCATTTTGATTGATACAGTTATGTTTATATGGTCTATACGTAATTGAACAAATAGTTTTTGATTGTTACTCTTTCTTTTGCTGTGTTGGTTGTACTTTTATAGGTTCTGCACAGAAAACATTTCATTCCATGATTATTGTGCTAAAATCCTATAGATCCTGTAACTGTAAGCCCAACTGTAACTGTAATAAGCTCAACTAATATGAACTTTGAAGTATGTATGAGCCAGTACTACAGAAGCTGTGATGTCTTAGCAATTTTTGGTACAATTTGGGCCACCTATACTTGGAAATTCCAGTACCACATGGACTAGAATCAACCTTGGAAATCTACATGATAGTCTTTTCGCATTTCATTGTCTCCAATGGAGAGAGATGCCAAATAAAATCACCTGGCTTTGCTCTTCACTTTAACTCGTTATTCACTCTTGCATTTGCACTCAACACTAACAAAATTAATATTCAGATATGACGGCTTCAATTGTGTTTTACTTTTTTTACCTTGAGTTACTTTGACAATTCCTAGAATTTTCAGTTTTGGTTTGAAATTTATTTTTAATCCCTAAAATTTAGAACAAGATCGATTTTATAGGTTTTTTTTTTAATTTTTTTTAAATATATTAACCTCATCCTTTCATCTGTCTCCCATTAAATTATTATTATTTTTTTTTATTTTTTTTCCCCTTCTTAATGTGCCACATCAACACTCCATTTGTTATATGTGAAAACGATTCTCTTTTAAAAGTTTTAAAAGACAAACAAATTGCAACAATTTAAATTTGAGATATGTGAAAATGTTAAAGACTAAATTAAATTGAAATGTTTTAAATTTGAGAAATGAAAATCGTATTTGGATTAAATTCAGTGAGGAAAAATATATTTTTACCTTTTTTCTTTGACTCTGGGTCAGATTTCATTATATATATATATATATATATATAAATTCATTATCTGATTTATAAATTTTCCTCTTGGTGGCCATTTCTTGAGAAATTATAAAGTGCTTATGGTGGACAAGTGACGTGGTCCATCATTCCATTACAAAGCTCTTACCTGTTTAAAATTGTTGAGTAAAACTTTCTTTATATACAGAAACTAATTACTGATTAAGCAATTTTAAACAAGTAAAAGTCCTTTAGTAGAATAGTAGACAAGTGATATGGTCCATCAGAACACCATATAATTTCTCGTATTTCTCATGGTTTTTCAACTGTGCACACATTATCTGAAAGTATTAACCACCAATAAAATGAAAGTAAACAAGAGGAAAGTGGGTACTCTACGTGGCACATTCGCATGCCCTCTCTCTCTTTTCCTTCCCTCTCTTACAAACCACAAATCGCATTCTGTGATCTAAAATCCATCTTCCACTGTTGGCTTCCTCTCTCTGACTTAGATTTCTCTTTCATACACCAAATACAAATCCTTTCATAGAATTATCCACTTCTTAATTATTCTCTCTTTTTTTTGTTTTTGTTTTTGTTTTTGTTTTTTTGGTTTATATTCAAAACACACAAGTTTGAGAGTTTGTTAATGGTTGAAGAAGCATCATTAGCAACACCATGAATGCCACTACAACAAGTCCCAGTTTCAGTAACAGCAATACATACCATTACCAAACCAATCACAAAAGACCCACAAACAGTTTTCTTGGTACCTTAACTTTCACAAACTCCAGCTCCTATTACTACATTACTAGTAGGTGCACAAATACCAATCGTGCCCAAAACAACCGTCATAACCAAAATAACTTCCTACTAGTTCCCAAGGCCACTGCTTCCCAAACTGGCAAAGACAACAAAAACAAGAACAAGAAAAACAAAACAAAGAGTAACAAGAAACTTGTACAGGATGAAAATGCTGTTCCTGCTAATGAAAATGAAACTGAGCCCATAAAACTAGAACAACAACAACAACAGCAACAGCAGCCTTCAGTTTCAATAAGTTTGGATGATGTGAACCCTGTGGGGTTGGGGAGGAAGTCAAGGCAGTTGTTTGATGAGGTGTGGAGGAAGTTTTCAGGGTTGGGGCAGATATCAAGAACAACTAGAGCTGATGACAGGGATGCCCTTGATGCCCTTCTCATTAGAGAAGGTCCTATGTGTGAGTTTGCTATTCCTGGGGCTCAGAATACTACTGTGCTTGTTGTTGGAGCAACTAGCAGGATTGGTCGTATTGTTGTGCGCAAGCTCATGCTCAGAGGCTACACTGTCAAGGTCTGTCTTTTTCTTTCTTTCCTTACAGCATTCTTTTATTTTGATATAAGTGCTTACTCTTTTGCTTTTTGTTAGAATGATGACTAAATGATTTAAGTTACTATTTCTTAATAGCTTTCCTTGGGAGAATTGGTAATTTACGATTTCCATATTTTAAGTAACCATTTCCACTGTAAATGATTAAATTCACCCTTTTGTAATAGCCGAGGCTTTCGCAAGAATTGGTAAATTAACACTTTTGATCCCCTTTTTTGTATGTTGTGGTATGTATATATGGTGTGAAGGTTTTTATTTTCTAGTTTTACAATATGTTTGTGAATTGGCTAGTCCTAGTTAAATAAAAAGCAATTGACTATAATACATGTAGGAGTGATGATGATTTATAGGATCAAGTAAAAAAATTTCTCAAATCAAAATCTTGATCTCATATATATAGAGACAGCCATTCATTGAAATCCAATTGGAAATATCATGAATGGTTTTGTTGTCTGATTTGGAGTCCTGTAATGTCTAAATCTGGCTGTATATGGCTCATTAATCCAAAATCATGATGTGAGGAACCTTTTGTGTAACTGGTTCATGTAGCTAGATTTTTTTTCTAACTAATAGAGTATTATGAGGAAGTTCAAAGTTATTCATTAAGAGAAAGCAAGCAAAGGGAACCCTGATAGTATAACATCTGAGAATGGGCATTTATTGTTGGTGGATTGAAAAAATCTAACTGATTATTTCCCTTCAAATATCATTCAGATGGTGTGACTTAATAATGTACAGAATGAACTTGTTCAACTGATATACTAATACCAAAAAACCATAACTCTGTCTCATTCATTGCGGTCTCTTAGTATATATGAAATCCTTCACTTATTTCCAGATGTAAATTTTTATGAATGGAATCTCTTTGTATACATGAATTGTGAATTTGGTTCATTGAGTTTAACCTAATAATACAAAATTTTATAGAAGGCCTCCATACAAGAGGTTTTAAGGTTTCTTATTCATGATTATCAGGCTCTAGTGAGGAAGGCGGAGGAGGAAGTGGTGAATATGCTTCCAAGGTCAGTAGAGATTGTGACTGGGGATGTGGGTGATCCATACGCACTCAATGCTGCTGTGGAAGGATGCAGCAAGATAATATATTGTGCTACGGCCCGTTCTGCCATCACTGGGGATCTCGTTAGAGTTGATTACAAAGGGGTTTGCAACCTCACCAAAGCATTTCAGGTAGGGCCTCATACTGAAACGTCATAACCTTTCTCTGGAAATTCTGAAAATGCGGTTAGCACACACATTTATTCTGTTAAAGTTTGGCATAAAATTGATGCCTAATTCGAAATACAGGACTACAACAATAAACTAGCACAACTACGAGCAGGAAAAAGCAGCAAAAGCAAGCTTCTGCTTGCAAAGTTTAAATCTGCAGATTCATTGAAAGGGTGGGAAGTTCGCCAGGGAACTTACTTCCAGGATGTGATTGCTTCTAAGTATGATGGTGGAATGGATGCTAAATTTGAGTACACTGAGACTGGAAATGCTGTCTTCTCAGGTAATAATGGTGGACATTAGGCAACCATGATGTATGTTCAGTTTGGGGCAATTAGAACTGAGAATTACTAGATTTACAAGTGCTACAATGGGGAGATGATGTCAAAAGAATCAGTATTTATTCTTTCTTTAACTTTGTTTATCATATTCTACTGTAGGATATGTTTTCACCAGGGGAGGGTATGTTGAACTGTCAACAAAGCTTTCACTTCCTTTGGGTCGCACTCTTGACAGGTATGCCATACTTGAAATCTTGATGGAAACTTGCTCTGAATGATGGCTATTTTATGGATGCTTTATGACTAATTATACCTCAACTATAAAGGCTTTCATTCTTCCACGCTCAAAACTTTCTTGTTTAGGTATGAGGGCCTTATTCTCTCTGTTGGTGGAAATGGAAGGTCTTATATTTTAATTCTTGAAGCTGGTCCTACAGCAGATACAACTCAAAGCAAATTGTACTTTTCAAGATTTAATACAAAGGCAGGATTTTGTAGGGTAGGTCCTTTGTTTTATTTAGTAAACTTTGTTTCTTTTGGTGCCACCAAATTGTGTTCCCATTTTTTCTTTTATAAGCCTTTTGACAAGTCAGGACTGTATGTAATTGACAGGTGAGAGTACCATTTTCATCCTTCCGCCCGGTGAAACCAGATGATCCACCATTAGATCCATTCCTTGTACATACAATGACCATACGGTTTGAGCCTAGAAGACAGGTTTGTTGATTACCTGACTGATTGCAGGGATTTGAATTTGGTTAATGTGTTGTTTCCTTCATTTCTGTTTATGGCTTTTAACAATAGCATGGGATTTCTACATGCACTATTGACACTGTTGTGATAAAATTACTTTTGCATACTAATTGAGTCTCTTTTATTACTCTAACTTGAATTTGGTTTATCCAGCTTAGAACAGTGTAGAGTAGGTTTCTATAGCTTAAAAATATAAAGTTTGGTGTAACAAAGTTTTATCATAATGGTCAGGGTATGGCAAATACATTGTTTACACTATCCTTCTCATTCTTGTTACACTGTCGCTATGACATAATAAGTCATAATATTTTTTTTTCTTGGCAACATTCCAAGTAGTTTTGGCCTTGCCAATGCCCTTTCACCACATTCAATTTGAAATGTGTCATTCCTTTTTAAAAACATAATATTGTCTTCAGTACATATGAAGGAACCCTCTGAACCAACTTTGCAGTATTCGGTTGTTGCTTTTTTTCACCTTTATGCTTATTCATACATGTTTTTTTCCCCCCCTCTAGTATCTTACATTTTAAGGTTATCTACCTTGTCATATTTTTTTGGAAAACCATAAGGCTAAGTTGTACTAACTGAGAAATGGTTTGAATAGATCACTAGCTATTAATGTTATAGAAAATCCGTGAATTCTGAAGGGCCCAGAACATTAGATAGTTTTCTAGACCTACTTCTTTACTAGCATAGAGTGATTTCGAATGGTATTCTCTATCATAGTATCACCATAAACCACTTCAAAAAGCAACAGTGTCATGTTTTTTTTCTTCTTTTTTTTCCTTGAAAGTACTTTAAATATTGATTAGTTAGATATTTTGACAAACTGTGTATGCTATACTACTGCTTAGAATTTCTTCTTTTAACTTCCTCTGTCATCATCATTTGAAATTGTTTTCTTTTTGACGGAATTTAAATATTTTTTTTTCATGCAACCAGGATCACATACTGTTTCCTAGAAGTAAGGTCTCAAAAGTTATTAATATAGTCTTGATTTGCATTGTGTTTTACTTGCATTACCATATTCTTTCATATTGTTACATTGATTCTATCATCTGTTAATCACTGCAAAAATGCATTGATTTTTCCTTTTATATTATCTTCAAAATACCCCTTAATTGAACCACTCATACAGTGCAGTCTCCATATTTTCCAATTGTGAAAGAGAGCAGTCACAACTTAAGCCGTATAAGTCCTTTTATCTCTTCATATCTTTTGGTGTAGCTTGAGTATTTTGGGGACCATGACTTCCAATCATATAGCCTATCTTTTGCCCCTTGATGGAGTACTACTTTTTGTCCACACACTGATTCAATTTATTATTCTTGTTGCAGAGACCTAATGAAGGAACTACAGGACCGAAGCAAGACCTGAGAAGTTTTGAGCTTATATTTGAATATATAAAGGCCTTGCCTGTAGGTGCCTTTATTTGTTATTTCTTGCAAATCAGAAACAATCAGTTTTCCTTACAAACTAGTTAAGGACATTGTATGCTATACCATCCGTTCAAATGTTTGCAAAATAATTTGTTTTAATTTTCACCGTTTCTAGTCATTAATATAGCTAAAATAGCTTCTTAATTCTTTCTTAATATTGCTTTTCGTGGAACTTTCTTTTATTTTCTCTCTTCGTGTGTCTCTCTTATGTATTATGTATGAAGGAAAATATATAAGCTTAATTCAGTTTAGAATTGACCATAACACACACTAAAAAATACTTATAATGCTGAATAAATCAATATCAAATCCCTCACTTCTCACAATGGCTGGAAAAATAGATGGAAAAGTTAATTTGCATTGAAAATTCATGACATCAAATTCAAATAATAGCTCTTGTTTTCACAATTACAGATTCTCCTTGATTTGAACAAACCTTGTTGAGAACCTAGTCAATGTGTTTTTATGACTTTTATGTTGATTAAGCCCTTTTTTGGTCATCTAGCTCAAGAAATATTGTGAAGTGAGTCAGCTCTTAAAATTAAACTACAGAGGAAACAGTACCATGATTATTATTCTCTGAACAATTGTCCAGTAATCTGAAGATGCATTGCCATTTATGTCAATTATGCAATGCTGGCTTTGGTACCTTAATAAGTGTTTGTGTGGCACATATCTTATCATTATCTTTGTTAAATTACTGATTTTCCCAAAATTTTAAGCTACTGATTGTCCCAAAAGATTAAGCTATTAAGAAATAGTGAATTTAATTATTTAACCATAATTCTAACAATCTTAATTAGAAATTATGTTTTGATGTTTTTTCATGCTATAGTGTATTTATATTATGTTTGCATCAAGATGGAAAAATGTGTCACTCACTGGACAATAAATATTTTACAGAACTTTGTGTATTGACTTTATATGGAGACTAGGATGTATATATGTATTTTCAACGGGCTGTTATTGAGATGATAATTGATGTATTGCAGACTGGGCAAGAAACGGACTTTATCTTAGTTTCATGTACAGGATTAGGGATAGAACCCACCAGAAGGGAGCAGGTTCTTAAAGCTAAGAGGGTTAGTCGGTTATTTTCTTTTGTTCCTTTTACTATTGTAATAGATAATGTTCACTTCTACATTTGCTCACATAAGTAATGTTCTCTTTCTTAAAATGTTCCCAGGCTGGGGAAGATTCATTGAGAAGATCAGGCCTTGGATACACAATCATTCGTCCTGGTCCCCTAAAGGTAAAGCCAATAATTGTTACCCAAAATTTAGGCAAGTTTGTCAATTTTCTTTAACTTCTTTTATTTGTATTTCCTTTGGTTTGGAGAATGTGTGTGTATCTGTTGCATGTTTACAAAACTATATACAATGCCATGGAAGATTGATTCCTCAGAATATTTAACCTTAGATCATTGACGCTGCTAATATCAGTTTCACAGCTTCTTAGGCATTTTGATGCTTGGAAATAGATACATTGATGACTACCTTTATTATGTTAATGCTGAAATATATGCTCTAATGGTGGCTGTTTCGTGTTACATGGGGAGATGTAGAACTTCCAAGTTCCTTTTCGCATTAGGAAACTTCAAACAAAATAGTTCCACTTGCTGTTAAGTTCTATGGAAAATGCTCTTTAATGTATGAAAGATTAAGAGGTTAAGAAACAAAAGATTTGACCATTCAGTATGTGTAGCATATGAGACGGCCCTTGTAGTAGGAGTGGACTTTACAAATGACAAGAAAGATAATGTAGTATAGGTGAAGCATCTGTATACACAAGCTATATTACAAACCCAAGAATGACCTTGGTATTGATAAGCTGTATTCCATTCAGCCTTGGTATAATGTTTTGGGCAATAATATTCTAACAAACATGCACTAGAAAGATTGTATTGGGAAGTATTTAAAAAGATCTCTAAGGATACCTAGACCTAGTCAATATATTTGTGCTATACTTTCTATGATACTTGTGAATTTCACTCCTCAAGTTATGTAAATGTTGCCACTCTGATAATGTTATCTAGTTCTATTATAGATTGTTTGGTTGGTTCCACTGCAAAACTGATCAGCAATATTAGTAATTGGTTCTTGCAGGAGGAACCTGGTGGTCAACGCGCCCTCATATTTGATCAAGGAAACAGGATTTCTCAGGTGAGAATGACTTATTCTTGGTTAAGAATGCCTTAATCTTTTCTCTCTATGGTAAGTAAAATGAATACTTTTTGTATAGTGAGAATGATTTATCCTCTGAAGTCATAAAATAGCATTTAATTGAAACTACTTTCATTCTTAATGAAGGGCATCAGCTGTGCTGATGTAGCTGATATCTGTGTGAAGGCACTACATGACTCAACAGCAAGAAACAAGAGCTTTGATGTGGGTATCACTCTTTTTCTTTTTTTTGGTGGTTAGTTTAGGTGGGATAAATCTAATGTGATTCTTTGACATGTCCAGGTATGTTATGAATATGTTGCTGAGCAAGGGAGGGAACTCTATGAGCTAGTGAGTGAAAATCAATCAGTAATTTGTAACAAAAGCCAATATAAATTCTTTTTTCAGCTCCTCTATGGCCACACATTTTGTCACAACTTTTGCCACAACTTGATGGCATGTATGATTATGGTTGGTGAACCATTAGTCGCACATGGACCCACTATTGTTTCTCTACCATTCATAGTTGCAAATGTTATCAAGTTATGACAAAATGTATAACAAAGTGTATGTCCATAAATACTTTCATTTTTTTCCCCTTAGGCTTGGCTTAAATTTAAACTAATAGTGTGTTTCTGTCCTCTCTACAGGTAGCACATTTGCCTGACAAAGCAAATAACTATTTGACACCTGCGTTGTCTGTTTTAGAGAAGAACACTTGATCATTCTTTTAGTAACCTTGTTTGATATATGTTTCTTAAATATAGTTTTCTTTTGCAAAGTTATTAATGAATTTATCTTTGAATCTTTTCTGGCCACCTATGTAACTACCCTGTCATACAATGTGTATGTATTCTTATTGTAAATCCAAATGTAGATGGACAATAATACAAATGATGATGAGTACAATCTTACAACATTCAAAAGCAAAGTCCGGACATTTTTCAATGGGATATGGATATGAGCAAGGCTGTTAAAACCGAATTGTGAAAATAATTAAAAAAATAAAAAATGAAGAGGTTCAAGTTTTAAAGTCAGAACCATGACAATGTCATAATTAATGAAAATTTAAATAATCTATTAAATTTCTAAAAATTAATATATTGACTAATCGAAAAAATACAATTCTAAAAATTAATACTTTACTAAACGGAAAATATACAAATATATACACCGTAACACAACCTTTTAAAATGTAATTTTATAATTTCATTTACAATTTGAAAAAAGAAAAAGGTTGTTCTATTTTTTATTATTTAATTTTTTAAATTCTTACAATCTATCTCTAGAATTCATTGCAATGTGATGTGAAGTGGCAAGTTATTTCTCAATCCAAATTTTGATAATACACACTTCAAAGAAGACCATCACTTGATGAGACATTGGCCATACTAACATTCAACACCAAGAGGTTTTTGCCATTAATGGTGCAATGACTTTTCCTATTGAGCTATGTAGAAAACAATTACAAAAAACATCTAATTTGCAATTTTTTCTTACTTAAAAGTCACAAAAATTCCTTTTATTTATTTTTTTTCATATAATCCCATCCGAAGGAAAAATAAATCTGGTATATGAGGGTGCTCCATTATTACAGTCTAATCACTCCATTCCATCATCAAATGGGTCTCCATCAGAGATGTAGATTGGACCATGGTTGTAAACATAGACCCTCAATATGCTGGCAACCAAAGATGACACGTAGATCAGCACAGAGACACAATCTAAGAACATGGACCCCGTTGGCCTAGGACCACAAGCACTACGTTGTTAAAACTGAAAAGATAAGGAAAATCTGATAGAGGGGGCTTGTTCCTTTCCTCTCTCTTTGGTTCTATACCAGCAGAAAGAATGCTAATTCATAGCCCATGTCCAGCAATTTTTCATAGAACCTCAACATATCTTAGAAGTGTCAAATGCAATATCAACAATAACACTCTAAGCATCATCGACAAGAACACTGCTAGCAGTAGTATTAGCATCATAAAGAACACTACAACAAGTCTTATTGGTGCTTGCAGTAGCTGTAGAGTGGGACTAACTGGCTTTCTTGTAGCTGCTGTAGTGATAAGTTCTGCAGCAGGAGTAGGAGCAATTGAGGCACCCCAAGAATCAGAGACTTTGTCTAATATACCACAAACACTTTCAGGTGAGTGTGCTTTGCCAAAGGATTGCAAGAAAGCTAGGATTCAAAGGCCTAAGTCAAGGAAAGCTGAGTCTTGCACTATCAAATGTGTCACCACTTGCATCCGGGGTGGTGAAGGCTCCCCTGGTGAAGGCCCTTTTAATGTCAGAAGGTATAAGGTTTATCCACAGTATGATTTTCCTAAGTTTGCATTTTTGAATTTTAGATTCAGGAAAAAAAAAAAAAACTCTTGTTCCATTTATTTATGTATTCTCAATAGCGTTTTTTTTTCCTTTGTTATAATAGCATTTGCAAAATTTATGATCATAAAACGAAACTTTGTTATATTTTAAACTTTCAATACGTTTCCATTGCCATTGTGTTGGTGCAGTTCATGTAATTAACGGATAAATAGAATGAAAATTTTCTTGTAATTAATACACTAAAATTATGTATTATGGAGCACATAGATAAGGATTCCCTTTTGGATAGATACTTATGAAGACGATGTTGATAGCCTTTGACTTTGATCTAGATTCAAGAGGCATTATATGTTACAAAATTATAGCAAATGTGATCTCATCTCTGAATTTAGCCTGTAAATATAAGGGGGAAAAATGGGCAGGACGAGCAGAGAAAATCATAAACAAGGATTTCTGTCAGACTTTTAATTATATATTTTGTCCATGTTAATGTGTAAATATAATTAATTAAGGCTATTTTTAACTGTTATTCATCTTCATATAAGCCAAGGCTTTGATAGCATTTGTTAATGCACCCAAGATTTTTTTCTTAGAAATAAAATGTGATTAGGCTTCATCCATTTGTTTTTTTTTATTGCTTGTTTGACTAGAAAATTTTCATACTTTTTTCTTATTCTGAATTAGGTATTCAACCTAATTTGGTTGAATAGTACTAGAGAGTAGTGAATGTAGGTGCTGTCTTCAACATGTAAATTAAAGTGGATATATTGACTGCGATCCCTTTGTAATTTCTTGCAGACCTCTAGTTGTTTTCAAGCAAGGGTTTCGAAGCCGGCAATACTGGTAATTGTTCTAATCTTGACATCCCTTTTTTCCAAATGCTGATTGTGTTTAAAAGAAAGCCAAAGTAAATAATGAAGTTTATGGTCTTTATGAACCATGTCAAACTTCAAGAGAAAAAGAAAAAGAACTATATCAGTTATCAAAAACTTGTTATTTTTTTGGGGGGGGGGGGGGGGGGGGGGGGGGTTGTTGTGGGGGATGCTGTGAATCTAACACTATACAAAGTATAACAATACTTAAAATTTTAAATGACATGATCATGTGACAATGGATCCTTTAGATTTGTAATATTTAATCTAAATTATAAAATGGATACATTTCAAATTGAGATGATTCTTTTCTTTCCTAAGGAATTGATGAATGTATTTACTTCAACAAGATAATTAGTGCATATAAAGACAGGACTTCACAAAACTTAACATAGGGTAACATTTAGAACCTCAATGAAGCCAAGGCTTATACTGTTCTTTTGTCATTTTATCCCTCTTCTATTTCCTTCCCTTTAAAAGAAAAAGTGTGCTTCCAATAATAAATTTCGAATTCACTAATCACAATGTCTAAAATTAGTCACCAAATCTGAAAATGTTTAGGACTAATTTTATATTTTTAGTTCTTCAGCTATTCTTTGTTTCTATTCAACATGATACTTCTGAATACTCTAGTTTTAACATGTTTACATGTAATCTGTATTTTCTGTAGTTTGGTCGAGTGCTCAGATATTTGCAATTTGATTGGGGATGGTGATGATGGACCTTAAAGACTATATGTGATTTATTTAGCGGAACAGTTGAATCTTGATTGTAGACAGATTCTTTTTTCCCACTGATAAGAATGTATAGAGGTACTTTTTTGAGTTCTATCAATTTTGTAATGTTTGTATTCTTTCTCCAGTCTTCAACTTGGTATGGTTGAAATGATGACATCCTAAATTAAAGTTAAATATGTATGCAGAATCATCAAATCGGAAATATTAATTTGTATCTTTTTAAAATTTTACTATGTAGCATGAAATGGTTTTTTTTTTTTTCCTTCCAAAAATAAAAAATAAAAAATAATGAATAAGAATAATATATTATTATTAAGCATAAGAGGAAAGTGGGCCAAGCCCATCTCAATATCTATGTACAAAGAGCAAATAAGGGAGAGAGGATATGGGGTGAGGCCCAACCCATTTATGGAAGGCAGCCTAGCAAAGCCGAATTGTGGGTCAAACATTTACAGCTCGTCCCAACAAAAAGAAGAGGAGCTCAAGAATTAGTGGACTATCAATGACTTGAAATGAATACGAGCAATAACTAATTACAAAGCTATATAGAACATAGAATAATAATAACAATAAATAAATAAAGTAAATTTCTCTCTTTGTGGTCAGAGTGATTATAAATTAACTCTGCTTTTTAGAAACCATCACTAAACTTTCATGTGATAATTTGGAGTAAAAAAAAAAAAAAAAAAAAAGATTTTAATCCTAGTTAATGGATTGATTTGGACCTAAATGAATGGTAGTAGACTGAAATGGACCAAAAAGACCAAAATGCTATGTTGGTGTGGGTCAACAAGAGCGTAGTAGTAATTCAGCTTTTAGATATTACTAGTCGCAGATTCACGCGATGCGTGAGAATAAACAATTATTTAGTATTATAATATGTAAGGACGCGATTCGTGGCGGACCGTAACAGTGTCGGGTTCGCACGTGAAAAGGCCCCTAACAATATCATTTGTAGAGCGTGGGTTTGGAAGGCTAGGCCTTGGTCGACAGGCGGTGGGCTTTTTGTGGTATTCATACAAGTTTCGGTTTTCCTTCACCCCTGGAGTCTTTCTCCTGGAGGTGGGCTGGGAGGCTCTGGTTTTTGGCCATTTTTCCCAACCCCTCCCCTTTAGGTTACTTCTTTTTCCTTTTATATTTTCCTGCGTTCATTGTCCTTCGTCCACGTATAGGGTCAACCTTTCCAAGATTGATACTTGTCCCATCAGCGCATATTCAAAGTCGTTGGGGGTGGCTGTAAAAGCCAAAGAATGCGGCTTTGTCAGGTTCAGAGTATTGAATGGCAGTAAGGGTAACTTTCCCCGGATATTTTAGATCTTTCGTCCTGGTTTCGGTCCTATACCGTTTTTACCCTTCCTTCAGGGGGGGGACTTTGGGTCTGCTGAGGACTGAGCCGTCCTCGGCGATATCCACATGCTATTTTGTCGAGCTTGGGCCATAGCCCTCCTCGGCTTGGGCCTTCGGATTTTCCCCAGGTAGATGGGCCCGGCCCGTAAATCATTTGGACCCCACAATAGCCCCTCAAAACCCGGCTGTTCAACCTCTTGGTTGGAAAGGGGGGTTTTGGTGATGCCAAACCTCTTCCTACGGCCCAATCAACTTGGCCTTTTAATAATGCTGGCGGCTCCTCATCTATCCAAGAAATGCGTCGGTCTATGAGGCAGCTTTTTGATTTCGCGCTTGATGCGCTCTTATCGTTTGGGTATCCCAAAACGTGCTTTTAATGACCACTATTTACGAGGCTGCTTTAATTCGGCGGTTTGTTTTGATGGGGTGGAGAAACGAAATCGGCATGTTTGTGTTGGCAGATTCCTTTGGATATCTGAACCTATTAAATGTCTCCCGCTCCACCCTCAGTATAAGAAGGAAACGTGGAGGTTATTGTTTTTGTAAAGAATTCCCTCTCATCTTTCTGAGATTTGAAATATTTGGCCTCCCCTAGGGTTCATTTTACCCACTGGTTCACAAACTAAATCGTGATACACTTTATCATAACAACGAGTGATGCAGGAGCCAAACCCCTCCCATAAACGCCATGTTCCAATAAAGCTCATTATGGCTCGATCGGGACAGGGATGGCGAAGACTCAAAATCAACCTCACCCTTCTTTCAGTCAAAATCCGAAGCAGGGACTCGTCACGTCAAACTTTCGGCGTGACTGAGTCGAGAACACCCATCATCAGTACCAACCGCTTTCCTATGAGCATACCTAGTATGGCTCCAGTGTGTTGGGAGTCAGGATCGAGGCAGAGACTAAGTGTCTCTACTTCTTCCTTTCTTCCTTACTATTTCCTCCTCCGCCATTTCTTCCCAAAGAAGGTTCTTATCATAATATGAGCAGTATTGAGGCAAAGATTGGAGAGACTTTGAAGACGAGTTTAAAAGACGCCTAGCAGTTTACTTATCTGTACTACGGATGTAACTATCGCTTAGGCAGTTCACATTTTGTATAGGCTCGTTCGAGCCCTTCTTTGTACATTGTAATAATTTTTCGTACTAATAAAAATCGTTGTTATTTTATTTCGCATGTTTTGTCTCTATGCCTTCTTTTTTTTTTTTTGGATCTACAAACGCTGCTCGGCACAATAATATAGCATCTAAATCAATGACGGCTAAGACCAAAAGATTTGATAATAAAAAGACGTCGCCATAACTTTAATAGAAATGCTTGGCATAATAAGGCCGATCAGTGAAGAGTAATACTTACCCCATGCTAGCCGAGGAGAAAAACGAAGGCTTGATGTCATGTAAGGAATAACCATTTGAAAATATAGCACCCACCAAATGAGCGGCCTTCTTATATGACTAAGTGCTGGGGCGTTCTACCCCCTTCCTTACACCTTTATTGGCCTTAACCTTTTATGGTGTTTAAGCCGTGGATGAAGTGACCTGACATTTTTATCAAGTAACCCATCTTACGAGATTCAAACCTTTTCTTATCCAAGTATCTGGTTTCCCCATTGGCTTGGGTTCGAGGACCATACAAGGCCTTGGTTCTGTCCAAAACCTGTAATTTTTATAATTTTTTTGTACTTGGTTTCCCCATAGGCTTGAGTCCGAGGACCATACAAGGCCTTGGTTCTGTCCAAAACTTGTAATTTTTATAATTTTTTGGTACTTGGTTTCCCCATAGGCTTGAGTCCGAGGACCATACAAGGCCTTGGTTCTGTCCAAAACTTGTAATTTTTATAATTTTTCGTGCTTGGTTTCCCCATAGGCTTGAGTTCGAGGACCATTCAAGGCCTTGGTTCTGTCCCTGGGCCCATATGCTGAACGGGCCCGGGCCGCGAATTTACTGGGCCCACAAATTAAGAGGTGTTTCCATAACCTTTGATCACGCGGTACCTTTTGGCGTCCCAGTGTTCGAGGTGCACCTTCTTGAGACTCCTTTAACCTCAGGGTTGCAGATGACGTTGGAAATCGAGCCAGAGACGTTTTGTCTGTAGCGTTCCTTGGGACGCTGCGCGAATTAAATGCCACCGGTTTACTTCTGGATATAAATGGGATAGGGGATCACTTCACTTGCACATGAACTCTCCCGTTCCCTTCAGAACTATATTTCTTCCATATCCGCGATCTCTCTTTCTAGTGCCACTGCCTCAAAGCAAGATGTTTGAGGCTTGGATAGGGATGAAAGGTCTCCGCACGCTTCAGAGGCACCGAATCCTCAAGGTGATATGGTATGGACAAGGATGGCACAGATTCAAGCCAGTCCTCCGTCTTGACAGGAGGAAGATGGTATTCCTCCTCCTTCTTTTAGTCAAAATCCGAAGCAGGTTCTGGTCATGCCAGATTTTTGGTATGTCAGAAAAAGGAATTTCCGCCATCAGCGCTGTCTGCCTTGTAGCAGGCAAATTTCTGCGGGGGCTTCCCAGCTTCCGGCTCCCTGCACCTTTTTTGTAGATGGTGTTAGCCTGAGGTCAGGTTCCCTGCACCTTTTCTTCATCGGTGCAGGCCCCAAGTTGGGTTCTTTTGCTGCCTCTGTTATGGGCGTGCAAAAGTACTGAGGAGGAATAAGGTCTCGAGGTAGTAGCCAACTTCTCCTCTGTGTTACCTCCTCGGCTTTATCTTCACTCTCTTGTATTCTTCGTTATTTACGTAGTTGGCTTCGATGTAGGCTTTGTTTCAGCTTTCCATTGTACACTGTACCGTTTCTTTGTCTTAATAAAATATGTGTCTATTTCTCTATACATATCTTTCTTCTCCGTAACCACTACTTTATGCATGAATATTAAATATGAGCTTGCCCTTAATGATATTCTAGGTAGAGAAACGCCTTAACACAGATTCCTACTAGTTTAGACTTACAAATATTATCAAGCATAACAAGATTAATTATCAATAAATTAAACTCCTGGAACTAACCGGGATAACGGCTGAGTGCTGCGCGATGCGTGCTAGAGCGATGTCCGAGTACGATAAACTCTAAGTAATTCGTCCGAGAGGGTAGCCGAGTAGCGAGGGGCTTTGGTTGTGCTTCTGGATAATATGTTGCGCCGTATCGCATCAACCTCTTTGATATTGGGGGATCAGGGGGTAGACCGAGGAATCCACGCAATCAAGGTATTAACCCATCTGTTAACGCGGAGCTCTCTTCGGATGGATTTTGAGGTTTATGTGCCATAGTTTTTTTTTTTTTTTTTTAAATAGTTGGTTCCCCATCCAGGTAGTTGGTTTCCCCAGAGGCTTGAGTCCGAGGAGCACTGCCTTGGTTCTGTCCAAAACCTAGTTTTCCACATCCAGGTAGTTGGTTTCCCAGAGGCTTGAGTCCGTGGACATGCAATGCCTTGGTTCTGTCCAAAACCTAGTTTTCCACATCCAGGTAGTTGGTTTCCCCAGAGGCTTGAGTCCGAGGACTATGCAATGCCTTGGTTCTGTCCAAAACCTAGTTTTCCACATCCAGGTAGTCGGTTTCCCCAGAGGCTTGAGTCCGAGGACTATGCAATGCCTTGGTTCTGTCCAAAACCTAGTTTTCCACATCCAGGTAGTTGGTTTCCCCAGAGGCTTGAGTCCGAGGACTATGCAATGCCTTGGTTCTGTCCAAAACCTAGTTTCCACATCCAGGTAGTTGGTTTCCCCAGAGGCTTGAGTCCGTGGACTATGCAATGCCTTGGTTCTGTCCAAAACCTAGTTTTCCACATCCAGGTAGTCGGTTTCCCCAGAGGCTTGAGTCCGAGGACTATGCAATGCCTTGGTTCTGTCCAAAACCTAGTTTTCCACATCTAGGTAGTTGGTTTCCCCAGAGGCTTGAGTCCGAGGACTATGCAATGCCTTGGTTCTGTCCAAAACCTAGTTCTCCACATCCAGGTAGTTGGTTTCCCCAGAGGCTTGAGTCCGTGGACTATGCAATGCCTTGGTTCTGTCCAAAACCTAGTTTTCCACATCCAGGTAGTTGGTTTCCCCAGAGGCTTGAGTCTGGGGGACTATGCAATGCCTTGGTTCTGTCCAAAACCTAGTTCTCCACATCTAGGTAGTTGGTTTCCCCAGAGGCTTGAGTCCGTGGACTATGCAATGCCTTGGTTCTGTCCAAAACCTAGTTCTCCACATCCAGGTAGTTGGTTTCCCCAGAGGCTTGAGTCCGTGGACTATGCAATGCCTTGGTTCTGTCCAAAACCTAGTTTTCCACATCCAGGTAGTTGGTTTCCCCAGAGGCTTGAGTCCGTGGACTATGCAATGCCTTGGTTCTGTCCAAAACCTAGTTCTCCACATCCAGGTAGTTGGTTTCCCCAGAGGTTTGAGTCCGTGGACTATGCAATGCCTTGGTTCTGTCCAAAACCTAGTTTTCTCTTTGTGTGGGATCTTGGCTTTAGGGGAGTTAACTCCTCAGCCAAGCCCCTAGAGTTTATCCATACGGTTAACGTTACCAAGTGCCTAGTTTGCTCTTTACGGGGGACCTTGGCTTTAAGGGAGTTAGCTCCTCAACCAAGCCCCTAGTCAAGAAACGCAGTCCCTAACAGAACTTTATACTAGAACTCTATAACCAACGGTTAGATATATCGAAGAAACTCTATCGACCCACTTCCTATACCAACACACAAGCCTTTCCCACAGACGGCGCCAATTGTAAGGACGCGATTCGTGGCGGACCGTAACAGTGTCGGGTTCGCACGTGAAAAGGCCCCTAACAATATCATTTGTAGAGCGTGGGTTTGGAAGGCTAGGCCTTGGTCGACAGGCGGTGGGCTTTTTGTGGTATTCATACAAGTTTCAGTTTTCCTTCACCTCTGGAGTCTTTCTCCTGGAGGTGGGCTGGGAGGCTCTGGTTTTTTGCCATTTTTCCCAACCCCTCCCCTTTAGGTTACTTCTTTTTCCTTTTATATTTTCCTGCGTTCATTGTCCTTCGTCCACGTATAGGGTCAACCTTTCCAAGATTGATACTTGTCCTATCAGCCCATATTCAAAGTCGTTGGGGGTGGCTGTAAAAGCCAAAGAATGCGGCTTTGTCAGGTTCAGAGCATTGAATGGCAATAAGGGCAACTTTCCCCGGATATTTTAGATCTTTCGTCCTGGTTTCGGTCCTATACCGTTTTTACCCTTCCTTCAGGGGGGAGGGGACTTTGGGTCTGCCGAGGACTGAGCCGTCCTCGGCGATATCCACAGGCTATTTTGTCGAGCTTGGGCCATAGCCCTCCTCGGCTTGGGCCTTCAGATTTTCCCCAGGTAGATGGGCCCGGCCCGTAAATCATTTGGGCCCCACATAATATAAAGTGTAATTTTTTTGAAAATAATTTGTTCTCCCTAAAAATTAAACAATTTTTATTTGGTCCACTCGGTCAATTGCAGTCCCCCTTTAGTCCATTTTAGACTATTTGGGCCTTAAATTGATTCTTTCTATAGGGTTTTTTTTTTTTTTTTTTTTTTTTTTTTTTTTTTTTTTTTTTTTCAAGTTTAGCTCAAAAATTCAAAATTTTTTTTTTTCATTTTTTGGTTGAAAAATATGAAATTTTATTATAGTTGGGCTAAACTCTTTAGTTTTTAGTTAAAAAAAATACAAAGAAAAATACTAAAATAGACATTAGAAATTGGAAATATAAGTCCTAAAAATGCAATAAAAATGATAAATATTCAAAAGTTTTATTCAATCCACATTGGTTCTATTCAGTCGATTCTATCCTCTTTGGTCCAATTTAGTCCTATTCAGTCCATTTGATCCTATTTAGTCCATTCTGTCTACTAAAGTTCTATTCAGTCCAATTCAGCCCATTCGGTCTCATTCAATGTGCTTTGGTCTAATTCGGTCTATTCAGTCCACATTGGCCCTATTCGGTCCACATTGGTCCTAGTTGCTGCATTTTGTACACTTTGGTTCTATTCAGTCCTATTCGGGCCATTCGGTCCAGTTTTATCCTATTTGGTCCATTTTTTCCACTTTGATTCTATTCGGTCCATTATGTCCACTTCGGTCCTATTAGGTCCACTTAGGTCCTATTCGGTCCATTCTGTTCACTTCTGTCCTATTCGGTCTATTCATTCTTATTTGGTCTGCCTTATTCCTTTTCGGTCCTATTTTCTCCATCAGGTCCTCTTTGTTCTATTTGGTCCATTTAGATCACTTTGGTTCATTTTTGTCCACTTTGATTGGTTGGCTAGTCACGTCCAACATCTTGCATACTTAATTTCTTATGCCATATAGCTAGGAAAGCAAAGAAGAGAAAAACATGTATATGAAGATAACATTTTGCCATAGCATTATTTAATGAGTAATGATTATTACACACTGGCTATTGTATACTTATTATATACAAATTACCACGTGAGTTGAAATCGTGTTTTGACAATATAATTTCAATTGAAAATGTGTGAAATGAAAACAAGATTTATTATTTCTCCAATTTAAATTGAAATCATGTGTTTTTTCACTGAGAGTGTGTAATGAAGAGTGTATATCAAAGCTTAGTCTATTTTAACTTCTCATGCACCCCCTCAATGCCACATAACTCACAAACAAAGAGACATACAATATATATGTGTCACTCACCAATGAAAGCATACAATGACAACCTCATCTCTTGCATGACTATTCACTACAAAACAATATATGTATATAATGCTAAGTGGTGTTGAAACTGCCTTGGTCCTTCCATTGCCTTCTAAAGACACAAAAATCACATCAAACATTAGAATTAAGACAACCCCATCTCTGTCAAAACAAAGACCTCGACAAAATCGATTCAAGCAAAAAAACAAGATAGTCACATAGATGGTTAGATAGATAGATAGATAGATAGATAAATCCCATTGGAGAAAACACAACCACTAATAATAAGACTACTAAAAATAGCACCGACACAACTACCAACAAAAACAAAGATGGTAATTCAACTTCAAAGTTTGTGGACAAGAGCAAGAGCAACAAAAAGGAAGAACAGCAAGAGATAACAGAAGGGAATACTAGTGATATGGGTGTGGCTACTGATATAAGGAAGAACTTTGGAGCCATAAAGGAGAGGGTATTGGAGAAACTAGCTGCAGCTTCTGTCCCAGCTGATGCTTTGGACAACGCGAAACACTTCTTGGAGGGTGTGGTTAGAGATGTGACTGTGGCAGCTCAAGGCCTCACCAAGGATGCCTTGCATCGTATTAAGACACGTCTTGTTGATATCATGCCTTCCCTCTCTCCAGCCATCACCAGAAAGGTCTTCCTCTTTCTCTTTCTCATACAATTATGATGTGTAATTGTGATTTTTTGATTGGGCCAAAATGTGGTGTTAGTTCCTAAACTTTAGCTCACGAGCGATTTTATTTAGTCCTTGAAATTAAAATTAATTCAAAGACTTGAAGTGATCAATTTTAGTCCCTACCAAACTTAAATTGATGTATTTTAGTCCATGTAAAGTGATTATATGCTAGTTTTTAGTTTTTAGTCCCCTATTAATTTAAACTTAGGGGACTAAACTCCCTCGTGAACTAACTATAACAGTGTATTTAAGGATTTTTCTTTAGTTTAATAAATATAAGCTTATCCTATTTTCAAGTAGACTGTACATATTTAATTATTTATCTGGTTTTGCATAGATGTTCAGCAAATAACAGTGAATTTCTAAATTCATCAATAGGATTTTGCAAGTAAGATGAGATAATATAAATGAATGAACAGAAAAGACTCAAATCCTAGAGGTGAGGTGACTAAACTCAAATCCTAGAGGTGAGGTGACTAACACTTTCAAGACGTGAGAGGTGCACGTGAAAAATTTGTCTCATTAAATCTATATATTAAAAAAATGCACTACAATAATTTTTTTTTCCTTGACTCTTTATAAAGCAACATTTCATAAGTGGCTGACAATGACTTGGATAAAGGGCGTAAAAGTTGTTTTAAAAGTTTGCATCCACCCTCTTCCTTTTCTTTCTCCCCATTTTGGGTAGAGTATGTATCTAACTCACCAATTTGATCCAATTTAATTCAATTTGCTGCCTTGGATTGGTTTTTATGGGTTGATACTTTCTTTTTGTCATGTGTTGGGTCGAGTTTGGATTGATAGTTTTATATACTCATCTGATCCAATCTAACACAACATATATTTATAAAATTATTATATTACACTTATTTCTAAGAATTGATTTTAATGTATTTGAAAATTTGGAATATAATTTTAGCACATTATGCAAACTGTAATAATTTATTAATAGAAAAGTGTTTTAAATAGTGAATGCAAATCTTTTTTTTACTAGTGATGCAATGTTTAATCTAAAATCTCCACCCCACTCTAGTTGGCTTCTATGCTTGTTACGAGTTGGGATGAGTTTGAGTATTTCTCAACCCAGTGAGGTCGGATCAGGTTGGAAATTCTGCAATCTGATTCTGATCCAACTTGACGCATGCATGCCCCCAATTTTAGGGAGATTATGTTTTGCAGGCTTGGGTGGAAAATCATTCTCTTTTTTCTTTTCTCAAAAAAAAAAAAAAAAAAAAAAAGAAGAAGAAGAAAAGAAAAACACCAATCTTCCCCCATTTTTCATCCTTTCCCTTTCCATCCTAGTGGACTTTTCCTTTTAATCCTATTCCTTACAGTAAGAATATATTTATTTTAATATTTCAATAAAATTATTGTGTTTGGTAATATTATTTTACCCGGTGATCATCTTTTCTATGATTCTATTCAATATGAAGTATGAAACTTAGTCAAGTGATTACTTCAAAAGGTTTTTAATTTGAATCGAGTACATTTTTGTTCATTGCATAACCTATCCATAAAATTTCTAATTTTTATAGCAGTTCCAAGTAAAAATTAATTTTAGTTTATTGATGTTTATTTAATTTTAATGTAAATATTGTCATGTTTATATGACAAAGAACAGATGGTAGATGATGCAGAGAAGGAAGCTAATGGAGATCAGACAGAGTCTGCAAGTGAAGAGGATGGAGCTCATGATCAACCACCACATAATGGCAAGGCCCCATATATGTCCCCAGCTTCCTCTCTGTTTGCTTCTCTGGTTAATAAACCATTTTCAAGGCTTTGATGAGAATTTGAATAGCCCCACCCCAACTATTTTGTTTTCCTATCTTTTCTTAATTAGTTCAAATATGAGGTATATATAACATATACAGTCAAATAATGGAACAAGAAAAAAGGAGAACTGTTCAAGTTGATAAAGTTCCAAAGGATGAGATTGAGGTGCCAGATGAGGAGCAGCTTTTCTTTCAAACCTTCTTTTAGGTTGTAACAAGAATAATGGAAAATGTTTGTTTTCATGAATGTGTTTTTTCTCTCTCTTTCTTTGATTTTCTATGTGTTAATAAAAGTCTTAAATGATGTTGAACTTGACTTTCCTCCCAAAGGAAAATTATTAGATGTCACACAAATTTTCTTGTAAATTGTCACATTTGGTTTTGGAGATGAGATGATATAAACAAGGAGATACATGTGGTGAGGAGAAACACATAGTAATTAGATTGATTCTGTGTTTCTTTTTCAATTTTTTTGCAATTTGATATGGATTTTTAATATATGACGAATGATTACATTACCCCATATGTATCTTCTTGGGTTGAAATTTTATTATTAAGTTTGATTAGCAAAGTTTAGTAATGTGGTAATAATTCTGTTTCATTGGTATATTTGATGATAGCACATATTAAATTTATTAATATATATATTTTTAACTATCCAAAATAAAAAGTGCAAGATAATGATGTGGCTCATACATGCACTAGCAATGAAAACAATAAATTAAGAGTAGAAACTTAAATGTTTATTTATTTAGAAATTGAGTTATTTTTCAAAAATTATTTTATAAAATTATTTTATTTTCTCATATTTGGTAGCATCTTAAATGAGTTGAAAAACAAAATTTTAACTTTTCTTATTTAGCTTTTTGTAAGACTGAGATATAATTTTTTTATTTTTTATAAAAAGTTTAATGAAAAACAATATTTAAAAATAAGTTTTATATATATATATATATATATATATTTTGACACATTTTTTTGATGTTATCAAACATTAAAAAACACAAAAAACTATATTTACATCTTATTTTCCATCTAAAGACGATGAATATTTATATACTGAACAATAAACTAGTAGGTCTATTGATTCTCAAAAAAAAAAAAAAAAAAAAAAAAAAACTAGTAGGTCTATTCAAATATGATAAGAGCATCCTTTCCTATATAAGAACAGGAAGGCCCAATAAAACCCGCACACAATAATACTAATAGTCTAATATATGTTGGTGGCGCCGACATTCTCTCAGTTGGGCTGTGTGGTTCGGCCGAAGCCCATAAATTTTTTTTTTTTTTATTTTTTGTCTTTCATAACTAGTTAAAAATAATAAAATATGAGGTATGTATAAATGGAACAAGAAAAGGAGCATCGTTCAACCAAGCATAAATTGACATATGTACAGCCACAAGGGTCAATAGGAGGGCATAATTAAATATTAACATAAATTTAAATATAAATTGAAGAGTAAATAAGCTTTTTAAAGTTTAACCCTTCTGATATATATAAAGCATAAATTGACATATGTACGGCCACAATGGTCAATAGGAGGGCATAATTAAATGTTAACATAAATTAAAGAGTAAATAAGGTTTTTAAAGTTTAACCCTTTTGATATATATATATCCCTCTCCATTTGTTCAGAAGACTTAAATTTTGTCTAATAGGTAAAACTTCTTCTCAAATAGAAGAATAGTTGAGCTCCCCAATTATCCAAAGACTTGTAATTTATCTAGTAGACAATGAACTACTCTCTACAAATAGAATAGATGTTAGCCCATTTCAAAACAAAGCTTTTACATTTGCTCTTCATTCTCATTCTCAAGCTACGTGCTTTTGGCCTTTTTCTCTTCAATATTGTTGTCAGCCTCATTGTTTAGTTAATATTAACAAAACAAAACTCATCTCAACATAGTCACACAAAACTGAAAACCCTCACAGCTAGTAAAAACAAATCTATCCCTTTTTTTTCCATCTCATTGCTGCTATAGTAGAGTAGTGAACTTGGAAGTGTGTGAGGATGTGGGTTTGTGTTGGGGGATAATTCATTAAAATATTTAAAAAATAAATAATATGACTGATAAAGTGGATGTTGCTTAAAATAATAGTGGAATTTGTTTTTCTTTAATGTGAGTAACATCTACATAATTGAGAAAAAAAATTAAGGTTCTTTTTAGGTTAATTCTTGAGTCATATTAAAGATATTAGTAATTTAAAATTTAGGACACTTGTAGCAACAAATGTTTTTTTTTTTTTTTTTAAATGCAAAATGTTCTTCTTTAATGATTTGATGATGGTGGCTGAATTTAAGATGCCTGTAGCAACATTTAGAATTCATAATTTGATGATAATAGATTAAATTTATTCTATGAAAGATTATCGTCATGAAAAAAAAAAATATATATATATATATATTTGGATATTATGTATGTCTATAGTGAATTAGACAATTTATGGATATATTATAGTTGATAACTTTGTATTCAATATATTTGTGAATTATGATTATTGTATAAATACTATAACTCGGTCCCCAAGTTAAAAATCCTGGCTACGCCCTGTATATTGAAACTAACCTTTCTATATTTAAGTGAATATCAGACAAATGATAGAAAACTTGATAAAATGTTGGTTATGAATTTTCTTTGTATGTCATCACCAAGTCATTTATTTAACAAAGCTTTAGGAGCACAGTCATGAGCTTCTTTTAGCAACAGAACTATTCACTTTAATAACTCTACAAAGACACTACCGTTGTAGAAATATCATACAAAAGAGGAGCAATTTCATTTCTAGTGTCTTCTCTGGATTCCAAAAGCTAGATTATTAAATGTCTTTAAAGCATCATTGGCCAATTTTTTAACAAGCAAATTGAACCCCGCTTACACACAAAACCAAGTCTATCCCATAACATCCAGAACATTGCAACATCACAAAGTGTATCAAGAACCCATGTACCACCTTAAACGCAATGCACAGACCATCAATTTTTGGTAACAAAAGACCTTTATTTTTTAAAATTTTAGTAATTGAACGTCCCCAATATCCTTTTTTTTTTTTTGGTCGGTGGGATGTTTTCAATGGACATGTTAAGCATCAGTTAGATCCCTCTCACACATTAGATTAAGGAAGAATGGATTATCTAAGGTCTTTGTTACAGCCCTAAGAGTGTATAAATACTGACACCTTCTACAAAAAATCCATATCTATCAATAAACATATTCGAACTCTTATAGCCAAGAGCCTTGTAGCTTAATGATATTGTCTGCTCTTTTCTAAGAGAATCAGGTTCAAATCCCCCTAACTATCAAGTAATCAAGTAATTAATATATATATATATATATATGAGATTTTATAACTTATACATACATTCCTATGAAAATCACCAACAATATTCATGTCTAGCGTGTGGATCGTCATATGTGATGTGATTTAAGTGAGCAGACACGCGCAAAGACTTCCTTTAGTTGATGTGTTTTGAGCAAAAAACAGATGCATAAATGCGACTAATAAAGCTGCAAAACTTTTTAGATAGTAAGCATTCAGTAAACAAGTCTAAAGTTAAATGCCTTTGTTTAACAGAGGGGCTGAGCATGAATTTTCTGTGGTTAATTCATGCTGATTCAGCAATATGTTTTGAAACACTTTCACGGATAAACATGATAAGTTACACTAACAAACAAGAGTAAAGATACAAAGAATCTAACATATTTTTCAACTGCCCATGACTCAATTTTCATAAGAATGTCACTTCCATAGGTCAAAACAATGAGATGAGACAAATTAAAAGTCAAAAGTTGTGAAGGCCTTAAAGCATCTGGATGATATTGGATCCAAATAAAGATTTCAGATGCAATCATCAGAATTCCACAAACAAAAGTAGATGAAAAGAGCTAACTTAATGGGATCCACCAGAAAAAGTGATGTAAGGGCTACTTGATTTATAGGAAATGGTAATATGCAGTTTTATGTAGGCAGAGACAACATAAGAGATAAACATTTGTTATGTCATATAGCAAGGAAAGCAAATATAAACATCCATTAGTGTTAATATCTTTAAAGATTGTTATTATAAAAATAAAAATAAAGAAATAATTGAAAAGAATATGCTCTTTGTTACACATTTGACTGGATGTGTTTTATATCCTCATAATATAATGGGTAATGATTATGACATACTGGTTATTCCACACTCATCAATCATTGTACACACTGTTATGTGAGTTGAAGTTTTGAAAACACAATTTCAAGAAAAATTGTGAAATGAAAACATGATTTTTTTCCATTTTCATAATTTTGACTAAAATCGTGTTTTTTCATTGCAAGTCAGTGTTTGTACAGAGTGTGCAATGAAGAGTTTGTAACAACAATTGGCCTATTTTAACTTCTCATGCAACCACTCAATACCACATATGGCATAACTCACAAAAAGAAAAGAAAAGAAAAAAAAAAAAGGCACATTCCATATATACGTGTCACTCTCCAATGAAAGCATACCATGACAACCTCATCTCTTGCATGACTATTCACTACAAAACAATACATGTATATATAATGCTAAGTACTTGATTCTATTTTTCAAACTTTTTCTCATAAACAAACAGGAAAATAAATTAATAAATGTCAATATAATTAAATTCCAAATAAGCATAAAACACAAGATTAAACACAATAATTAAATTAATTCTATTTTACTACTATTTTTTAGACCTCTGTTTTTTAAGTATTTTATTGTTCAGCGCCCACTGTTTTCCTCTGGCCACGTGGTGCAACATTGTTGGACAGTACATGCCAAGGCAGCTCATGGCCCACAATCCTTTTTACTTCGCAAAATAGGCTTACAACCCTTATATTTTGCACATCATGTAATGGTCTCATGCCTTGTATTATTTCTTCACCTCATGAATTGGGCCCAGGCCTCATATTATTATCAAAATCATGTGATAGGCTCATGATCCATATCTCTCTTGCCTCGCAGGTTTGGCTCAGAACCCCTATTTTTTATGGGAGTTGAACTTGCGCCAAAAACCTCCAAACCCTCGCTAGAACCTTACTCAAGAGAGGTCCTCCTTTTTATATATAAATAAATAAATAAATATATAAATATATATATATATATATAATTAACTTGTACCTCAAAAAATAATAATAATAAAGAATTAGAAGTACAAACAACTTTCAGGCGAAAGACTAAAAAAATACTTTCAAAAATTAGATTAAATTTCTGCATGTTGCACATTTCATCAAAAATTCTATGTACAATTTGAAGGGAATGTAGGAAAGTATAATTTACTTTTTATATCATTGAAGACCAAAAATCAAGTTAATGATTGCCAAATAAGATAAAATAACATGAATAGTTGCTAGAAAAAGTTGGGAGATTGAAGTAACTAATTAAACTACAATTTAAAACTCAAAATATCATTGTCTTTTGTTGGTAATCCATGTTATAAACATATATTCCATTTTAATGTATTATCACATAAAAAATTTGAAGTCAAATGTCTTATAGGTCAATGACATGATATCATCTCTTTTATAGGCTCCTCTTCTCCATTGTTGTAATTACCAAAATAAACCAAAAAAAAAAAAAAAAAAAACTTTCAAAAAATAAGAAAATATAGTTTTTTAGGGTATCGCCATATGAATATAGGTTATAACTTATAAGGGGGAACTACATAAGCTTTAGAATCTTCTCACTTCCTTTTTCTCAGTCACTTTATCACAACTTTCTATAACTCCTCAATGTCCCATATATATGAGCCCAAATAAATTGAACTAGTTATGACTTGAGAGATGATCATCTTAAAGTAAACCATTAGTATCTCTTTGGATAGTTGTCTTCTTATACCATGTCAACTTTATGATACTCAATATTCTTTTTGAAAGTTTTGTTAAGTATTTCTTAGTTATCTTTTAGGTAAATTATTCTTATTCAATTATTGAAGTCTAAAAGAATGTCACTGGCATTAGCCATGTCCAAGGCACTTTAAGGCCCTTAAAATTTGTTAGCAAAAATTGCCCTACATATGTCACCGGCATTAGCCATGTCAAGGCACTTTAATGTTTACAATAATGTTTCAAAAAATGTCAACTAATAAAATAATTGCTAAAATCATGCTAAATGACAAAAAAAAAAAAAAAAAAAAAAACCCCAGAATTTATTTCTTTCGTTTGACCCCTTGAGTGTCATCCTTCCCAATAGTTTAATCAAACTCGCTATTGGAGCTTAAACTTGGCCTAGTTTCGGTCAACTGAAATTCATTTTCAGTTTCAAAAAAAAAAAAAAAAAAAACTTATTTTGGCCCACTTTTATCGAATGTTCACTAAAAGCTGTTGATACAAATACTAAACTACAAGTAAGCCAAGTAATATTACTAAATTTTATCTTGAAAGTTTTTAATACCCTTGAAATAAGTTAAAACACGCTTGAAATAAATATATTAAAAAAAAGGCGGTTAGTTTTGTCACTTAAATTTTACATTTTTCAATCCTCTAAATTACAACCCCTAATAAAAATACCAAAATTTTTTCAAAACTTGAAAAAAAGTTCAGAAAAACAAGCTTTCTCATATCTCATCACTCTAAACTTATCACCCCATCACTCATAATCGTAAGAACATTCATATTAGTTCGTGCAAAAATTTTTATCTATTTTAACATAAGAATCTACTTTTTATATTTTACATACTCACTTTTCAAAACACCCCACATTAAATTATCTAGTTTACACTATATTTCATTAAAATATTAATTTTTCTTGATTTAAAAAAAAAAATTTCATTTCTTTACACACAACAACTACCATTCACTCTCGTCATTCATTCTCGAGATACGTACAACTAAATATAAAATTTACACAGTCACTTAATGAAAAAAGAAAAAAACAAAGAGTATTATGTATAATTTATTTCTAAAAAATTGACATTTATTTATTTTTTTCATATGAAAATACGAGTCAGTTCGAATTGCCCATAACCCAATTAGCCAAACCCATTGTTAATCCGTTTAAAATGCCGTTTAACCTACAATATAATTAAACCTAACTCAATCCGACCTGATAATTTGCCAATTCTATTTATTTTTTAAGATTAACCAAAAAAAAAAAAAATTTCGCATGACCAAAGACAGGTCTATTTGGCTCAAAATGTAGTGAAGTTATCACTAGTAGTTAAAAACACAAAAAATTTTCCCACTTCATTCAAACCAACGTCAGCCGTATTAAAAAAAAAAAAAAAAAAAAAAAAACTATTTCTCTCCCATAAACAAAAACCAATATAGCTAGAGCTAAAACTTGACAAACGCAGATCAAAACCATGAATATATTGACAATTTCCTCCCCCCAAAACTCATCTCTTAAACGCGAGTCTCCAAAAAAATGACCCTATCTAAATCCACGTAATTTTTTCTTCATTCTTGCAAACGCAATAGGAGGTAAGAATTTCGAATGAATCAACCTAATTCAATGTTTAGAATGTCCACTTAGGTTTTGATTTGTTCATTGCTTTGCATTCTTGTTAATTGTTTAGATGACTTAGTTGCTTGGAATCCAATGGCATTGCTCTTACTTAGACGTTATCAAAGAAAGAAAGTCACCAAGTCACTATGGGGGTTCTAAACTAGGTTCTCCTCTTTAAGAGAATTAAGCAATACTATTGATCCACAATACTCTTTAACACTTTTGATACAAATTTTTGTAGATGCTTCGATTGTCTCTTCATATTTAGAAACAGTATACACACACCCACATGCATGCATATAACAGCGTATATATAACAGTGCATGCATATAACAGTGTCTTCATTGACAGTTACTGTTGTTTTGTTTTGATTGTGTGCTTATTTAGGTTGTGGAATTATTGTGTTGTTGCAGTTGAGCTTTTCTATATACTGACTATGTTTTTGTTTCAGTACCAATGCAGGACATTGAGATGATAAATGCTGAAATTAGTTGGCCTAAGGCAACTAAACTGTGGAATACCTTCCTTGCTAGGTTCATCCAAGAGTCTACTCTAGTTATTGATAGAAAATGGGGTACTGTTGCTCCCAGAGAAAGAGAGATTGGAGCTGCGTTTTTTGGTAGTAAGCATGATGCTGCTCAATTCATTTTACAAAATCTGACTGTAAGTTGTTTCTTCCCTTTCATTTTATGTGTATAGTACTTTATTTTCTTGTTTCTTTATAGTTCATCCAATTTTTCTCAAACAACTGAAACTTGATCTAGTTTTTTTGTTATTTTCTTTACACTAGCTTTTGAATCTAGAAGTTCACTACAACAAAAAAATGTTTATTACAACGAAAAAAATTGTTGTAATAACATCAAAGTCATTGCAATAGTTTATGCAAAATGTTGCAATAAAATTTGAGGTAGTAGGTTTGTGTTAAAAAAATCTTGTTGCAATAAATTTTAAATATTTTAATGACGATTTTGATGTAATATTATATTTGTTGTTATAATAAACAATTTACTACTTCAAATATCTTGTAGCAATAGACTATAATTTGCTATAGACTATAATTTCACGAATTTTATTGCAATAGATTGCAAATAATTGACAAATATAATTTTGGTATTAGGTTATTGTAATAATATATTTGTTGCAACTTCATGTTTGTTATTGCAATAGATTGTAAAATAATTGATATTTAGTTATTGCAATAATATATTTGTTGCAATAAGCTAACACTTTGAAATTTCTATTGTAATAGATTGCAAAATAATTGGTACCAAGTTATTACAATGATTTCTTCAATTTAAGTTATTACAAAAAATATTTCTTAATGCAATTTAGTATTAAAGCCTCTATTGCAACTAAAAATTACAAGTTATTTTAACTAATTATTATTAATGTAATAATTTACCACTTTTAAATTATTGTTGCAACGAATTTTAATTTGTAGATGTAATATTATGTCTAATATTACCACTTGATGTAATAGACTTATTTTGATGTAGTGGTTGATGGGGGCAGATGGGTTTTGGCTCCACGTTATGATTGGAACACATTTTTTACAGTCAAAGATCAAGGTCCAAAAACAGTTTGCTTTGCTATTTCCGTCATCTCTATAGTTGAGTCTTTATAAAACCATTTATGGAAATGATATTACCATAGAATTGGAGGAAATTTTATACTGTCATCCACATGATTTCTCAAATGGTGGACTTAGTGACTTCTGCTTGGGATACCTAATGACGCATGGCTTACGCTCAAAAAGACCTAAAAATAAAATCATAACTATTGATGGTTTTGTGAGGATCCCTAACTTTAATGAAGGATATTTGTTGGTAGGAGTGGCTCTTCAGCTAGTAATAGCACATATGAAGGTTGGGCAAATATTTCAAAACTGGAATGGATGTGGAATCTATGAAGGAGAGGATGATGCACTTGAAAAAATAGATGACCCTTATGTTTGGCATGCAATAGTGATAAGGGGATATGATGAAGAAAATGGTCAAAAGTATTTTGACATTTAGAACTCTTGGGGGAGGAGGCGGGGTAACGAAGGACGAATGAAATTAGCACGTGGTCTGCGTGATGAGAGAGGGGTCAACGGATTATACACGTGTTCAATTTCCCCCAATTTATATGAAGGGTGGACAATTTTTTATCATCGCATGGTAAGCTATAGATTTTATTTCTATTTCAATTTGTTCAAAATAATTGTAACTAATATCTATTAAGGATAGTTTTGGAAACTTATACATTTTTTAAAGGCATATAAGACAATAAATAATGTTCCCTTAAAAAATTTGATTTTTGAAACAGGATAAAAAAATTAGGATTTATTGCACCTAAATCTTTTAGATCAGATAATGCAAATTTAGCAATATAATAAACTCTTACGGCAACCTATACTAATTCACTATAGTGTAACGCAGAGATATACATGATTAGCAACGTGAACATACATGAATATAAAGAGTACAATGAATTAAAAGTATAGGTTGCCATAGGAGTTTGGTGTGTTGCAATATATATTTTTTATTGCACTTGAATCTTTTTGATTCAAATAATGAAAATTTAGCAATATAACAAACTCCTATGGCAACTTATACTTATAGCAACTTATACTTTCAATTCACTATAGTGTAAGGTGGAGATATACATAATTAGTAATGTGAATATGCATGAATATAAAGACTAGTGAATTGAAAGTATAGGTTGTCATAGGAGTTTGGTGTGTTGCAATATATATATTTTTTTATTACACTTGAATCTTTTAGATTTAGATAATGCAAATTTAGTAATATAACAAACTCTTACAGCAACCTATACTTTCAATTCACAATAGTGTAAGGCTGAAACTACCCAATTCATATACCAAGACATATTCTTCCTAAATAATTAAGTGTATGCCATGCATCATAATGTGCTCTAAACAAAAGCAATCCATAAGTACAAAGTCTTTTTTAATAGCTTTTTGGTAACTTACATTTGTTCTTCTTGAGAATAATTACTCTTCTTTATATCAACCCTCATTGGCGATTGTGGTGCTTCAATTTAGTTGTGGATTGCATGTATTCTTGTTATTTTTGTGTTGGCATTACTCTACGTATATTTATATCTATACTTATGAATAATGGACCTTAATTAGTGTTGAGCCTAAATGAAAACCAAACAAAGGCAATCCCACGAATGTGAATTATCTATAGGCCAAGAATGTATTGGCCCTTTTAGTAACTTAATCAATTAATTTAGCTAAGTGAAATTAATTAGATTCAATTATATGTAATAAGCGTGGTAGCACAAACAAATCACCAACTAAGTTAAATGCAGCGGAAAATAAATTTGACATTGGTGATTTGTTTACGAATGGGGAAAACCACCGAGGCAAAACCCCACCAGGTGAATTTAAGGTTACCACTCCCTAAAATCCACTATTATCAAAACAAGCGGTTACAAGTAAAAGAATCCCAGTACCTAATATCAACCTACAGTTGAACCCTTACCCTAATATCCAATTGGACTTGTGATGTAGCGGCAATCTCTCCATTTAATGCCCGACTCCCAGTACGTGACTATCCAATGATGCATGGATCCCAGTACATGACTAACTAATGATGCACAGATCTTAGTAGGTGACTAACTCTACAACAACCCTTTGATTGTCGTAGTTGATTTGTAGTAGCTTCACATAGAAATACCAATAAAATCTTCAATGATGGTGTGAGAGTCTTTGCTTGGTTATAGAACCCAAAGGCGTACAAGAAATACAACAAGATCTCTTTCTTCTGTAGGAGGAGGCTAGGGTTTCAAAAAGAAAACCTTATGAAACTCTCTAGGGTTTGGTTTTTCTTTTTCCACCTCCTTTAAATAGGAGCTTAATGGGCTCTCCTATTTCAAATAGGTTTACACAAACCTTGGGCTTTCCTAGTCCAATAAGGATTAATGGAGGAGGGGGCATTTGAATTTTGAACTTCGAATGTTTCTACTCGAAATAATAGTAGGTTTTATAACTTACAAGACTCTTCGCCTATCTAATTTATACTTAACACAACTTGAACTTGTGAAACATTGGTCAATTTGGATAGAAGAATTTGGATTTCAATTTTTAATTTAAATTACTTGACTATAAAGTATGAAATGATATAATATTTTTTTTTCTATTGAAGAAATTTACAAAAGGATTTGAACGTTATTAATATGTGAAATGAAAACCATTTCGTGTAAGATGTCATTTTAAATTCATGATAGATATAACAAATGTTTTTGTTTGAACAAATTATTCAAAGCTCATATTACCACGTGTAGTTAAGTTTATACAAAACAATTCTTACTAATAATTATTTTTCAAATCTCTTGCTTTGAAATCAATTCCAAATGCAAACACAAACCCAACGCAAATGTAAGAGTAAGAGTAAACTAAATTAAAATGGAAGGTAGTTCCCTTTCCAAACTCCTTGATACATTGTTCTTCCCTTCTTCACCATTGGCTTGCCTCAATACTACAGTCCTAGTCTCCTAGTCTTCTTCACCATTGGCTTTCCACTATGACTTGAATGGATTCTCCTGCCTTGTATGTAAACTAGTTTAGCAATGAATGTTGGAGTATTACCATTACTTCATTTTCACAATGAAACGGTCCTTGGTGAAGAAGAGCTTATTGTGGGGTTTGATAGTTCTAGTTCAAATTCATGGACACAAAGGTTGCTTTGAAGAAGAGAGGATGGGTTTGCTAGAAATCAAGGAGATTGTCAGGTCCAACACCAATTATGCAACTCATCTTCTTCCTTCATGGGTTGATGACCATAAGAGTGAGTGTTGTGAGTGGGAGTGAGTCACCTGTGTTAGGTTTTTAGACCCTTCAACACAATATGTTTAACCTAATATTAAGCCAAGTTGATTAACAAGTTTGTTATTCAAGTCTAGGTTAAACTATTGTGAGCAAAACAAATATAATGCGGAAAGTAAAAAACATAAAGATCTGATGACCTAGGAAAATCAAACCGGTAAAAAACCTAAAGAGGATTTAACTTAGCTATCCTCAAGGTAAAAATAGATCTACTATGAAAGAATTGAAGTTTGTACAATAAGATTTAGACTACTAATATCCTAATGCTACGTAGTGTAAAAAACTTACAACCATGACCACGTGACAGCTTCGAGTCCATGGACTACTTCTTTCCTTTGAATCTACACCAGCACAAGTTCTCCTAGTTGTGACTTTGAGACACCTCTCAAAGGTTTTGGATCTCCTTGAATGTTCTTTATGCAGCAACTGAATCACCTACCAATTCTTGATGTGAATCTTAATCTTGGTAGTACTATGCGTGTGTTCTAAGGTAAACATCTCTTAGATCTCACAAAAGATTAAACACACAACACCATAAAGACCTCTAAAATGTGGTTAGAGTTTTTCCTTTTATATTAGGAGTGAAACATTTAACCCTACACGTCATATGGGCTTGGGTTGCGTTTGAAAATTCTGTAGAAAATTTCTGATCCACGATTCTTGATCGATCGAGTCTATTCTTCGATTGATCGAGCCTTGAAGAATTTGAACAGTAATTTCTTGCAATTACTCGATTACAAACTTACATAAAAAAAAATTTTGAGCAAGTCTAAACCTAGACTAAATATTTTGATCATGGTTTGCCAACATATACAAAATGAAGTTCTAATACATTTAGTTCTTAAAGCCTTAGAACCCAACAACTTGCAACTCCACCATTGGTCATGTAACCAATAGTAAATAAAACGACACCGTCTTTGCTTAATTCAAGCCAACATAAGTTGATGGTTCTTTTCCTATTTGTTTTTTGTTTTTTTTTTTTTTTGATGAAATGGTTCTTTTCCATTTGTGAATCAATCTTATGAGTAAATTTAATAAAATCAATTCAAACAAGTTGTATTTGCTTCTCTTTAATCCCCTTTCTACTTGTGGAAGATCCACAAGAGTTCATTTATCAACCCTGTTAGGTTCTAAGTACTTAGGAACTAATGTATTAGAACTCTAATTTGTATTGTTGGCAAACTATGATCAAAACAGGTTTTTAGTCTTGTTTTAGACTTGCTTAAAGTATGTGTTTTATGTAAAGTTGGAATCGAGTTGCTGTAGAATTCATTGTGCAATTCGGTTTGGCTTGATTGATCAAGAATTAGACTCGACCGATCGAAAGTCGGGCAGAATGTTTTTTTTGCAGAATTTCCAACTCAGCCCTAAGCTCATATGACATGTAGGGTTTTATGTTTTGCCCTAAGTATAAAAGGGAAACCCTAGTCACGTTTTTGAGGTTACTCTATTTGCTGTGCGTGTGAATCTCTTGTGAGATTTGAGAGGTGGTTGCCTTCACACATGCTTAGGATTATCAAGAAGGAGATTTCATTGAGAGCTTGATGATCATTTAGTTGCTGCACTAAAGAGCTTAAAGATATGCAAGCGAGAGTGCTTGTACTTGTTGGAGAATCCAAGAAAGAAGGAGTCTGTGATCTCGGAGTTGTCACGTGGTCGTGATAGTAAGTTTTCTACATGAGGTAGCAATAGGATGTTAGTGGTCTAAGTCGCTATTGTAAAACTTCGATTCTTTTATAGTGGATTCAGTTTACCTTGAGGATAGCTAGGTTAAATCCTCCCCAAGTTTTTACCGGTGTGGTTTCCTGGGTCATCATATCTTTGTGTTTTTTACATTCCGCACTTTACATTGATATGATTATATGATTGTGTTAACCTAGATCTGAAATTTGGACTAAGTAATCACTTGGCTAATTAACTAGGTTAATCCAACTGTGTTTTATGGATACCCTAAGGACATTATTTTAGGAAATATCCTTAGAAAATTTTTATGCGAAAAGAAAAAAGCAATTGTTTTTTTTTTCTTCAATTTTTTATATTTTCCATGAAAATGATATCAAAATTTTCCTAAAATTATTCATTAACAAATGTTCTAAGGACACCATTAATAGAACTCAACAACAAAGTATTTAATAAAAAATATAACTCACTCTAGGTCCCAAAATGAAGGAATCTGTGCCTGATATGGGTCTCATAAAATAACTTCCCTAGCTCTTCATGATTCTTGCTAAGGCACAAACGCAGGTATTTTTCTCCCTATATATAGGTCTGTTTGGATACCATTTATTGTTGAAAATTGAAAACATTGTAACAAAATAATTTTTAAATGTGTGAATATTGCCGTAAGACCCAGTTTAAAAAAAAAAAATTTACTGGAATTTGTATTTACGGATCCTATGAACAGTACATGGGACCCACAGAAAAAACACAGATACACATTTAAAGTGGAATACAAACCCAGCCATAATTATACTTTAAGTTGTAATGGTCGAACGATTTATAGATCTTGAAAACAATGCATGGCGTCATTTGTTCATAAATCATACTAGACGTTTCTTTTTGCCTAGCATAGACTATAGAACCTGATGAAGTGTAGATTTGTCAGTTGCAATGAACACGTCCAGATGGAGTTGGATATTCGTTTGCATCACCGTGGAAGTAGCAATTCCTCACAATGGTCACCGGTGTGGTGCTTGCCACAACGCCTCCGATGCCAAAGTCAGTATGAGAAACTTATAACAGATAACAGAGTAAAAATAATTAGGGATGCTGTTTTTGTGTCAGAAACAATGTACCTTCTGTTGGAAGTGTGAGGGTTATATATATATATATATATATACATTCTCTTAGCTCCTAGCCGTTGTGGCTATTATGGTGGTCTTAATTCCCCTTTGGGTAACACCTTACCCCAAGTAAATGTGGGCTTTAATGGGCTTCCAACGGTTTGCACAACTGGCTTTTTAACCGCCTGACTCATTTATTGACTGTATTGAATGACTTTTCTACCTTCATCAGCGGCATGGTTGTATCGTCAGGGATGCTTAGTTGTTTCGTCTGTGAAGGTTACTTCGTCAGTATTAATGACTTCGTCAATCCCGTTAGAACCTATAGACTACATATATATAGACAATGGAAAAGGAATCGAAAAGTACATAAGTTTTTTATTAAAAAAATAAAAGAAAAAGACTCGTCTATAACACGAGATAGATTTCATTTTTATGGGCTATATAATATAATATAACATAACACGAGATTAATTTAGATTTTGAAAAATAGGCATTAATAATTACGTATTTAGGAAAATAGTTAAAATTATTATAAATTTTAACTACATAATACTTATAAGTTGATATGACAAAAATATATATGGTGTCACTTAAAATTTAGTAAAATTTGTAGTTCCAATAACATCACTCTTTATTTGTAATATTCCTAATTCCTATTATTTTGTATCTTAAAAAGAACCCCTATTATTTTAATGAATCATAATGCTGTTTATATATCATAATATATGTGTCTAGCACAAAAACTGCACCTTAAAAATGTGGCAATATTATATCATATTACTATAGTAGCTGCAAGGGCGAAGCTATAGCATGGCTTGGGGGGGTGGGGGCACCCAAAATTTTAAAAAATTATTTTATATTATGTATAAGTATTAAAATTTTAAATATTTGGCTACAAAAATAGAAGTTAGGCCCCCCCAAATGTTTGAGTTAGTCCAATAATGCTCTTAAAAACCAATAGAATTTGTCAATTGGTCTAGTAGTTATAGAGACAAGATAGTTTTTGTTTCCTCTAATTCGTTTTTTATACATGTTTAATATCAAATTAGACAGTTTTTATGGGGTCCGTTTGGATTGAGCTTATTGTTACTGAAACTGAAAACTGAAAACACTGTAGTAAAATAATTTTTAAATGTGTGAATAGTGTCGTGGGACCTATGAACAGTACATAAACAGTGCGTGAACAGTGCGTAAATAGTGTTTTTTGTCTCCTGCACAGTGATTTTACTGTTCACGTGTAGAGCAAAAAAAAAAAAAAAAAAAAAAAAGGCATGAAAACACAGGGCTGAAACGCAACTTTCAGCCCTGCCCAAACGCTCACATATACTCATTAGAGTTTAAAAAATGATAAGTTTCCTTAAAAAATTATCTTGCGAATATATATATTTGACTTACTTTAGTATCAAAATATTAATGTTTATATTTGTGTATGTATGTTTACGTATGTGTAAAATGGTTTATTTTGACTCGAAACTAATATATTAATACCAAAATTCGGCTCCAAACAAAGAATTTCGATCTGCGCCTGAGTAGCTGTTATCATTTTTGCTTGTAATAGGCGGTAGACAATGGAAGGCACATCGAAATTTCATTTATGAATGTAAAATTAATAAATAAAGAAAAAGAAGAAGAATTGAAAGAGTTGAGAGAGTAGTCAATTAATATTATCAATGATAAAGAGATGGTGGGTTGGTACATTGAATAAAAAAATAATAATAATAAAAAGGTAATTACAAACAGTAGATAAAGATCACCATCATAATATAATACAACAAAGTAAAAGATAAAGTTGCGAAGCGAACGATTGTCCAATCCCACTAGGCATTGAGCACTCTTAGTTACATACATAAGTACGCATATGACTTCCAAGGTTCCAACTCCACCCTTTGAAGCCGTCCAAATTGAACAAAGCACGACAAATAAGTAATTAAATAGCACAATGTTGGAGATAATCAAAAGTCAAGGGTCTAAAGAGATGAGCAGCTTCAGTCTCTATCAACTCCACTTGGCCTTTCAAGAGGTGCACGTACACAATCCAGTCACCGTTGCAACTTGGACTTGGCATTGGCATCACATACCCTGAGTCACCTCCCCATGGAAAATGGTATGACCCAAATATTGGCTTACCCCATCCAAAATCCACCTTTGACTCCGGGAACCTTTGCCCTGATGATACCACAAAAGCTGGTCCATCTTCACTCCCACTACAATATATCTTAGCCAACCCTGGCACTGGACGATGAGACTCCACCCAATCTATGAGCCCCAAGAAATGTTCCTTGGTCACTGCACCATCCAAGAAATCATGAACTTCATTGGCCACATAACTCAATGGATTTTCATCAATCTCATTTACTTCCTTGCCTCCATAGGGTATGGATAGCACATTTCCAAAGTAAGACCCCATGAGTGAAGCTTTGTCTATATCTCCATCACTTAACCTTGTCCTACCATCCACAACAATGCCCATTTTGGTTACCTTTTTGTCCACATTGTTAAGAATAGCATGTTTAGCAACCATCTTCCACAAGAAGGCACTAAAGGACTCTAGTTTAGTCCTCCTGCAACCATTGGTTGTGGTAGCTAGTGATTGGAGCAGGTTGAGTTGGTCAGCTTTAATGTAGTATATGCGGCTAATAAGATAATCATCACCAGGTTGTGGGTCTTTGGGTGGAGGCAATGAGGTCACTGGAACATACATGTCGTTCAAAGATGGATGAATTGAACCGGGGCGTCTAGGATTGAGTAAAGAACGACGAAAACATGGCGCCGTAGAGATGGGTTTTGACTGAGCCATCTCAGCCCATGACACAAGAAATAGGTTGGCCGAGTAGGCGTCTGCAATTCTATGGTCAAACGTGCACGCCACAACCAACCCGCCACACTTGAGCTCGGTTGCCTGCATATTCCAAATATAAAACCAAAATGTCAGTATTAGTATTTATTTATTTACTACGTGCCTTGTCAAACATTTAATATCTCACTAATTCGTCCTCACCAAATTCATGTACTTGTTGCGTTTATTTGGATTGGTTGCTGTTTTAATTTTAACAAGTTACTGACTTATTGGGTTAGTAGGTTATGACTTTTGGTATATAATAATTAATATCAAAAGGAGCCTTTCTTTTTTAATTAATTTTATTCTTTTTTTTTTCTCTCCGAAATATGATTAATTTATGAAGTTTGTTAGTCCAACATATATAATAGATTCCTTTTCTTTTATTACCCAAAAAAAAAAAATCCATTTTTTACAGCTTGTTTTTCTAAATAGTTAATAATAATTAACTATAGCAATATCACTTGTGTGAAAATAATGCCTTACTTTTGACAAATTCAATTAAAGTGAGTAAAAACAAAAAATATTAATAATAATGTGAAATTTAACTACTTTTACCCAAAAAAAAAAAAAATTTCATCTTTAACATAGACTTTATAGGCAAGTGGAACCTACACAATATTTAGGAACACATATCCGACACATAAGATATTTTCTTATCAATAACAATTTACCTTTTATTTTCCATACATGCCAGGACCATTAGAAAATAAAAAAATTTATGAATTATTGTTCAATATCACGAACCATAAAATTTAATTTTCACACTCAAAAAAAAAAAAAATAATTTAAATTAAGGGTTCGGTTAATGTGTGCCTTTAGGGCACACATTAAACTTTATATTTTTGAAAATATTTTCTTGGTAATTGAAAAAACTGTCATTACTTTTTTAATTATCGAGAAAATCATTTCCAAAAATAGAAATTAATGTATGTCATAAGGGAATACATTAGTAAAATCCATATAATATAATTGAAGTGGCAAATTAAGGTGCGGCAGCCGGCATGGTTTAGAAACAAAGGCAGACTGAAACTACGAATAACCGTACGATCCAAATGAAAGGTGACATTCAAAGTTTCAAAACCAGCAGTTTGGCATTTGGGAAGAAGCCAAAAAGTAAAACGCATTATGTGGATATGTTTAGATTGAACTTATTTTTGTTAAAACTGAAAACTGAAAGTACTATAGTAAAATAATTTTTAAATATATGAATAGTGTTGTGGGACCTGTAAACAGTATTTTTTTCCTAAAATAATGTGATATTACTGTTTATGCACAGAAAAAAAAAAAAAAAAAAAATCTGAAAACGCAAAACATAAACACCACATTCAGTTGAATACAAACATATACTGTGTGGGGACGGTACGGCAAACTTTGATCAGCCACGCATCTAATTTCAGATATTTGTGAGTTTGGATAACTTGGGTTCTAAGCACTGTTGCATAACTCACAAATTTTTTAATAAAGTAAATGTAACATCTAAACTGGATTCCACGAGATGCCTAAACAAAGACAAGGAATATTTCTGATTTAAAAACAAATTAAGTAATACTTTTTCATTAAAAGTGGTTTTAATTAAGATAAAATCTATTTTTGGTTTTGATCTATTTATTTATAAATAGATAATCATAAATAAAATAAATAAAAAAGGCATAATGTTTCTTTCATAGTAGTGTCAAAAACTATTCTCATTTCTTATTATTCCAGATTTTTAGTTCATCGCAAAATACTCTACTGGCTATTGAAATTGAATTGTTTGCATGTAAAATTATGTGGCTAGCATCTTCCAAAAACACATTTTAGGGAGAAAAAAAAATTATATCCAAAAAAAGTTTCCAGGATTTTCTCCCTTTAAAGGAAAAAAAAAAAAGGTTCATTTGAGATGTATTAGCCGTTGGAGAAAGATTGACGTTATAATATGATAGGGATTATACGCTAAGATAATTTTGGCTCTAGCAGGAGCCAAAAATATTACCGCTATGTGCGTGTGCGTGTGCGTGTGGGGGTGTACGTGAATACATGGGAATAAGAAACACGTGACGAACCTGGACAGCGAGCACACCATGCATCTTCTTGGGCACAAGTTTGCCTTCAATGGTGTCATCAGGGTTATAAAAGTCGAGGTCTTTAAGCTCTGCCTCAGCAAAAGCTTCGACAAAGTCCACACCACGGTTATTGCAAAGAATCTCAGGCTCATGACCAACAGGGTTTGACACCACCTCACCAGCAAAAGCATAGTATGTCACTAGAGCTTGGGCCAAGGCCTTCTTAAGAACCCCAACCTTGGAGCCAAAATTATTAGAGAGGTCCTTTCCCAATAAGCTGGTGTTCTTCTTGTAACAGAAAAACACACCCACATCAACTGGGGGTAGAAGCAAGTCTAGGTTGGATAGTGGTAGCCAATACTCTTGCAATGGCAGCACTGCAGCCACAACCTCCCTCTTGCTCACTTTCACAATCAACTCTCCTCCACCTCCTTCGGAACCCATGTTTACAGAGAGAAAGAGAGACAGCAGTAAGAGACTATATGGTTGATGGGGTTTGATAGGTCATAGGGGAGTGGATATATAGAGGCCCCTGTGTGGGACTGTGTGTGAGATATTTCTTAATTAATCATTTAGTCAAGGTAGGCTTTTGTAGAATAGAAAAGTATTACACCTAGGAAAGAGCCATGCAGCACCAAAATCAATTTGCACAAGCATCTTTTTTTTTTTTTTTTTTTTTGGGTAAACTTTTTAAAATCTTTTCTTCTTATAAACTTTTTTTTTTCTTTTGGTAAAAGCGGGAATCTTTTAGCTAGTAAAGCTAGAAAATAGAAATATGAAATACAAGACAGTTCGTATAAATAAAAGAAAAAGGTAATCATCACGACAGTAGCTGATTGTTCAAAGCAAAGACAAAGCAAAGGCTTTGGCTTCCCCAACTGTCCAACATGGGAGTGACACTTAGGGTGAGTTTGGTTCAGCTTTTTGTAAAAATGCATAATGAAAAAGTGGAGTTTTTAAAAAGTGCATAATAAAAAAGTGCATTTTCAAAAAGCTGAGTGTTTGGTAAAAGCTGTTAAAAAGTATTTTTCGAAAAAGCTAAGTGTTTGGCTAGTACTTATAAAAGTGGTAGTTTGATGGATAAATTACCAAAAAGGACAATGTATATATAAGAGTATCTCTAGCAGGTTAGGTAAATTTTTGTATTGTTTGGATAATCAACAGTGACATTTACCTTTTGCCTACCCACTTTTTTAATCTTTATTTTTTAATCAAATTTATTCTTTTTTAATATTTATTTATTCTTTTTCTATTTATTCTCAACAATTATATTTTTCAACAAAAAATATTACATCCACAATATTTTTTGCAATACTTTCACAAGAATCATAACAAAATCTTATATGGAAAGTTGTTACTAGTTCTAATTTGAATCCACCATTGAAATTATATTTCTACTCACCAATATTAGCTAATTACTTAAAATTTATTGTGAAAATATTGTGGTAGTATTTTTAAATAGTGATTTCTAATTCTTTGCCTTTCTTTCATCCATACGTTTCCTCATTTTTTTTTTCCTCTTGCATTTTGTCCACCACACACGTATACCCATAGGATTCCGTCATCTTTTTTTTTTTCCTTTACATTCCACTTGATTCCAGAGCCTTCCTTTCTCCTTATTTCTCCAGCTCTCTCATTCTCTCTCTCTTTTTTTTTTTTTTTTTCCCCTACTTGATTCCATAAATTCTCTAGCTCTCTGTGTGATACTTGATTCCATAATCTTGCTTGCATTTTGGTGTCATTATCTTCAAACACACACAAACACACATGGAGAGAAAGGAGAAATCATCTTTGCTCCACCACACCACCACCGCTGCTCCTCCTCCTCACTGCAGAGTGCATGCAACCAGGGGTCATATCGGCTTCTATTTTTTTTTCTTGTTCTTGATTAGTTGTTGTTTCTGATTTTAGATTTGTCAAATCGGCTTCTATTTTTTTTTTCTTGATCATTTATTGTTGTTCTAATTTTTTTTCTTTCTGTTCTTGATCTGCTGTTGTTGTTGTTGTTGTTTTGATTTAAGATTTGTTGTTTAAATTATATCAGTTTTATGAGAGCAAGAATTTTTTTGCTTTTATTATTGTGGTTTGATTATGTTTTTGAGTTTGTATTTTGATTATGCTTGAGATGAGAGGCATGAGAGTGCTTCAGGCGTGAGAACTGATAACTTTTTATCAGGGTATTTTCGTAATTGACTATCTAGCCCAATGGATAGTTAAAATTTCCATGCGTGTTTTGGTTTATGGGCCTCCTGCGGTCCATAACATTTGCGAGTTCTCAGTGCGTTTTTTGCCTTGGTCCAAAATGCAACTTTTTCCAAAAGGTTACGTTTTGGGCTGAGCCAAATGCACATTTGTCTCCAGCTTTTATAAAAATGTGCGTTTCAGCTCCTAAAAGCTGAAACAAACGCACACTTATATATAGCCCTTACGATACGAACAAAGTAACTGCCGTGTGTAAAAAATCAATAATATAAACAAAGAAAGCAAAGGGTGTATAATTTAATTTGGACCCTTCTTGCGTATTTGTATAATTTTATGTGCCTAGCTTAACAAGGACTCAATCTCATCAACCAAAAAAAAAAAAAAAAAAGACTCACTTCACTTACAACCACCTGATTGCTGGATTTAATCTGAACTTAATTTGGAGGATCTCACTATCAGCTACATGGGTTTAGTAAGTGATAGTGAACTTTAATTAATCTCCACATTTTATTTAGTTAGTGGGCGATGTGACAGTTTCTTATTAAAACAAAATGAGATTCCAGTTAAAAAAATACTGGATGTCACTATCAACTACACGGATTTAGCTTATTTTTAGTTTTTTTTTTTTTAATTGGATATCTGCTTTTATTTTAAATACAAAATAGTAAGTGATAGTGGACTTTAATCTCTACTTTTTATTTAGTTAGTGGACGATGTGACAATTTCTTATTAAAACAAAAGGATATTTCAATTAAAAAAGTACTGGAAGTAAGCTAAACCCTAGCCACACTTAGACTTATAATAAACTTTTGAGTCGCAATTTTTAACTTTTGTCATAACTTTGACGTTATAAATTATGAGTAATTGTTTATTACTTTCATATTGTTTGCCAACCTTTTTTTTTTTTTTCACAACAAAGAAATTGCATGACAATACTTGCACCATCTATTTCATTATTGTTATTTTGTTGTCCAAAGAAACAATAAAAACTTTAGGGAAAATGCTAGGGACACCAAAAAAAAAAAAATTGCTAACATGCCAAGTTTTGATTAGACTAAATCACTTTTATATGAGTCAACCACTCACAATTTTTTATAACACAATAAGTCTAGATATGCAATAAATTTTATAAAAAAAATATTCCCTGATGTCTTCATGATAGGCGGTGATTGTTATTCAATTAAGTAATGTTGGTGAATACTAAAAAAAAAGGCACATCAAGCCACATCATCAATTATGTAAATCAACTTCAAAAAATTGATGCTACGGGGATATTACATCAAAGAAGTGATTCTGTAGGAATATTACAAATTTCATTACGTAAATTTTACAAACCAATATGTCAACTTTTAAACGTTATACAAAAATCACCAATTGCATTTATTTTAATGTTAATTAGTAAATCATTTATAATAAAATTTATAGTAATTTAAAAAAATTTCTAAAGAAAAAAAAAAGGTTTGAAGAGTAGCCTACATGTAACCAAATCATGTTTAGGAAAGTTATATAGATGGCTCATCCTCACAGATAGAGGTGAGGTTAGGTTTGGGGTATTTTCCAACCTGGTCCAACTTTCTTAAATCAGAAAATCTCCAACCTAACTTGAAGGCATTGGTGGAGTTGTCGAATCAAGGAAGGGAAATTTTGTTAAGTCCGATAAAAGTTTGATATTTTCTTTAAAATATTTGAAATTTTATTATTTTGCTTACATATGACATTTTTTTCATTAAAAATGTCTTTTTTTTTTTTTAATTTGATTTTGAATTGATAGATACTGAAAATTGTATAATACAATGCAATAAAAATTTAATTATTACTTTGTGTTATATAATAATAATAATAATAGAGTTTAGTTCAAGTTAAATTTGATGCAACTTTAAATAATATTACATCACTCAATATTTTATCAAAATAAACAATTTAAAAATCAATAAAAAAAAATGGGAACTGCCTCCAAACAAAATTGATAATTTTGATATAGCTATATGTAAAAAATTATATTTATATATAACAGCTAGATATGCCTGCTGAATGCCCAAGCCCCAAGGTACATACAAACTTATTTGGTCCTTTGTGGCATTCCAGGGAGCAAGTGAAATGGGCTCATTATTATATTTTTATTTTCTTCTCTTTTTTTTGACCCAGAACTGGTCGTTCTTGTCACATCCTCAATTTCCGCTGCAAACGTCCTATGGTAGCTTTTTACGGTCAAATTCCGCTGCCTAGACTTTTAACAACCATGCTTCCGACAAAAATGCAGAAATAGATCATAGAAATGGTACATTTCGAATATAGCCAAAGGGACAATTATTTTGATGAACATAGCCAAATGCATCATCATCACTTCAATAATTTTATACAAATGCATCATCTCACAGATCATAGAAATGGTAAATTTCGAATATAGCCAAAGGGACATTTATTTTGATGAACATAGCCAAATGCATCATCATCACTTCAATAATTTTATACAAATGCATCATCTCACTTGAATATATGATGATGATGCATTTGTATAAAATTAAAATGACTCATTGGTGCGACTAAAGTCTATCATATGATATAAGTAATTATTTAGCAACGTGAAAAAATTAAAAAAAGAAGAAGAATAAGAATGTCCGAATCACAATATATGTAACGTACTTCCTCTTTGGTTTTTATGTTGATGAACTAGTACTAATTAATGATCAGTTAGTACTATTTTTCTTTTCTTAAGAAAGAAGTAAAGCGAATATATATCCAAATGCTGTAAGTTGTTTATCTTGAATGAGTAATCTACAATATTATATTGAACGAGTAATCTATATTCTATAGACAATATTTTTCTCAATAAACTTCATAATTGTTAGTTCTTATATAGGTCAATCGTTACCACCACCACTCTATTAAAAAAAAAAAAAATCATTAACACTAATTTATTATCCACTATTAATATTTTGTGACAGAGATAATTGTAAAGCATTTTTTAATTTTATGCTATTTTGATTTGGGGATATTAGAAAAGTAATAGTAGAAAGAAAAAAAAAAATCTAATTTTCTATCATATGTATTTAGTTGGGAAAATGAAAAAATGAGGGATAAAAATCTCTTTTCCATGATTGAAAAATGAAAATATAAAAAATGTAATTTATATAAATTTACTCTCATATGCCTATTAAATAAAATAAATAAATAAAGAAATTAAAACTTCTAGATATGTATGGAGGGAAGAGAGATGTAGATGGGTAATTTACCATCAAAGACCCTCTCCCTCCTTCCCTATTTTCTCCTCACTTTTAGTTCTCTCATTTTCATTTCCCACTTTTCACCCGCCCAAACTAAAGTCACTACTAGACTTATTGGTCTTGAATTAGTGTTTTTCTACAAATACAACAAAGTCTGAGTAAAAAGTTTATAATAACGAATTATTGCGCAATGAACGTACTAGTACTCCAGTGGGAAAGGAATGGTGTGAGGAGTAAAGCTGCAGATATATATCCGAATAGTCATATATAAGACATTATATAATTATATAGCGTTGAACTGGAAAGTAAGCCACAGGACTACTGTCGTCTTGGAAGATTCGTTCCTTCATCTATATATATATATATATATATACATATTGGTAAAAAGGAAGATGCATTCAAACTAGAAATTTACAATAGTTTGCCTGTTTCAGTCAAAATCTAACAAAAGATTTGGACGTCCCTCATGCTGCTTTTAGTTTATAAGGTTATATAGCCAATCAAGTAGCTAGTGCAACAAAATTACAAAAATGGTGCAGACGAAATTGACAAATGCAATAAAGCATGTTCGTTTCTTCTTGGCATTTTACATATATAAAGGAAAGAAATAAACATGAACAATCTAACAGCACCATATATATATATATATATATATATATATGAGTTGGTCAAATTAGGACAGCGCTTCCTTGCCTGCACCACATTTTGTTTCTGAACCCAACTTCTTTCTTTCTTTCTTAGGTAAAATGCAAAATTGATCCTCTAAGTTTCTTGAGATTTTATTTTAGTCCTCTAACTTTCAAGTTTATTCAATTAAGAGTTTTCCATTAACTTTTGTTATATGTTGTAGTTAATTTTTTTTAATTTTATAAATTTTTCTTCAAATTTTTTAAATTAAAAAAATTCAATTAATGATTGAAAAATATTTTTCATATTATTTTTTCAAAATTTTTTAACAAAAGTTAACAAAAATGCTTTAATTGAATAAATCTGAAATTTAAAGGACTGAAATGAACGAAAGCAAAGTTAGGGACTGAAATGAAATCTGAAAAAAGTTAAAAGGTCAGTTTTGCATTTTAACATTCTTTCTGTAAGGACGCGATTCGTGGCGGACCGTAACGGTGTCGGGTTCGCACGTGAAAAGGCCCCTAACAATATCATTTGTAGAGCGTGGGTTTGGAAGGCTAGACCTTGGTTGACAGGCGGTGGGTTTTTCGTGGTGTTCGTACAAGTTTAAGTTTTCCTTCACCCCTGGAGTCTTTCTCCTGGAGGCGGGTTGGGAGGCTCTGGTTTTTGGCCATCTTTCCCCCCCCTGTGGGTGCACCTTCCTTTTTATTATATAGTCCGTCTTGGTCGATTCTGACCCTCCACTTGTAGGTCAGGCAGGAGCTTATTTCTGTATCCATCTCATCAACCGTCCCGTCTAACTTTCTATTAGTGGCATGGATCGAGGCTTACACCGTTCAAACGTCTTTTCTCATTAAACAACTCTGGGTATTGGCAGGTGCATTTACTGAAGAGGGGACGCATTTTCCTTGGTCCAATTTCACACCCTGCTTCCCTATGGGCCCCATTCCGTTCTCATCCCCTTAAAGGGGCTGTTTGGGGATTGCCTACACCATGGTGTTGGTCTTCCCATTGAAGCTCTGGAATGCCGAGGACAGGGTAAGGTCTCAGCCGTTCCCCTTGCTACCTCGGCCACTGATCATTCGTCTTCGGCAAGATACCTCCTCGGCACGGGCCCTGGGCCCAGATAGAGTTTGGGCCGGATTGCAGACCTCTCGGACCCACACTTTCTTTTTTTCCACTTTTGAATCTTTAGTTCATGACTTGATCGTTAAAAATATAATGTTCTACTATTCATTAATGTAAATACTGCAACTATATAGCATTAAGTAACAAGCAACTTACCACCGGGTCTTGTGCCTGAGTGGTACCCAAGCCTTAGTGCCTTGTCAAGCTCGGGGGTCAATCCCCTATAAACCAATTACCCAAAAAAAAAAAAAAAAACAACTTGCCCCTCAAAAAAAAGTAACAAGCAACTTTTGTATTTTTAGATAGGGTATATGTATGTCTCGACAAACGTACACTTCTTCTTTATTAAATATTTGCATTTTTCTTTTTTCTTTTTTTGAGAAGAAAATATTTGCGTAATCGGTATGACTTTTTTTTTTTTTAAAAAGAAATATTTGGTATCACCGTACATAGCAGTTAATATTATAATATAAGCTCATCCTAATCTATAAAACTATCTAGTGGGGGAATCTTTTTTTTTTTTTTTTTTTTTTTTGAGCAAGAGCTAGTGGGGGAATCTAAGTGGTTATCTTTATATATTACGGGCGGATTCAGATCCTCTAGTTAGTTGCAAGTGCTGTGCATGCATCGGCCGGTACATGACTTATTATAAGGGCATTTTCAATGGTGTAGCTAAATGTATAAATGCATAAAAATTTCTATAATAGAGAATGACATCATAAAAATAGTCTTTAATGGATTCTCTATACCTGGAATTTTTTGAGCTCATCACTCATGATCAGTAGCCCATCAAATCATTTTTCAAATGTTTTATTATTATTATTATAATTATCAGGTATTGAATAAAAAAATGTTGGAAGATGTGTAGTTGTTAAAAAAAGAATAAATAATTAATGAAGAAATAATATTTAAATGAGATAGTGAATGGGATAAAGAATATGTTGAAAAGTGTATTTGAAAAAGTGAGTAGCTAAAAGGTAAAAATTATTGTTCATTTTCCAAACCGTACAAAAATTTGATGAATTTACTAGAGATGCTCTAAGTTCTAACTCCTCATTCATAAATTAATTAACAACAATAAAATTAAATTAAGTACTATTCACCTAACAATCGAATAATAAACTCCCAAGTCCCAACTAGTACTGAAATACAAAAGCCAATATGATTTTTTTAAAAATGGCCTAGCTATTTTCTACCTAATCTAGCTATCTGCCGCCCCCAGAAGAAGATTATATTGCATCTAACCGATTACAAATTTTATATATAGCAAAGTTTATTTATTTATTTATTTTTTATAATTGCTATATTCTTCTTCTTTTTAATTTATTGATAACATTCACTTTCAAATCATGGCATCAGCTTCCAGCATCACCCTACCCTTCTAAAGGAGAGAATACAACATGCATTAGATGCATGTTTCCTCCCTCTCACATGGAGATGGAGGAAGGAAACTTACATCTGATACATGGTATACCACCTCCTTCTAAAGAAAAGTCTTATTTGAGCTATAAATATTCCACATCAATATTTTATGGGGGAAAAAACGACTATTTGTTTTTTGACAAATTTTTATATTTCCAATAAAAATTATATAAAATGATTTATTAATAATTATTTTAAAAGCACCAATTAACAGGACCCATGTTTTATTCAAAGGTATATGAGAAAAACCTTCAATCATTAATTAGAAAAGAATTGTGGAACAATAAACAATTTGGGAGAAGGCATTCAACAATAAATAAATACTTTCTCAAAAAAAAAAAAAACAATAAATAAATTATTAAAGAAAAAAACAGGAATAGAGGCCAATGTGAAATGCAGTACTACAGCAGTAGTGCCCCTTATTACAACATTTACATGATTCAAGGCCTAGATAAGGTTCAACCAATAAACAGTAAATATATTGACTATTCACAACTGCTTTGACTTTCAAGGATTTCCATTTGGATTAGAAACAAGAGCCACTTCAGGAACTCCTTCAATTCATTGCTCACTTCCTTATTTTGTAACCAGTAATTGGAGATCCTTATTCCTTACTAATCGTTTCTTTGGGGGCTCTAGTTGCAAGCTGCACCTAGTTTCATCTCTAACATGTTGGGTTTTGTAGAGTCTAGATGTGTTTGATCTGGATTATGATTCGACTTAAAATAAAATTGTTATGGTTTTCAATGAAAGTTTTTCTGAGACTTAGTTCATGGAGTGAAAACTTGGGCCAATAGACCTAAGTCAAGGCGCTCATGGAGAGGCCTCATTGGGGGTCTAAGGACAATGCCTGGAAAAAACGTTATTTTTGGAGATTAAAGTTTTGTGTTGTTTTTTTAGAGAAAAGTCTGTACTATCGTATCTTGTATTTTTTCCTATGAAAATTGAAATCTTTACAATTTTGTGGATATAAGCAAATTGTCAAACCATATAAATATTGTCTTATGTGATTGATTTACTTTGGTATATATTTTTTCTCTATTTTTGCATCTCACAAATCTGGTAATTTCGTGTTTATTCCTTTCGTAACGAGGAGATTGTATTGTCTAATGTCCTGTGAACATAGACATACACATAAGGAACTCATTGATGAAAGGAATAACAAAATTCTGGAAAAGAATCAACCTCAGCTATAAATTCAAGAAGTTTAGTCAGATTCACAATGAAGAAAATAGACCAGCATATAAAGGAAATGTTGAGATTCTAATATCTTATTAACTTGAAGTAGGGAAATAGGACCCTTATCACCTCAATAGATGACAAATTATTAAAACATAAAGAAAGTCCTATGATAACACTTTATCATGCCTTGTGTCTTTGGGGCTAAATGATGCTTATTTCCACTTACAAAAGTGGGGGTTGATGAAGAATTGTTCGCGACCGTGTCTTAATAATGCTATCTCACCTATCGATAGTAGACTGATTTAATGCCCATTTTTTCAAATTCAAATTGAACAAATGTGTCATCGGGTTATACACCATTTGTCTTTCATGTAACCTACGTTTGGTTAATTAGGATAACACGATGACCATTTCAGCAGTTTAAACTTCAGCCCTGGAATAGTTCCTATATTTTTTATGTCTGCCATCAGTCCATCCTAATTATCAGCTTTTGACAAATTCTCAACTGCATTGCGATCGATCACAATCAAATATCAGTAATTCCACTAACTAACGTACGTTTTGATTAAGAAGGTTGACTAATCCTAATGACCCATTACACAATGAAAGACCTTCCTTCTTGTGGGTACAAACCATGTTTTTGTTTCCAGGAACATCATTGTGAGAGATGTCTACCAAGGCCTTGAAATTATATGGTGTTACGTCCTGAATTATATTATTAACAATATTAGCAATTTAAAATAGCTCAAAACCATAAAAACCAAGCTGCACACCATAATCCCAATACAAGTCAAATAAGGAGTCTTGCAAACCATTAACCACGGTCTCCTATTTCAAATAGAATTAGGTCTTTAGCTTTCCTAGGATTTTACTGACTCCTAATTCTACTTGAAGTAGAATTCTTGATGCTAGCCCATTGTATAGGTTATCACGTGGGCTGGACCCGCAACATATGGTTCATGTATAGACAGCTCTCATAAAACTTTTGTGAGGTCCCAGACTGATATTGAATTTGTTAGGCACGTTGTGTGGCTTGGGCAGAGTTCCAAATGAAACATATATTGAGCTCATCCAGGCTTTATAAACAACTTCAAGAAACCTAAATTGTGACTAGGGTAGTACTTTTGGGGTATGGCATTCCTTGAGTTGTTACTTGTTATTACTTTTCTGTTCAATTAATTGGATGTTCTCCTTCATCATCCCATGCATAAGATTGAATCGTAGAAATGAAAAGTATTCACACAAAACATAACATATAATGGAAAGAATATCTTGGTATGGCGTGAAGATGATTGATGGCCCTTCACTACAAAATTAAATATGGCAATAGAATAATGTATGATGCTGCTAATTGCTCCACTAACAGATTGTCTAAATACATAAATGTTGAAGGCCGTAGGCTGTGGCCTCCAGCAAGGTCTGATAAACTAGAGTAAAAGTTGAGAACAAGTTGTGTGAAATGAGACTTGGTGGTGAGGACAGAGTGAGGGTAGTTCGGAATCATCGGAGCTTGAGCAATTAGAGCTACAAAGCCTCAAAGTTTGTTGGTGGCCGCGCTTGGTATGGTTTTCTAAAAATATTCCCAAGTGGCCAAGCTTGGTTAATTAGCTATCAACAATAAAGCTTAGTTTTACAACCATGCATGAGAACGTACAAGGAAATTTGTCTTCTCGATGTTTGACAGAGCAATGCTAAATAAACCTTTTGCATCGAATTAGACCTCAAGTGGAATTAGTATTGGCAATTTAAAGTCCAGTTTAATTATGTGGCTCAAATTTTCAATTGGTAAAATCTAACACATAATAAAAAGACATGGTTTTAGCCGGTCGATGCTGATCAATAAATATGGTAGTATGGCTATGACATCTCTGGCCTTGTCGAAACATACAATACAAATACAATCTTTCATAGATTGAAAACCCAACTTGGTCTTTATTGGTTCCATCTCTCGAACATTCAGTTTTGTTTCCATGAGAAACAAAATTGTGGGAGCTTTTCTTCTCACCAATTCGGCAAAAACTTTAACTGTCCGGCGGTTTTCAAGCCCTTAGCAGTTTCATCCTATAATGATCATTGTGACCGGGGGCTGTGCCGCAGCCTCCACCGTTTGGACATTAGGTTATGTTTGGTCGGCCACCACCTTGAGCCGTTTGGTCTTTTCTTTGTCACCTTGAGCATCATCTAGGCGTACCTGGGTTGCTTGTCTCTTTTTTCCCACTGGATTGGTCCCCGCTGAGGTGTCTTGTGAGGTATTGGTGTTTAGTTTTTGTCTTGGGATTTTTTTCCACAAGGCATTGGTTTTTACGTGTGGGTCTACTCCATGTGCACGTGGGACTACAGTGAGGCACGTGTTTGTGTCTTTATTCCCCATGCATAATAGGAACGTAATAAAGTGCCTCAGTGGTTTTCCAGCGGCACCTCTACCTTGATTCGGAGGAAACGGGCTTGGTCTGTTTTGAGAGCTTTACAGTCCACCTCAATGACCTTGCCTAGCCCTTGCCCGATATCGTGCGCAGCTTCTTCAGTGATTAAATCAAATGGCAGCCCCCAAACTTGGACCCAAATCGGCATGTGGGTGAAGGTCACAGAACGGGCAGTCATACCTTTTTCCCATCTCCGCAAAACAAGGATTTGGTTATCAAAACACCAAGGCCTGTTGTTCCAAACCCAATTCAGTTGGCACTCCATTGAAAATTTGAACTGTAGTAGACCGTCATCCAGTTCCACCATCTTCAAGTCTTCCCCCCCATCTTCCATATAGATCTCAGTAAATTCTTGGCTACTCTAATATTAATCGGTTTAGTTGTAAGAAACTTACCGATTAAACTCAAGGAGTATTCTTCCAGGATCTCCTTTCTTCTCAATGGACGTACGTCCTGTAATGGTTTCATCTTCATCCATCGTAAGTTGCATCCGTTGAATGCGGTCCACTATTTCAGAATCCATGGCGTTGTTTCTTGTGACACAGCCAAAGCTTTGTGGCTCCAGTCCTCCAAACTCCGTGTGCTATTAGATTAGGAGAAGAAGAGTGGAAAGAAAAGCTCACTCGCAGGAGAAGAAGCACTCCCCCTTTGAGGAGAAAAAATTATTCCCCTGTTTTAAGACTGCTTAAACAGAGGAAGAAGACAAATCACAAGTTAAAGGCCAGCGTTTTTATCTCTTTTATATGTTAAATTCATTTGAAAAGTAGAACGAAAACTAGTCCTTAATGTTGTTTAAAGGCTAATAAAAAAAACATTATTGTTATCATTGAAAAGTAAAATGAAAAAAAATTAATAAGATTTCAAAAATTTTATGTAATAATTTATTCTCCTTTATAAGATTTTTGTATAAGTAATCAATTGTTGGAGCATTTTAATATTAATTAATTAAAATGAATAAATATTATAATATAAATGTAAAAATGTGGGAGTGAATATGAAAAATGAGGAATTGTGAAATTGTTTAATCCTACATTGAAAAGGAGAGAGACTATTTTATTTTTTTTTAATTGTGGTGATTAATGAGTTATTATGAATTGACTTAGATGTTGGACTAGATACGTGTGCAAAGAGGAGGTAAAGGATAGAGGTTCTTGGTAAGGAATGGTGTTCTTTCTAGTGTTCTTTCTAGTAGAGTTTAGCCAACCAAGGACTTGAATCTCCTTAAAGAGAGCAAGTGCCGCGCCTCAGCCCAAATTGTGCTGTGTAATTTTTCTCTTTAAATTAATAATATTCAGAAGTATTATTCAGTTTCTCTTGTGTTATTTTCATTATTATTGTGTTTGCACCAACAATTTTAAGGAGACTCAAATATGGAGCCTACACAAAAGAAATCAAATGAGATTGTCGGAGATTTCAACAAGCCCTTTCTCTTTAAAGGAGCCCACTTCAAGGGGTGGAAAGGAAAGATCCTCTTCTACTTGAGTCTTCTCAAAGTCGCCTACATCCTTATTGACAAGAATCTATCAAAGGTTTCTACTGATGAGATGAGTGAGGAAGAATTTAGTCTCCATCAAGAAAAAATAGATAAATATACAAAAGATGAATATAATTGTCGCTCTTATCTTTTGAATTGTCTTTGCCGATCATTTCTATGATTATTATGATACAAATTATATTTCTTTCAAGAAAATTTGGAAAGTTTTACAAAACAAGTATGACACCAAGGAGGCTGGTGCAAAGAAGTTTGTTACTAGTAGATTTTTCCATTACTAGATGGTGGATAGAAAATCGGTGGTAGATCAAGCACAAGACTTCTAAATGATTGTGGCAGAATTGAGATCTGAAGGCATAAAGATTGGAGACAATTTGGTGGTAGCTGGCATAGTTGATAAACTACCACAATCTTGGAGGGAGTTCCAAAAGACTTTGTGGCACAAACAAAAGGAGACATCCTTGGAGACTTTGATCACACGCATCCGTGTGGAAGAGGAGGCTAGAAGACAAGATGCACTCATGACACAAGAGGGCAATGGTAATTCCACCACAAAGGTAAACCTTATTTTAGCCAATAATAATATGCCCAAAAATCATTTTCCTAGAAATGGTCAATTGAAGCCTAAAAAAAGAGTTTTCAAAAATAATAATATACCTCAAGAAAAGAGAAACCCAAATAAAAATTACAATAAGAACCAAGGACCCCCTTCACAAGATCAATTTAATAGATCTTGTTTTGTCTGTGGCAAGAGTGGGCATATTGCTCGATTTTGCAAATTTCAGAAACGTGAATCTGTCTCGCAGGTTAACTTAATCGAAGAGCCTTTAGTGGTTATGATTACAGACATCAATATGGTGCAATATGTTGAAAGGAGGTGGGTAGATTCTGGTGCTAATAGGCACATCTGCTATAACAAAAATTGGTTCAAATTGTACGCTTCTTTTGAAGAAGAAAAAACTGTTATGCTTAGTGACTCTAGCAAAACCAAGGTTCTTGGGAGTGGTGAGGTTGATTTGAAATTCACTTCTGGCGTAAGTTGATGATTCTTTTCCTATTTGTTTGTTTATTTTTTTGTTTTTGTTTTTTTTTTGGCGAAATGGTTCTTTTCCCATTTGTGAATCAATCTTATGAGTAAATTTAATGAAATGAATTCAAACAAGTTGTAGTTGCTTCTCCTTAATCCCGTTCCCACTTGTGGAAGATCCAAAAGAGAGTTCATTTTTTTTTCTCAACCCCAAACACAGCAATGAGAAGAGACCCACTATTTGAATTTCGAGGTAAAAGGTCTTGACTTATCTTGGAATTGGATTTATTGAGAATAAAGGTACGTTAATTTTGCCTCATACTTGTGTTTTTTTATTCTTGTAGGGCCAGGGAACTTATGGTCCGACCCAGGGAACTTATGATCAGGCCCACGCTCTATTAGGGCTCGGGCCCATGCCGAGGAGGGTGCGGGCCGAGGACGAATGGGGAAAGGCCAAAGTGTTAAGGGGAACAGTCGAGGACGACCCTATCCTCAGCACTCCAGGACTTCAGGGGGAAGAGCAACGTCTCGATGAAGGCTGCCCCCAAAAAGCCCCCTGAAGGAAGTGCGAGTAGAATGGGACCCACGTGGGGGTACGGTGCAAAAATGGTTCAGGGTAAATACGTCCCCTTCGCATTAAATGCACCCGCCAGCGTCCTGACCATGTTAATGAGAAAAGATGCCTGGACAGGGTGACTTCGATCATCGCAACTAATAGAAAGCAAGGAGGGACAGCTGATGGGACGGGTACAGAAGTGGGCACCTGCCTGACTAACAAGTGGAGGCCTAAGATCAACCAAGAAGGGCTATATAATGTAAAGGTTAGTGCGCCAAGAAGGGGGCTGAGAAAAATGGCCAAAAACCAGAGCCTCCCAGCCCACCTCCAGGAGAAAGACTCCTATGGTGATCACGATTTAGTTATGTATGAATACCACGAAAAACCAACCGTCTGGTGACTGAGGCCTAGCCTTTCAAACCCACGCTTTATAAATGATATTGTTTGAGCCTTTTTACGTGCGAACCCAGCACTATTATGGGTCGGTACAAATCGTGGCCTTACAATTCTCAATTCAACCACCAAAACAATTCCAAGACAAATCAAGAGTTTTAGCTCCTTGAAAATCTTAAGCCACATCCATAATATCATTTTTGTCATACCACTTTTTTTTTGAGAAACTTTATATTAGTAACACAAGAAATGGAGGCAGATTTGTGTTTATATTCAACTTATCATGTCTTGGCTTTTGTAGTGGGTAAGTTATGTGATATTATGCCTTTGTCCCCATTCCTTATGTGTGTGTGTTGTCTGTTTGTGTTCCTTCTCAAAAGAAAAATAACGTGGGTAGTACCACATCGCCTAATAGTGAGTTCAAAAACAGGTATAAAGCCTTCATACACACTACAAGAGTTACCGGCTTTTGTAGTTGGTAAGTTGTGTGATATTATGCCTTTGTCCCCATTCCCTCTGTGTGTGTGTTGTCTGTTCGTGTTCCTTCTCAAAAAAAAAAACTTATCATGTCTTTTTAAAAAAAAAAAAAAAAAAAAAAAAACCTTATAATGTCTTTAACAATTTTAATGTAACTAAGAAATTTCATTCAACGTTTGAGGAACAGCTGTAAAACTAAAACATAGGGTAAAACAAGAAACAAGACACTAAAACAATCACTGCTCTCCAAATAAGTAATAATAACTGGAGATTAGTAATGCCAAAAAAATAAAATAAAATTAAAATCTGTGAATTATTCCAAAAAGATCCTTTAAAAAAGAAAAGAAAAAGGAATCCCAATAGAAAATTACATGTAAAGTAAAACATACTAATCCATACAAATGTTGAAAGTAACACACTATCTACTACATCTTTACGCATCAAAATAAATAAATAAAGGCCTAATCAAAATATGAACGTGGATTCTTGAATGATCACGTCAATGTAGAAATCTAAGGCACTGAGTGAGTGACCCATTTTTTCTTGACAGATTTATTCACCTATCTCTTCCTAATGTAAGGAAATAAAATATGAACTTATACAATTAGCACAACAATAGTAAATGACTTGACAATAAACGATGAATGTGCCATGACTTGACTCAATTATCCTACCTACAACCTTCACAGATTTACCGTCCATTTTTTTGGGCTTGTCTAAGGGTCATATCACATTTTCATACCAACTCCATTCTTAGAAATCTAATATTTTTGGGCTGGGCTAAAGGTCATATCAATTTTTATTTTATTTTATTTATTTATTTATTTGGAAAGAATAGCTTGTGATTATGTTAAGTGTGTGGTATTGGTGTTAATATGGTCCATTCTATTTATAGGCTTATAGGGCCTCCCAAGTTCCAAATGTAATGGCCCCAATTAATGAAATGTTGGTTCAGTTTCTTATGGTTAATGAGGCACATGATTCTAAGTAGGAGAGTTTCTAATAACTATTGATGGTAATTAATCAAATGGGCTGGAGTTACTTGTACTATTGATTTAGGTGAAGGGTTTCAAAGAGCGTTCATGGGCAAAATATCTAGTCAATTTAATAGGTCAATGACCGATCATTTCTTTATTTCATACCATCTCCACTACATCTTCTCCTACCCATTTCTCATTCATTAGACACTTGTTCGCCTACCTACCTAGCACCTACTAATAACTTAAAATAATTTATAAATTAATAAGAACTCTTTCTCCCTGTCAATTCGTGATTCAATTTTATTTTTATTTTTATTAAAACACTAACTTCTTACTCTAAGATTCATTAGCCACGAGAAACTTTCACTTCTTATTTTTTTTATTTTTATTTTTATAATTAATACATTGGAATAATTTGTTAATTATAAAATGCTCCAAAAGATGCCTTTGTCTTTCAAAAATAAAAAAAGAAACAGAACAAAACAAAAGATGCCTTTAAATTATGCTTATGCGACAAGCATAAGTTGTACAAAGAGTGCATTATCAAATGCCCTCTAAATATTGAGTATCAACAACCTAACAGGTAAAATACCACTTGAACTTGGACAGCTACAAGGAATTCATTCACTAAACTTGTCTCACAATTAGTTGACAGGTTCCACTCCAAAGATATTGTCAAACTTGGCTGAATTAGAGAGCTTGGATCTTTTTCATCCCTCCACAATTGCTTGAGCTTACCTTTCCGGTGGTGTTTAGTGTCGCTTATAACAACAACTTATCAGGTAGGACCCCGGGTATTAAAGTACAATTTGGAACTTTTGACGCAAGCAACTATGAAAAAAATCCATTTCTTTGTGAATTCCCATTGGAGAAAAATTGCACCATGAGAGATAATTCATCTCCAACACCAATGCAATCCTCAGATGTAAGTGATTAGAATTTAGATTTTACCTCCTGAAGTTATATTCTATTGCATCAGTAGCTCATCCATCCATATTTTCACTTAAGTGACACGTAAGCTTGCTTGTCATGCATGTTTAGTTCATCTAATAGAATAATGCCATGTTACATAATAGAAATGACGAAAAACTATTTTATTGGATAAACTAAATACGTGTAACAAGCTTATGTGGCACTTAACAAAAAATATAGATGGTACGATTATGTTAGGATTAGTGCCCTTAAATCCTATCGTTTGATGCTATATGTAATATTATGTATGACATTATGTATGACATGATGTATGACTTAATATTGTAATTAATGAAGCTGTTTTATTATTATCTGAAATAATGGTAACATGAATATTCAGACATTATCATATAGTCCATGAGATGCATAGAATGTGGTTTATGTGAAAAGTCACAGAAGATATAAATTACAAGTTCTTTGTAAACTCAGAATGTAATTTGTAGTTGGTGATGAAATTGGGCGTTTCATCTGCAAAAACTATAACATATCAACTAAGATGATTTGTCTTGATCATGGAAGTGGTGACTTTTAGTTGATATGTTGATATGTTTTAAGAGTTAAGACATATTGAACTGGACCGCTGTGAGATTTATTATTCTTGTAATGACTATTAATTGAATAATAAATCTCACGACTTATATTTACATGAACTCTTAATCCTGAGAGAATAATGGACTTGATCATAAAGTGTAGGTTGCTTTGATATATCAGGAGTGAGATCTAAAGTAACGGTCAAAACCTTCGTATGTTGGACAGCCATATTTAATGTTGATGGAACATATATTTTCAAGATGGAATTCATAGTCTCTTAACGGAGATACAAAATATTCCCTTGAGATAAGTTTAATGGGTTTGTTATTCAAAGAGTTAGGCCTAACCACTTTGGTAAGAAATTACTAAAGTATATATTTATGAAATTGGATTTCATAAATATATGATGAATAACTTAAAAGGATTAAACTGGATACTCAAGGATTAATATGTAGTAATCTACAAAGTGGCATTCTACATTTATGACTTTGTCTTACTACGAATATTTTATAAAGGGGTTGCATGTACAATAAAGTCTTGGGATATAATTTATAGATAAGACCTAGAGTGCAACTATATTTATATAGTGGTATTAAATATAGTTAATGGTAACTTTAGACTTGTCAAGAGTTGACAGAAAAGCCTAAGGCCCATTGGAGCTAGTGTCTTATTGGTCCCTTTTGGTCCCACTCCAAGCCATGTACTAGAGTCCAATTGGAAAGACCCAAAAGGCTAGCCCAATTAGATAATTAGTTATTAAGAGAGAAACATACGGATTTTGAATACGAACAACTTGCATGAAATGGTGTATGTGAGTGTTGGACACTCTCAAATTCTCTCTTGAACAAATTCACATTACTGATTGAGAGACCACATATCTTGGGTGTTAGTGGAATTTGAGTGAAGATTGAAAGTATTCCCAAGTGCTTACAATCTTGGTTTTGAAATTCTCTTGTTCTCATATTCTGAAATTTATATAGTACATGTTATCAATTTTGAATAAAGTAGATCCGTTAATTTTTCGTTGTGCACATGCATTTTTCTATCAGATTACTGATGCAAACAAAATGTAACTTTAGAAGCTAAAATCCAAATTTTGAAACTCCAATATGTAAAATTTAAAGACCCCTAAACTTTAGGGGTGTAGTTTGCACTTTAGTCTTTTTTTTTTTTTTTTTGCTCCACTTCTCAATCAATTTTGCTGAGATGCAATTCTTGTTCATTAAATTATTAGTTGAGACTTAAAATTGTAATGTGGAGTAAACTAAATGGCATGTCTCCATTAAAGTTTAAAATTACACCAATTCATGTGAATGTGGAAATTTAGAATTTTTCTTAGTTACCTCAAATAATGCATTGGTTGCTTTCAGCAAGGAAATGCATACAATTAATTAAGGCCTACTAAATCCATATCAAGTCATTGTTGAAATAGACTCCAAACTTTGAATTCATGCGCTAAATGCTAATTCAAGTTTTGCATTTTCCTTTAAGTCTTTCACGCGCATTCTTTGTCCAATCTGCAAGTTATTGTTTTCAGCATCGTATTGCAAAAGATAGAGGGTCTAATCAAAATATGAGTGTGGATTAGTGTTTTTCAACGATCACCTCAATGTGGAAATTTAAGGCATGCATTGACTGACCCATATTATTTAGGACGTTTTTTGCAAGTTGAAGAAAACGTCGTTTGCTGGAATCAGAGTCCCTCATTTGGAAGTATATTTCTCCAAGTTTCAATTTGCAAACAAGGTCACTTTCGTATGTCATCTATTGAAGAAAGTCCTTTCGTTAAGATAAAATTGTCTATCACTTCAAAATTGCCTATCACTGAATAAAACAATGTTTCTTTCCTTTTTTTTTTTTTTAAATGTTAAAAGAGTGGGATGGGACGTTGGGACCACATATGATGCATAGGAAGGTTGGGGCCTTGTGGTGCAGCTAAATGAATTAAGGACATGATTTTACAAATAAGGAAATAACTAAGGCTGTGTTTGGTTCGCGTAAAATCATTTCCGGAAAATATGCTATTTTCCGGAAAGGAAAACGTTTTCATGTGTTTGGCTGTCACAAAATTTATTTTACGGAAAATTAATTTTGGTGTTTGGTTCGTTTAATCAGTTTACCAAAAATACATCAAATCCGGCGAAACGCTCGTCCGACGAGCGTCCGACGAGCGGCGCTCGTCGATCGACGAGTGTCCGACGAGCGGCGCTCGTCGATCGACGAGTGTCCGACGAGCGGCGCTCGTCGATCGACGAGCGCGCTCGTCCATCGCGATCGTCGATCGACGAGAGACGAGCGCGCTCGTCTGTGCTCGTCGATCGCGATCGTCGATCGCGTCGCTCGATCGACGATCGCGATCGTCCACCGCGCCGCTCGTCGGCGCGATGCGATCGTCGGACGAGCGGCGCGATCGTCCCTCTCTCTCTCTGATCTGGGCTCTCTCTTCTCTCTCTCTCTCTCTCTCTCTTTTTCCGGAAATGAAATGAAGTGAAAATGAAGGCAGATTCTAATTTCCGTGGTCAAGGCTTCAAATTTCGGTCAACAGGAAAAGGATTTCCGGAAAATAATATTTTCCGTCACAGCCAAACGCTCCATTTTCCGGAAATTGATTTCCGAAAATCGTTTGAAGTCGATTCAAACGCACCCTAAAACAAAAATCAATCAATTATGGACCTGATTTGCTACTGCCCAACTTCTACGCTTGGACTTCTGCCGAAAATAGACATTATGGGTCTTCTGCAAACTTCTATATAATTGCCGTAAAATGTAATAGAATATTATCTTCTGTAGGACTTATGCATGATTGGCAAATTAACCTTAAATAAGGAAGCTGTGGATTCACAAAGTTAGTTACCTGTTCTTTGAATTTTCAAAATCACGCTTAATCTTTACCTAACATTACTTTAAACTAATAAATAAATAAGGGTATAAAAGTCATTTAAAAAATTCTTTGTAAAATTAAAATAAAAAATTCACCTCATTTTCCTAAAATTTAGCATACCTATTTAACATTTAAAATACTCAACTTCTACACAAATACAAAGTACAAACGTCCGCCACCACACGTTCTAATCCTTATCTTTTCTTTCATTTTTTGAAAAAAGAATACTTTTAAAATTGTTTAGAAATCTCTCTTACTCAGTTACTCCTTAACTAAACTTTAAAAGTCTTAAGTTTTAACTTATCTAAAATTTTAAAACTTTAACTATTCACAAATACAATTGCTAGTATTTCCTTAAAAAAAAATTTAAAAAAATTGCTTACACCTATACGTCTACCCACATTTTAATCTCCCTTAAAGTAAAACTTATTTATTTTTTGATACACTTGCTAGATTGGGTTGGTTCAATTTTAACATTGAAATTAATGGCTAAAACAAACTTTTTAGAGGGGTTTTCTAATTTTAAAACATTTTTGTTGAGATTCAATCATCCAATTATTACTTGAGACTTGAAAATGCAATTTGAGTACGCTAAACGGCATGTCTCCATCAAAGTTTGAAAAAGTATACCAATTCATGTGAATATGGAAATTTAGATATTTTAGTAGATACCTTCAATAATGCATTGGTTGCTTTCAGCAAGGTAATGCAAACGATATAGCTCTAATCAATCCATATCATGTCAATGAGGAAATAGGGTCCTAACATAAAATTCATGTGTCAAATGCTAAGTCTAGTTTTGCATTTTCCTTTTAAGTCTTTCATGCACATTCGTTCTCTAGTATGCAACTATCTTTACTTCATAGAATTAATGTTTCAGCATCTATTGCAAAAAAAAAAAAAAAAAAAAAAATGGTCTAATCAAAATATGAATGTGCATGGATAGGTGTTCTTCAACAATCACCTCAATGCAGAAAATTAAAACACTGATTGACTCAGACTCAAGTTGTTTAGGTAGTTGTTATCAAGTTGAAGGAAATAATAAGGATGTAGGCCTACTCAGTCTCTGTCATTGTAGAAATTAGATTCACTAATTCGAAAATATATTTCTTTTTGATTCAATTTTCAAGCAAGATCACTTTCAAGTTCTTGGATTATTGACTGGTATCTTCTAATAATAGCTCCAAACTCTTATTGACACTAGGGGAATGGATTGAGAATTCGTAGTGTGACCCTGCGGTATCATCTATCAATCCATGTTGCTAGGTCTTGGCCTCTTTGTTCAGTCTTTTCTTACATTTATGCATAAAATTCTATCTTCTTTTTCAAAAGAAATAATAAAATAATAAGGTTATTAATTAAATATTGTGAATGGACCAAAACAAACACAATTTTAATGAGAGTCAACGGACAATTTAATGGAATGTTAACTAAGGTTTTAACTGAAAACTTTTGAAATTGAACGAAAGCAAAATTAGAGGATTGAAATGAATTATGGTGAAACTTAGAAGATGTATTTTGTATTTCAGCCTAAATTATAATAAGGACTCTTTCTCCTGATCAATGCTGTTAAAATTCATTTAAATCATTTATATTACAGTCCAACGACAATAAGTGAAACTGTTTAAGTATGCTTATTCATTAATAAGATTGGTTATAAAGCGCTGTCGCACTAGGCAGCAAGCTTTAATAGGCTTATGTGAAACGGCGTCGCATTGGTTTCAAAGATCTATAATTACATTTTAGAAAATGCAAACAAATAAGGAATAAAAAATAAATAAATAAATAAACTCAGTCATAGAAACCACAAAAATCAAAGATCAGAATCCAATCAGATTGCGAGACTTGCAAGAAAGAAATTGTGTATTCTGAATACAAATGTATTCAAAAGTGTGATATAACCAGAAGGATTTTAAAATTACACCAATTAGAACGTTATATTTATATTTAAAACTCAAAACTCTTGAGTCTTAATTTCTAACAATCTTTTGAACACGATGGCTTTTTAGTGACGTTTTTAGTAATTTTACTTGTAGTTACTTAACCAGGTTTACCTTCTTTTTTTTTTTTTTTTTAAATTTTTTTTATGAGTAAACTTAGCCAGGTTTACTAATCATGATGATATCTCCAACACTCCAAAGACTCTTGTATAAGGCAGTCGGTATATTAGAAAATTAACTCCCGTTAACGAGTCTCTAAGTATGAACTCGTGGGACTCATCTTTGACACTTTCATCATTCCTTATATCACTCAGTAACATATAGATGATACGAGGTGAAATCACTGATCAGTACATTCTTGAGCAATAACCTTAAGGTGGAAAGTTAAGGCACTGACTGACTCATATTAATTGTTTAGGTAGTTGTTTGCAAGTTGAAGCAAATAACTAGGATGTAGGCTTGCTCAGTCTTTGTCATCGTAGAATTGAATGTATATTATATTTCTTTATGTTTCAATTTTCAAACAAGATCACTTTTGAGTTCTTGAATTACAAATTGGTATCTTCTAATAATAGTTCCAACCTCATAATGATTTTAATTTAGGTAAGAAAACACATATAATTTATCAGAAATTATTGGCACTAGGGGGAATGGATTGAGAGTTCGACTTCTTATGTTATCTGGTACACTTGTTCCTCAATTCATAGTGTGAATTTGCCATATCATCTGGCAATTTGTTCACCTTGTCATTCCCTCAATTCCTACTGAAAATAACGAATCTTGAAACACCTATAAATTATAATAAGGACTCTTTCTCTCGATCAATGCATCTTTTTTTATACACAAACGCTCACAACTCACTTCTTCTTGTTTAAATTGATAATTTTTTTTAATTAATTCATTTTTTATTAAAGAAAATGATATCTGGGAAGGAAGAATTAGAACCATGTTGTCTTCATTAGAAGCACCAAGAAGCGTTATCAGAAAGTGTCAATTGAACTTTAATGATCTTGACATTTAAAAAAAAAAAAAAAATTAATTCTCCAAAAGATGCCTCTAAATTGTCGCTAGTCTATAAGAATAACTTGTACAACTAAGTGTATTATCAAATGTTGTGTGAAAAAAAGAAAAAAAAGAAAAAAAAAAGGGCTATCAGAATATATACTTGATTGGTCTAAAATAAAAGGGAAGTAATACTCGTGGGGCTGCCACCTTTACTCCCAAATCTTCGTTCTCCATTTTTCCGCTGCCATTGACTTGACTCATTGTCACTTGGTTTTCTAGAATTTAATTCAATTTAAACAATGTTATTTAGACTTTTGGCTAATACTTAATTTTGCATAAGAATTAGCAATTAGTAGGTTGGATATTTACTTAAATCCACCCAAAATTGTTGCTAATCATTACTCAAAGGCCATAACTAGTCTTATTAGTCTATCTAAGTAATTATTCAATACTCACGAATTATAGAGATGTGATATTTTTTCGACTCACATAATAGATGGTTTTACTCATTAAATTCTTGATGAGAGTCATCAATCATATGAGAAATGGGAGTTTCCATATACTTTGAGTACCAAATAATTTTTCCTCCTGGCAAGACTTATCTAATTGCCAATGGCCAGTGCACCAATTGGTTCCCTACCTCATTTTTATTTGGAGGCCATAGCGGATAGCTCTCTCCAACAAGGATAGTTCATAGGGCACTGAGCGTATTATGGGTTGCGTTGGGGAATTTTTTTTTTTGAAGTAATGGTTGAAAGCTTTAAGTAGTAAGGACCGGAAGCATCAGAGTTCAAAATGACACATAATTCAGTAGTGGTAGGTACATCTAATACAAAAATTGCACTATGTTATATCCCATGCTACCGCCATGTATTTTATTAGGTGCACTCATATTGTATAATTATCACTGTCTTCAAAAAAAAAAAAAAAAAAAAACAATCAAGGCAAGTTTTTTATTTATTTATTTTTATTCATTTCTCAACCAAAACAGCATGTCTCCGTCAAGTTAAAATTAATGCCATCAGTTAGTCAATGTGAGTGTTGAAATTAAGGATTTGTTTGGATTGAGAGGAGAGTGGAGGGGAGTAAGTTGGCTAATAATAGGTTAATTTTAGGTCAATTCTACTCTACTTTACTATACTCTACACCCCCTCCCTTCCCTTAAATCCAAATGAACCATAAAGCATTCTCTTAGTTACCTTTAAATAATGCATTATTCCATATCATGTCAACGTGGAAATAGAGCCTTGATCGCTTTTGTGAATTTTTTTAAAGATGGCTCCAATGTAGTTTGAAGCTAGAATGAAAGTAGCTAGAGGAAAAAAGAAAATATTAAAAAAACATTATTATTATCTTTGAAAAGTGAATTAAAAAATATTAATAGGGTTTTTTTAAAAGTTATTTGGTAGAAAATTTATTCTCCTTCATAAAATTTGTGTATATGTAATAAAATTTAGGGATAAATACATAATAATATAAATTTAATGTTGTGCTTAGTTTCCATCTAACAATCAAAAAAAATTTCATATATAAATAGTACTTATTCATATGTGTATGTTTGGGCTAATCTTGTTGTTTATTGGGCTAATTTTTGTTATTGCAATTTGGGTTTATACTTTTTATTTCTATTTTTTTTGTTTAAGAATTTAAGGAATATGTTTGGGGGCCAAGATGATTTTTGTTGAGCCCGAATTAGTGAGATCCTTAGTCAGGTTGTTCAATATTATTTTTTTATAGTAGACAAAATAGATTAGTTTAAAAAAAAATTTTTTAATTTACAATTCAATACGTGGAGGAGAGTGGATTTAAATTTTAAGCACTAAATGTGTTTTTTAAAAATACCAAGAAGTTTCAGTTCAACTTCAAGACTATTGACAATTGAAAAAAGAAAAGAAAAGACTAAAATGCTCCAAAACATGCCTGTGAATAATCCTTCAGCAATAAGCATATCTAGTACAACTCAGCATAAAGACAAAAATGCTATCCAAATACTTGGACTAAAATGAAAGGGGGACTCTTCTCCAAAAAAAAAAAAAAAAAAAAAAAAAGTGAGGGGACTAAAATGCCACCGCCAACCTTGACTAGCCAACCCATAAGGAATCTTCGTTCTACTTTTCTCCACGGCCATTGACTTGACTTGATACTCCAAACTAATATATAAACTAGTCTAGCAAAAAATTAGAGTATTACTACATATTCACAATGGGACGGTCCTTGGTGAAGTGCTTATTGTGGGGTTTGATAGTTCTAGTTCATCTTCATGGCCACAGAGGTTGCTTTGAAGAAGAGAGGATGGGTCTGTTAGAAATCAAGGAGGAATTTGCGAGGTCCACCCCCAATGCGACCATCAGAGATCATCTTCCCCCTTCACTTGCACGGGCCTATATTCTCCCTTCATGGGTCGATGACTACAAGAGTGAGTGTTGTGAGTGGGAGAGAGTCACCTGCAACTCCACCACCGGTCACGTGACCCATCTCTCTCTCCAGAATATCTGGGAATTCGATACTGAAGGACCGTATTATTATTTCCTTTACACTTCCGATTTCAAAGATATGGTCTGGTTTCTAAACGTTTCTTTATTTGAGAGTTTGAAGGAGTTAAGAAGTCTTGATTTATCTTATAATGCAATTGGTGGTTGGATTGAGCATAAAGGTATGTTACTATATATCATCTCTCTGTTTCTTATTATCTGTAATGACTGTAATTTATCCTATGTTAATATCAGTTTTGGTCAACAAATAGATCGATACCGAAGAAAAAATAAAACACTCAGAAAACTGTAATTTTTCTCACCTCCACTCCCTTACATCGGTCTCTCCTCTTCAGTTCGTTGGCCTCTGTTAATACGGCCTCTTTATCTTGTTATCTACTTATTTATGTGTGTGTTCGTCTCTTAACTCCAAATGTTTTTTTTTTTTTTTTTTGGATTTGGATGCACTCTTTATCTTGTTATGTACTCTTTTATTAATTAACTGATGGATCACATAGACATATATATTACTAATTCTTTTTATAATTCATCCAACCATTTTTTAGTTCCATTAATTCATGAGGGGTGCTTTGACATAACAACTGTACTTGCTATATTTTAAGGTGGTGGCGGTCTATGTTCTCTATTGCTATCAAGAATAAATTTGTTTAATTTTGAATACAAAATATAATTATTTTTATTTCTTACAATCTTTTCATATATACAGGTTCTGAAAGTTTACTGAGATTGAACAAGCTGGAGAGTTTAGATCTTGATGCTAACAATTTCAATCGGAGTATCATACAATCATTGAGGTTACTTACGTCACTTAAAAGTCTGAATCTTTCTAAAAATGCATTGGAGGGATCCCTGCCTACCAAAGGTATGCATTCCCCATAATATATTATCTATTAATTACGTAATATATTCAATCAGAGTACTTTTTCTTTTTCTTTTTTCTTTTTTCTTTTGTAGAACTTTCGGTTTTTGAAGACTTGGAAGTTTTGGATTTAAGAGACAACCGGCTCAATGGCTCCGAAACAGTTCAAGGTAGAGATATAGAGAAACCTTGATTTCGATTTAACCAGCGTTATTAGTTAATACTAGTTCATCCTTCCACATCAACAAAATTAAAATTTAGCATTTATGTCAATGACTCAATATATTAATTAATTGTCATGTTTTAACGGAAATTGTTTTTTGAGAGAAATGTTTTAATGGAGATAAATGCATTGATTTTCATGTATTTTACATGGTACACTAATTTATATATATATATATATATATATAAATTATTTATATGATTATTTTAATAAACTTTAAATAATAATAATTATTAAATTAAAATAACACATTCAATAAAAAAAAATGGTATGCTTAAATAAATAAAAATAACTAATTACGGTTGAATTCACTAAAGTAATATATTTATATTTATAATTATTTTAATCTTAACCATTTATATTTCCTAAATTCTTTTAATGACATATAATAATTATGCATACTATAGTATTCTAAATTTGTTATGTAATTATATAGAGATTATAGGGTAAACCTATTTATTTTCATGTTTAAGATATTTATAGGCCGTCCAATAATTATTTATGTAAAATGGATTTTGTAAGGACACAATTCCTTCGCGGCCCAATAATGATATTGGGCTCGCATATGAAAGATCCCTCACAATATGATTTGTAGAGAGTGGGCTTGAAAAGCTAGCCGTTGGTCACGGGGCGATGCCCGGTCTTGGTTTTAGAGGAATTCGTGTAGAAAAAGGACTTGGGCTTGAACATTTAAGCCCTACGGCGTCGCATCCTATGGGATGGGTCTCCTCGGACTTGATCCGAGGACCATTAAGGTCTTACCCCGGTTACCCGACGATGAGTTTTTTCTGTGATCTCAGGTGTTGTTGAGGTGTTCTCACCCATGTAGTCTTTCTTTTTTGGAGGTGGGATGGGAGTCCCCTACCAGATTCACTTACTTCTTCTTTTATACCAGCCTGCGTTCGCTGTCCTTCGTCCACGTGTAGGGTCAACTTTTACAAGACTGACATTTGTCCCATCAGTCCAATCCCAGAATTGTTGGAGATGGTTGATAAAGCTGAAGAATACGGCTCTGTCAGGTGCAAAGTCTTATCTGGGAAGGGTAGTAAGGATAACTTCTCCCAAGATATTTTAGATCTCCTTACAAATTTGTTCCTATATCTCTTTTTTACCCTTCTTCTCAATGGAGCTTTGGGTCTGCCGAGGACTAGACTGTCCTCGGCTGCGTCTCCGGGCCATTTTTGCCTTATATTTTTGAGCTCGGGCCATCACCTTCTTCGGCTTGGGCCTTTGGACTCCCCATGAGCAAGTGGGCCTGGCCCATAAATTATTGGGCCCCACAATAGCCCCTCAAAACCCTGCTATCCGACTTCTTGGTTGGAAGGGAGGGTTTTGGCAAACCCGGGCCTTTAGTATGGCCTATTTAATTCAGCTCTGCATTAATGGGGGCGGTTTTCCACCTGTCCAGGAAACACACTGGTTTACAAGGTATTCCCTTTGATTTGCTCATGACCCGCTCCTGCCGTTTGGCTGTCCAAGACGCGCCTTTACTGACTTCTCTTTACGAGGCTCATTTACGTCCGGCGGCTCATCTGATGAGGTGGGGAAGTGGAACGGACACATCTTTACTCTTCAGATTCTTTTGGAAACCTGAATGAATTTAATACCTTCCGTTTTGCCCTTCCTATAAGATGGCAAGTAGGAAGCCATCACTTTCGTGCAGACACCCTTCAATCTTTCTGAGATCTGAAACTCTCAACCTCCCTTAGCGTTCGCTTAACCCAATTGTTATTCCCCACATCAGAATATGTTTACCATAACGAGTGATGAAGGAACCATACCCCTCCTCAAAACATCATGTTCTAATAAAGCTCGAAATGGCTCGGTCAGGGCAAGGATGACGGAGACTTAAGATTTGCCCCACCTCCCTTTCAGCCAAAATCCGAAGCAGGAGCTCATCACGTCCAACTTTCGGCGTGACTGAGTCGAGAACTCCTATCATTATAACCAACCGCTCTTTTGTGAGCACACCTAATATGGCCCCAGTGTGTTAGGAGTCAGGACCGAGGCAGGGACTAAGTGTCTCTGCTTCTTCCTCTCTTCGTTCACTGGTGCTCCCCTCCGTCTCCCTTTCTTAGTCTTCCCAGCACCAGATCCATCCTGATACTTTCACTTCTCCCTCTTTTGCTCATTTTTCTTTCTTTTCATCTCTTCCCTCTTCTTCATTGATTTCTTCCTTACTATTTCCTTCTCCTTCATCTTTTTCCAAAGAAGGTTCTTCTCTTAATATGAGCAACATTGAGGCAGAGATTGGAGAGACTTTTGAAGACGAGTTTAAAAGGCGCCTGACCGTTTACTTATCTGTACTGCGGATGTTAGTGTTGCTTCGGCAGCTCACCTTCTGAATAGGCTTGTTTAAGCCCCTTTTTGTACGTTGTAATAATTTTTCATATTAATAAAAATTGTTGTTATTTCATTTCGCACGTTATGTCTATGTTTTTATAAATTTGAAAGCGCTGCTCGGCACAATAATATAGCATCTAAATCAGTGACGACTAAGACCAAAATACTTGATAATAAAAAGATGTCGCCATAACCTTAATAGAAGTGCTTGGCACAATAAGGCCGACCCGTGAGAAATAATACTTACCCCGAACTAGCCGAGGAGAGAACCGAAGGCTTGATGCCGTGTGAGAAATAACCATCCGAGGACATATCACCCGCCAAATGAACAGCCCTCTTAGGCTACTGAATACTGGGGCGTTCCACCACCTTCCTTACACCTTTGTTGGCCTTAGCCTTTTACGGTGTTTAAGCCGTGGCTGAAGTAACTTGGCATTTTTATCAAGTAGCCAATCTTACGAAACTCGAACTCTTTTTTTTTTATTTATTTATTTATTTTATATCCAAGTAGTTGGTTCCCCCATTGGCTTGGGTCCGAGGACCATACAAGGCCCTGGTTCTGTCCAAAACTTGTAATTTTTCTTTTTTTTTTACTTGGTTTCCCCATAGGCTTGAGTCCGAGGACCATACAAGACCTTGGTTCTGTCCAAAACTTGTAATTTTTTTTTTTTTTTTTTTTTTTTTTTTTTTTTTTTTGTACTTGGTTTCCCCATAGGCTTGAGTCCGAGGACCATACAAGACCTTGGTTTTGTCCAAAACTTGTAATTAATTTTTTTTTACTTGGTTTCCCCATAGGCTTGGGTCCGAGGACCATACAAGACCTTGGTTCAGTTTATCCCTTTCCTCAGGTATCTCACAAGTTGCCGAGCAGGAGGTTGTCCTCGGCAACGGTTATTCCTCGGCGTGGGCCGTAGTCCGTGGGCCCCCATGCAGAACGGGCCTGGGCCGCGAATTTACTAGGCCCACAAATTAAGAGGCATTTCCGTACTCTTTGGTCACGCGGTACTTTTTGGCGTCCCAGTGTTCGAGGTGCGCCTTCTCGAGGATCTTCAAATCCTACGGCTGAGGATGAAGTTGGAAATTAAGCCAAGTCTGCTTCGTCCGTAGCGTTCCTTGGAAACTTGCATGAATTAAATGCCACCGGTTCACTTCTGGGTATAAATAGGATAGGGGATCACTTCACTTGCACATGAACTCTCCTGTTCCCTTCAGAACCATATTTCTTCCATATCCGCGATCTCTCTTTCTAGTGCCACTGCCTCAAAGCAAGATGTTTGAGGCGTGGATGGGGATGAAAGGTCTCCGCACGCTTCAGAGGCACCGAATCCTCAAGGTGATATGGTATGGACAAGGATGGCACAGATTCAAGCCAGTCCTCTGTTTTGACAGGAGGAAGATGGTATTCCTCCCTCTTTTAGTCAAAATCCGAAGCAAGTTCTGGTCATGCCAGATTTTTGGTATGTCAGAAGAAGGAATTTCCGCCATCAGCGTCGTCTGCCTTGTAGCAGGCAAATTTTTGCGGGGGCTCCCCAACTTCCGGCTCCCTGCACCTTTTCTGTAGATGGTGTTAGCCTGAGGTCAGGTTCCCTGCACCTTTTCTTCACCGGTGCAGGCCCCAAGTTGGGTTCTTTGGCTGCCTGAGTTATGGGTATGTAAAAGCGTCGAGGAATAGTTTCCTTAGATGCCATCTTGGAACAGTAGCCAATCTCTCATCTGCACCTTTTTTCTTCGGCTTTTCTTCATTCTATTGTATCTTTTCTTTTCACTTGCGTAGTTAGTTGTAATGTAAGCTTGTTTCAGCTTTTCACTGTATACTGTACTATTCCTTTGTCTTAATAAAAAATAAGTTTATTTCTTTCTAAATACTTTTCTTTCCTGCAACGTCTACTTTGTGCCTGAATGTTAGATATAAGCTTGCCTTTGATGACACTCGGGGCAGACAAATGCATTAATACAGATTCATACTAGTTTAAACCTATGAACACTATTAAGTATAACGATGGCAATCCTTAATAAATTAAACTCTTGGAACTAACCGGGATAATAGCCGAGCGCTGTGCGATGTGTGCTGGACAAATGTCCGAGAACGATAAACTCCTAAATAATTCATCCAAAGGGGTAGCCGAGCAATGAGGGACCTCAATCGTGTTTTTGGTAGCATATATGCTCTATGTTGCATCAATCCCTTTGGTACTGAGGATCCGAGGGTAGACTGGGGAATCCATTCAGTATGGGGATTAACCCAACTGTTAATGGGTAGATCTCGGATAGATTCTAAGGTTCATGTAACGCAATTTTTCTTTTAAGTAATTGGTTTCCCCATGGGCTTGAGTCCGAGGACCATGCAAGGCCTTGGTTCTGTCCAAAACTTGTAAGATTTTTTTTTTGTACTTGGTTTCCCCATAGGCTTGAGTCCGAGGACCACGCAAGGCCTTGGTTCTGTCCAAAACTTGTAAGATTTCTTTTTTGTACTTGGTTTCCCCATAGGCTTGAGTCCGAGGACCATGCAAGGCCTTGGTTCTGTCCAAAACTTGTAATTTTTATTTTTTGTACTTGGTTTCCCCATAGGCTTGAGTCCGAGGACCATGCAAGGCCTTGGTTCTGTCCAAAACTTGTAATTTTTATTTTTGTACTTGGTTTCCCCATAGGCTTGAGTCCGAGGACCATGCAAGGCCTTGGTTCTGTCCAAAACTTGTAATTTTTCTTTTTTGTACTTGGTTTCCCCATAGGCTTGAGTCCGAGGACCATGCAAGGCCTTGGTTCTGTCCAAAACTTGTAAGATTTTTATTTTTTGTACTTGGTTTCCCCATAGGCTTGAGTCCGAGGACCATGCAAGGCCTTGGTTTGTCCAAAACTTGTAATTTTTATTTTTTGTACTTGGTTTCCCCATAGGCTTGAGTCCGAGGACCATGCAAGGCCTTGGTCTGTCCAAAACTTGTAATTTTTATTTTTTGTACTTGGTTTCCCCATAGGCTTGAGTCCGAGGACCATGCAAGGCCTTGGTTCTGTCCAAAACTTGTAATTTTTATTTTTTGTACTTGGTTTCCCCATAGGCTTGAGTCCGAGGACCATGCAAGGCCTTGGTTCTGTCCAAAACTTGTAATTTTTATTTTTTGTACTTGGTTTCCCCATAGGCTTTAGTCCGAGGACCATGCAAGGCCTTGGTTCTGTCCAAAACTTGTAATTTTTATTTTTTGTACTTGGTTTCCCCATAGGCTTGAGTCCGAGGACCATGCAAGGCCTTGGTTCTGTCCAAAACTTGTAATTTTTATTTTTTTGTACTTGGTTTCCCCATAGGCTTGAGTCCGAGGACCATGCAAGGCCTTGGTTCTGTCCAAAACTTGTAATTTTTATTTTTTGTACTTGGTTTCCCCATAGGCTTGAGTCCGAGGACCATGCAAGGCCTTGGTTCTGTCCAAAACTTGTAATTTTTATTTTTTGTACTTGGTTTCCCCATAGGCTTGAGTCCGAGGACCATGCAAGGCCTTGGTTCTGTCCAAAACTTGTAATTTTTATTTTTTGTACTGGGTTTCCCCATAGGCTTGAGTCCGAGGACCATGCAAGGCCTTGGTTCTGTCCAAAACTTGTAATTTTTATTTTTTGTACTTGGTTTCCCCATAGGCTTTAGTCCGAGGACCATGCAAGGCCTTGGTTCTGTCCAAAACTTGTAATTTTTATTTTTTGTACTTGGTTTCCCCATAGGCTTGAGTCCGAGGACCATGCAAGGCCTTGGTTCTGTCCAAAACTTGTAATTTTTATTTTTGTACTTGGTTTCCCCATAGGCTTGAGTCCGAGGACCATGCAAGGCCTTGGTTCTGTCCAAAACTTGTAATTTTTATTTTTTGTACTTGGTTTCCCCATAGGCTTGAGTCCGAGGACCCATGCAAGGCCTTGGTTCTGTCCAAAACTTGTAATTTTTATTTTTTTGTACTTGGTTTCCCCATAGGCTTGAGTCCGAGGACCATGCAAGGCCTTGGTTCTGTCCAAAACTTGTAATTTTTATTTTTTGTACTTGGTTTCCCCATAGGCTTGAGTCCGAGGACCATGCAAGGCCTTGGTTCTGTCCAAAACTTGTAATTTTTATTTTTTGTACTTGGTTTCCCCATAGGCTTGAGTCCGAGGACCATGCAAGGCCTTGGTTCTGTCCAAGGCTTGAAGGACTGCAAGGCCTTGGTTCTGTCCAAAACTTGTAATTTTTATTTTTTGTACTTGGTTTCCCCATAGGCTTGAGTCCGAGGACCATGCAAGGCCTTGGTTCTGTCCAAAACTTGTAATTTTTATTTTTTGTACTTGGTTTCCCCATAGGCTTGAGTCCGAGGACCATGCAAGGCCTTGGTTCTGTCCAAAACTTGTAATTTTTATTTTTTGTACTTGGTTTCCCCATAGGCTTGAGTCCGAGGACCATGCAAGGCCTTGGTTCTGTCCAAAACTTGTAATTTTTATTTTTTGTACTTGGTTTCCCCATAGGCTTTAGTCCGAGGACCATGCAAGGCCTTGGTTCTGTCCAAAACTTGTAATTTTTATTTTTTGTACTTGGTTTCCCCATAGGCTTGAGTCCGAGGACCATGCAAGGCCTTGGTTCTGTCCAAAACTTGTAATTTTTATTTTTTTGTACTTGGTTTCCCCATAGGCTTGAGTCCGAGGACCATGCAAGGCCTTGGTTCTGTCCAAAACTTGTAATTTTTATTTTTTGTACTTGGTTTCCCCATAGGCTTGAGTCCGAGGACCATGCAAGGCCTTGGTTCTGTCCAAAACTTGTAATTTTTATTTTTTGTACTTGGTTTCCCCATAGGCTTGAGTCCGAGGACCATGCAAGGCCTTGGTTCTGTCCAAAACTTGTAATTTTTATTTTTTTGTACTTGGTTTCCCCATAGGCTTGAGTCCGAGGACCATGCAAGGCCTTGGTTCTGTCCAAAACTTGTAATTTTTATTTTTTGTACTTGGTTTCCCCATAGGCTTGAGTCCGAGGAACATGCAAGGCCTTGGTTCTGTCCAAAACTTGTAATTTTTATTTTTTGGTTTATTTTTCGACAATAAGCCCCTATACCAGGGCGGAAATAGGTGGCTTGAGGCCGGAAGCCCCTAGAGATGCCCACGCCCTTGGCACTGCAAGGCGTACCCCCTAGCAGAAGTTTATGCCGGAGCAGCAACTGTATGTCGCCGGAGACGGAGGAAACCCCAAGAATTTCTGCTTGCTAGAGAGTTGACTCCAACGCCACCTTTGCCAACGCGCAAGCTTTCCCACAGACGGCGCCAATTGTAAGGACACAATTCCTTCGCGGCCCAATAATGATATTGGGCTCGCATATGAAAGATCCCTCACAATATAATTTGTAGAGAGTGGGCTTGAAAAGCTAGCCGTTGGTCACGGGGCGATGCCCGGTCTTGGTTTTAGAGGAATTCGTGTAGAAAAAGGACTTGGGCTTGAACATTTAAGCCCTACGGCGTTGCATCCTATGGGATGGGTCTCCTCGGACTTGATCCAAGGACCATTAAGGTCTTACCCCGGTTACCCGACGATGAGTTTTTTCTGTGATCTCAGGTGTTGTTGAGGTGTTCTCACCCATGTAGTCTTTCTTTTTTGGAGGTGGGATGGGAGTCCCCTACCAGATTCACTTACTTCTTCTTTTATACCAGCCTGCGTTCGCTGTCCTTCGTCCACGTGTAGGGTCAACTTTTACAAGACTGACATTTGTCCCATCAGTCCAATCCCAGAATTGTTGGAGATGGTTGATAAAACTGAAGAATACGGCTCTGTCAGGTGCAAAGTCTTATCTGGGAAGGGTAGTAAGGATAACTTCCCCCAAGATATTTTAGATCTCCTTACAAATTTGTTCCTATATCTCTTTTTTACCCCTCTTCTCAATGGAGCTTTGGGTCTGCCGAGGACTAGACTGTCCTCGGCTGCGTCTCCGGGCCATTTTTGCCTTATATTTTTGAGCTTGGGCCATCACCTTCTTCGGCTTGGGCCTTTGGACTCCCCATGAGCAAGTGGGCCTGACCCATAAATTATTGGGCCACACAGATTCTTATGATTATTATTTTTTAAAGTATATAAGAAACAATTGATTTGGAAAATGACACTATGCTCAATGATTTGCTTTGATAGCAATTGTAACAAATTACAGCAAAGATATAATATCTAATTTAATTACACTCAATCTTTTTTTTTTTTGGAGAAAAATTACCCTCAATCAAGAACCTAAAAGATAGTTATACATTTAAATGAATGAAAATAATTAAATATTTTTCAATTAAGTAATTGGTTCATACTCTTGATTACTCTTTCTTTTTAATAACAAGTAATATAATTGAAACTGATTTCATATATATTATGACACATAATAAGTGTTATATGTGAGATATCATATAATTTCTTATAAAATGTTTCAAAATGCATTGCACATTAGACTAGTTCTGGCTAGTTGCTCAATAATGAAAGTCCCCAGCGTGAGTAAAAGTTATTTGATGCTCTTTGAAAATGAATGAGCATTGTCACATTCACGTTAGTTGAAATGTACAAATATTTTTTTATCATACACTATTTTATTGCAAATATATATATATATATATATATATATATAGAGGTAAAGCTAAGAGAAAATTCAATTAGGTTTTAAATTGGATTTCAATTGTTGTTTAATTTTGCGCCACATGTCCTCGTTAAGATTTTTTAATTTTTAATTTTAGTGAGTTAATGAGGTGCAAAAAAAGAAAGAGTAAACTCATGTGTATATTCAAAAGAAATTAAAAAAAAAAAATAAAAGAGAGAGAGAGAGTATAATCTGAATATATATATATATATATATATGTGTGTGTGTGTGTGTAATTGTAATTTTTTTTTTTTTAATTGTACCGTGCATATGCATGAGTTATACACTAGTTATATATATATATATATATATACACTAATAGATAAAGCTGAGATAAAATCCAATTAGAATTCAAGTTGGAATTCAATTAAAGTTTAATTTTGTACCTAGTGCCTCATCTAATCTAGGTTTTAAATTTTTGAGTCAAGTGAATTAATTCAGTGTAAAAATTGGATTTCAATTAAAGTTTAATCTTGCGTCACGTATCCTATCTAATCTAAGGTTTTTTTTTTTTTTTTTTTTTTTAATATTTTTGTGCCAAAAGAGTTAATTTAATGTACAAAAAGATAAGTCAAATATAAATAAACTATAAAACACCTAATCATATAATTAAAACAATTCAAATTTATAAGTCATTTATGTAACATACCAGGACTCTGCACTGTTCATTACTAACTAAAATACCACCGCCCACCTTTACTAGCCAACCCTTAATGAATCTTCGTTCTCCTTTTTTCCACAGCCATTGACTTGACTTGATTCTCCTAACTAATATATAAATTAGTCTAGCAAAAAATTAGAGGAGTATTTACTACGCATTCACAATGGGACGGTCCTTGGTGAAGTGGTTATTGTGGGGTTTGATAGTTCTAGTTCATCTTCATGGCCACAGAGGTTGCTTTGAAGAAGGGAGGATGGGTCTGTTAGAAATCAAGGAGGAGTTTGTGAGGTCCACCACCAATGTGAACATCAGAGATCATCTTCTCCCTTCATGGGTTGATGACCACAAGAGTGAGGGTCGTGAGTGGGAGAGAGTCACCTGCAACTCCACCACCGGTCACGTGACCCATCTCTCTCTCCACAATATCTGGGAAATCAAACGGGTTGATTATCTCTATTTCATGCCATGGTTTTTAAACGCTTCCTTATTTGATACTTTCAAGGAGTAACGAGGTCTTGATTTATCTTTAAATGCAATTGGTGGTTGGATTGAGCATAAAGTTATGTTAATATATATCCTCTCTATTTCTTATATATCTGTAATGACTGTAATTTAACTTATGTTAATATCAGTTTCGGCCAACAAATAGATCGACACCGAAGAAAAAAAAACACTTAGAAAACTGTAATTTTTCTCCCTAAATTTCAGGATTCACCTCCACTCTCTTACATCGGTCTCTCCTTATTATTATTATTTATCTTATTATTTATCTGTGTGTATTTGTCTCTTAACTCCAAAGTTTTTTTTCCCCCCCGGTAAACGTAAATGATAAATTATTTCAAAATTTCTTTTTATTTTGCTAAAAGTCTTTGTTTTTTTTTTTTTCTAAATGCTAAAAGTCATTTCAAATTTTCCATTGTACGAGTATTAGTTAGTATATTTATAAGCTAAAATATATATTGGTGATATGAGTAAAAATTATACATTAATATTTGTTTTAGTAATTTATTAAAATATAATGACAATCTCGAAAGAATACATTGGTATTGGTTAATACCGAAATATATTGTTTGTTTGTTAAAAAATTAAAACAGACTTTAGTACAAAATTGACCCCCTTCTAATTAACTACTCATAGATAATGGTGTTAAAAAAATTAATAGATCCTATAATAATAATAATAACAAATCATAGGTGCCTAGGATTTAGTGGTCAAAATTATGCTAATTTTAAATTCACATCCTCTTCTAACCATCACATACCTTTGGTGCGATGGTCACTCTATAAGTATAAGTGCTTGTGAGGTGTGAGGGGTAAGGACCGGGTTCAAGTCTACAAGAGAGAGCTTCACACACATATATACTTAAATTAAGTTAAAACAGAATTTCTATTTTGTATAAAAAAGAAAAAAAAATTCACCTCTTTTGATACAATTACTTTTCATTTGAACCGTTGATTTAGAATATTAGCTACTTAAGTCATTATATCATCATCCATACTAGCGTTATACTGTCATAGGACTGGCTCAAGGCTTAAGCTTAGTTCCCATGTTACAAAAAGTCTTCAGCCCTTCGTTAAAAAAAAAAAAGGCTTCCACCATATTATAAATATGCCCAAATTTTAAGAGAATAATTTTATTAAATGATTGTGCATTATTCTACTTATGAGTGATGTAGGGACGAGTAGTTCTAGGACGAGTAGTTTTAGTAAATGTAAATTTTAAAAATTAGTCTCTATTACTTATGAAATAACCAGTACTTTATACATGTGTGAGGTGCCTGTGAATAATTTTTATCATTGACATTTATTTGTTAAAAAATATTCACAACATTCATTTTCTTTTTCTGAAGCTTTATAAAGTATAATTTGATAAGCTTAGTTTACTCCTTTATTTTTTTAATCTTAATTTTTGTAGAAGAAAATATTCACAACATCTATTAGAAACAACAAAAAGTGCTAATTAAACTATAAGGCTATTGACATTTTTTTTTCTAATTTTTGATTATTTGATTTTTGGAGGAGGGTTGATTTGAACACTGAATGTATTTTTTTAGAACAAAAAGAATATTTCAATTGTACTCTAAGGCTATTGACTTGACATTAAAAAAAAAAAAAAAAATTTAATGCTCCAAAACATGCCTGTGAATTATCCTTAAGTAAGCAATAAGCATATCTAGTACAACTGAATGCCTTTGAATTATCAACGATTCTCCTAACTACTATATAAACTAGTCTAGCAAGCAACGAATGGTGGCGTAATACTATTAAACTATATTTTCAGCCCAAAAAAAAAAAAGACTTGACTGAATTCTCCTACGTACCTACCGCCTTCACTTTGTATAAAACTGGTCATAGCAATGAATATAGGAGTACTACTAGTTTACTACTACATTTTTCACTATGGGATGGTCATTGTGGGGTTTGACAGTTCTAGTTCAACTTCATGGGCACAAAGGTTGCTTTGAAGAAGAAAGGATATATGGGTCTTTTAGAAATCAAGAAATTTGTGAGGTCCAGCCCCAATGTTACAAATCATCTTCTCCCTTCTTGGGTTGATGACCATGAGAGTGAGTGTTGTGAGTGGGAGAGAGTCACTTGCAACATCACCACTCGTCGCGTGACCCACCTCTCCCTCCACAACATTAGGGATTTTATAGAGTATGATTATTATGAAAAGCACAATGCCTGGTTCCTAAATGTTTCTCCATTTGAGACTTTCAAGGAGTTAAGAAGTCTTAATTTATCATCAAATTACATTGTTGGTTGGGTTGAGAATGAAGGTACGTTAATATTGCCTCCTATTTATTTATTTCTAATTATATTTTCCTAAGATTAAAGAAAAAATGGTTTTCATAAAGAATTGGTGTTATTGTTAGATATATGTAATTAAATGATTAAATTTACTATATCCCAATATTTTAAACCGTTGGGAGAATTGGTAATTTAATATTGTATCAGAGCATTATATGGTAGATTTGAAGCAAGTCTATAAAGAATAATTTGGTGTTTAATATTGTTGTTATTGTGAATAAAAAATATAATTACTCTATTTCTTACCATTTCATTATAGGTTCAATAAGTTTGTTGAGGTTGAAGAAGCTAGAGAGGTTAGATCTTGGTTCTAACATGTTCAATCGGAGTATTATACAATCATTGAGATTACTTAAATCACTCAAAACTTTGAGTCTTCCTGACAATTCTTTGGAAGGATCATTTCCTGCTAAAGGTATGCCTATATATCATAATACCTACAAAGTATATAAACAATTCCTACTTTTCACTTTTTTTTTTTCATTTTTTGGTAGAACTTTCGGTTTTCGAAGACTTGGAGATGTTGGATTTAAGCAGCAATGAATTCAATGGCTCCCTAACAGTTCAAGGTAGAGAGATAGAGAAGATCATATTTTGATTTACTTAGAGTTACTAGTTTATAATAAAGCAGTGATCTAATTAAATTGACAACTTTATGATCAATATGATCTCCAAATTGACAGTTTGGGTAGAGCACGTTGCTTCCAAATTTTCTTTTTTAAATATTCTTTTGTGTTATACTTGATTTAATTGCAAAACATCACTTTAGTAATTACTTTAATTTTAGTGAAAATGGTGTTTTGCTCTGCTTATTACCATAAAAAAGTGTAATTAATTTAATTGCATACAATAAGGAGTCATTATTTCCGTTGTGTACTCTCAGATTTCAAAATTTTGTCGAAGCTAAGCAAGTTGAAGCACCTAGACCTCGGTGGCAATCATTTCGACAAAGGGATTTTAAGATCTTTGGGTGCACTGTCAGCGCTTACATCCTTGAAATTGGATTATAATCAAATGGAGGGCCCCCTTTATGACCAAGGTAATGCAAGGTTCTTTTGGTTATTACACCCAAAATAAAGAATTAATAAACAAATAATATATATGAAAAGAGTGGTCGATGGAGAGTGGGACTACTAAAACGTTACTCAAAAGTTGTTTGGTCTTCCAAAAATAAACACATAAGGACTTTGTTATTTGGGCAGAAGTTGACTGCTGCCCTGCTTTTCGATATATATATATATATATATATATATTATTTAACGTGCAATAAATAATGCTCTGTTTCTTCTAAATTTGTTATATTCATATCTTGCTAGTCTAAGAAGCTTGGAGGTCCTCAATTTAGCTGACAATTATTTCAATGGTTCCTTGCCAAAATGTAATGGATTTTTCATTATTCTCTTTACTTCTTCTTCTTCTCCTCTCTCCCTCCTAAATTCTATGGTTAAATTAGCTTTGGGTGCATGTCTATATAATGGTCATGTTCAAATTACACTACTCAATAATTTTGTATTTGTTGAGGTTTTTTTTTTTTTTTTTTTTTTTTTTTTTTTGAAAAATCCACACTTTGAATACATTGTTTAATATCTCTCTCTCTCTCTCTCAACAAATATAATAAAATAGAGAAAGAAATAGTCACTATGCATGGAAGAAAGCCACGGAGGCAGCCTCCCCTGCCTCTCTATCCTTCTCTTCTTTTTTCTTCTTACCCACAAACTGCCATAAAGCCTTCATATAAGAGAACAGACTACTAATAGAAGTTGCACAAGGAGTAAACCCCCCCCCCCCCCCCAAAAAAGAAGGAAATTCGGATTGGGAAATTCGTCAAATTTTCAGGCCCATGTTGCAAAGGTGTAGCCCTTTGAGTTAAATTTCCTATCCAACTTGAATCATTGCAATCCAATATCTGAATTGAGATTTATACTCAAAATACTGAGACCTATGCAGAAAAATTCTGATTTTGGACTTTGACATTTTTTTTCTCCAATTGGCTTCTTTTCTTAATCGGTTAAAATTCTCCACATCTTGTAGGTCTTTGACTTTGAGTTGGGTTCTGCCCACTTGAGTTAGAGTCTATCCTTATGCCTTAAATAAAGTCCATTAGCATGTAAATTCTCAGTTACTAATAAAACATAGATAATTCAAAATTAGTCACTAATCATCATAAAAATAAAGATAAAGATACAAATATAAGAGTACTTTATTATATTTATTTCATATATATCGAAACACAGAACACAACATATATGTTGATTTAATTGTGGGCTACTAAATATCTTATTATTATTCTCTTTACTTCTTCATCTTCTCCTCTCTCTCTCTCCTAAATTATGGTTGAATTAGCTTTGGGTACATGTCTATATAATGGTCATGTTCAAATTACACTACTTAATGACCAAGGTAATGCAAGGTTCTTTTGGTTCCTACACTCAAAATAAAGAATTAATAAACAAATAAAATCTTGTCTAGATAATGTTTATTAAGATCTAATCTAGCTTGTAAGTGCAAAGAAAATAAAAGAATAAATTTGGAAATATATATATATATATATAAGAAAAGAGTGGTTGATGTGAGAGTGGGACTACTAAAATGTTACTCAAAGTTGTTTGGTCTTCCAAAAATAAACACATAAGGATTTGGGAAGAAGTTGACTACTGCCTTGCTTTTCAATATATAATTATATATATTATTTAACGTTGCAATACGTGATGCTCTGTTTCTTCTAAGTATGTTATATTCATATTGCTGCAAATTTTGCTAGTCTAAGAAGCTTGGAGGTCCTCAATTTAGGAGGCAATAATTTCAATGGTTCCTTGCCAAAATGTAATGGATTTTTCTTTATTATCTTTACTTCTTCTTCTTCTTCTTCTTCTCTCTCTCTTTGTCCCCTAAATTCTATGGTTGAATTAGCTTTGGGTGCATGTCTATATAATGGTCATGTTCAAATTACTCTATTTAATAATTTTGTATTTGATGAGTTTTTTTTTTTTAACAAATCCTCACTTTGAATACATTATTTAATATATATACAGTTCATATTTTAGAAATACATATTAAGATAATCAATAATTAAAAAAAATTATACCAGAGCCTTGTAGCTCAATTCATTGGTAGCTCCTAATATGTCTGACATCTAGGGTTCCAAACCTCCCTCCCCTCCTTGCTTTTCAATATATAATTATATATATTATTTAACGTTGCAATATATAATGCTATGTTTCTTCTAAATATGTTATATTCATATTGCTGCAGATCTTGCTAATCTAAGAAGCTTGGAGGTCCTTAATTTAGGAGATAATAATTTCAATGGTTCCTTGCCAAAATGTAAGGGATTTTTCTTTATTCTCTTTGCTTCTTCTTCTTCTCCTCTCTCTCTCTCTCCCCTAAACTCTATGGTTGAATTAGCTTTGGGTGCATGTCTATATAATGGTCACGTTCAAATTGCACTACTTAATAATTTTGTATTTTATGAGTTTTTTTTTTTGGGGATAAATCCACACTTTGAATACATTATTATATATATATAGTTCATAATTTAGAAATATATATTATGATAATCAATAATTAAAAAAAATTATACCAAAGCCTTGTAGCTCAATTCATTGGTAGCTCCTAATATGTCTGACATCTAGGGTTCCAAACCTCCCTCCCCTCCTTGCTTTTCAATATATAATTATATATATTATTTAACGTTGCAATATATAATGCTCTGTTTCTTCTAAATATGTTATATTCATATTACTGCAGATCTTGCTAATCTAAGAAGCTTGGAGGTCCTTAATTTAGGAGGCAATAATTTCAATGGTTCCTTGCCAAAATGTAAGGGATTTTTCTTTATTCTCTTTGCTTCTTCTTCTTCTTCTTCTTCTTCTCTCTCTCTCTCTCTCCCCTAAATTCTATGGTTGAATTAGCTTTGGGTGCATGTCTATATAATGGTCATGTTCAAATTACTCTACTTAATAATTTTGTATTTGATGAGTTTTCTTCATTTTTTTTTTTTTTGAACAAATCTTCACTTTGAATACATTATTTAATATATATACAGTTCATAGTTTAGAAACATATATTAAGATAATCAATAATTAAAAAAATATTATACCAGAGCCTTGTAGCTCAATTGATTGGTAGCTTCTAATATGTCTGACATCTAGGGTTCCAAACCTCCCTTCCCTCCTTGCTTTTCAATATATAATTATATATATTATTTAACGTTGCAATATATAATGCTCTGTTTCTTCTAAATATGTTATATTCATATTACTGCAGATCTTGCTAATCTAAGAAGCTTGGAGGTCCTTAATTTAGGAGGCAATAATTTCAATGGTTCCTTGCCAAAATGTAAGGGATTTTTCTTTATTCTCTTTGCTTCTTCTTCTTCTCCTCTCTCTCTCTCTCCCCTAAACTCTATGGTTGAATTAGCTTTGGGTGCATGTCTATATAATGGTCATGTTCAAATTGCACTACTTAATAATTTTGTATTTTATGAGTCTTTTTTTTTGGATAAATCCACACTTTGAATACATTATTTTATATATATATATATATATAGTTCATAATTTAGAAATATATATTATGATAATCAATAATTAAAATTTTTTTATGCCAGAGCCTTGTAGCTCAATCAATTGGTACCTCCTGATATGTCTATAGCATTTGGGGTTCCAATCCTCCCTCCCCTATTATAATTACAGAGTAATCAAAAAATTATTTCATCAATTATTGATATTGAAATATAAAATAATAATAAAATCATGCATAGAACATGCCTTTAATGATCACAAGGAAAATAAAATTCTACTGGCATATATTTGGTGTATGTGTTAAGATTGTACATTTTAGTGAGATTTTTAAAATATTAATCTAATTAAGTTATAAAATTGTGTAATACATATAACAAAGAGTAATATTAGATGTAATTCTCACATACATAATTTGAGCAGTGATTTTTCCACACCACAAATGATTTTCTTTTTCTATAGAAATTAGGCAGCTTTGGGTAGGTTGGAGCTTTTAGTAACAATCACTTCACTGGAATTGTTCCTCCTTCCATAGGAGTATTATTTTCTCTCAAATCTTTATCTTAGTTTGAGCCGAAATTATTTTGATGGCTCCTTACCATGTATTTAATCAAAATTTGATGTCAATAGTTTTTCATGAAATTGAAGAAAAAAAGGGGAAAAAAAAAAAAAAAACTCAACTTTAGATCCTATGTATTCTTATGAATAAGATATAATAAAATTGAAGATTTTCAAACGTTTAGTCATTTTCTACAGGTTTATGTGGACTCAAAAAACTTGAAGAGTTAGATCTTCGCGGGAATTCTTTTGAAGGGACCCTTCCATCTTGCCTATACAATTTGACATCTCTTCAACAGTTAGATCTCAATGGGAATCAGTTCCGAGGAAACATTTCATCTTTGATAGTTGACCTTACATCCCTTAAGTATGTTGATCTCAGTTATAACCTTTTTGAGGGTTTATCATTCAGCTTATTTGCTAATCATTCCAAGCTTGAGTCATTTCAATTTAGATGTGATAACGAGAAGGTCGAGATAGAAATTGAAAATTCAGATTGGGTACCCTTATTTAACTTGGAGTCTTTAGTGATATCTAACTGTTCTCTGAATAAGCTATCCCATCAACTTCCGACATTTCTCTTTCACCAGCATAGCTTGAGAAAACTTGATCTTTCACACAATGGGTTGAAAGGACCGTTTCCTGATTGGTTGTTTAGAAACAATACTAGGCTAAAATCTGCCTTTCTTAACCATAACTCTTTCACGGGTCATTTTCATTTGTCGCAGTGTCTTAACTCTACTTATGCGATAGATGTGTCAAACAATCAGCTCAATGGAAAGCTTCAACGAAATATTGGGGAGATCCTACCAAATATACAGTACCTACAGTTATTCAATAATTCTTTCACAGGTTATCTCCCATCCTCATTTGGTAATATGAGTCTCTTGGACACACTCGACGTGTCCCTTAACAACTTCTCCGGAGAAGTACCAAAGGACTTATTTGTCGGTTGCTCCAGGTTGTTGATCTTGGTGTTATCCAATAATTATTTTGACGGCCATTTAGATTGGGTACCTTTATCTAACTTAACTTGGCTATCTATTTTAAAAATAAATCATAATCAGTTCTCCGGAGCTATGCCAAATGAATTACCCAATTTCGTGAATATTGCTATCTTGGATGTTAGCAACAACAAAATGTCGGGTAGGATTCCTACTTGGATATGCAATTTAACATCTTTTGGTGGTATTCTCATGCAAAATAATAATTTTGAAGGTCAAATTCCATGTGAAACAATTACATCTGAGTTTTTGGACCTTTCTCATAACCTCCTTCACGGATCTTTACCTTTGTGGTCAAGCACTCGGTTAAAACATTTACATTTGGAAGAGAACAGCTTTTCAGGATCAATACCAGAAGCATTTCTCAATATGTCGGAGCTTCGGACATTGGATATCAGTGATAATAAATTGTCAGGCAGCATTCCCAGTGCCATCAGTAAAACTTCCAACTTAAGAATTTTGTTGCTGGGAGGAAATCATTTGAGTGGCAATATTTCAACACAGTTATGTCAACTGACCAATATAACTTTAATGGATCTTTCAAGAAACTTATTTTTCGGGACAATACCTCATTGTTTTGGACACACACTATCTTTTGGTACTTTTGAAGCACGATATTTGCAATGGGCTTCTGGATTTGGTACTTCCTTCGATGGTACTGGCGATCTTTTTTATTACCTAGATGTGGAAATTAACTTTGTTACCAAATATAGGCTTAGCTCTTACAAGGATGACATTCTTACTTACATGTCAGGTTTGGATTTATCTTGTAACAATCTAACAGGTGAAATCCCACTTGAACTTGGACAGCTACAAGGAATTCATGCACTAAACTTATCTCACAATCAATTAACAGGTTCCATTCCAAAATCTTTCTCAGGCTTGACTAAAGTAGAGAGTTTGGATCTTTCTCACAATAGATTGAGTGGAGAAATTCCTCCAAAATTGATTGAGCTTACCTTTTTGGAGGTGTTCAGTGTTGCTTATAATAACTTATCAGGTAGGACCCCAGATATGAAAGCCCAATTTGGAACTTTTGATGCAAGCAGTTATGATGGAAATCCATTTCTTTGTGGACTGCCATTGGAGAAAAATTGCACCAAGAGATATGATTCTCCAACGCCAATGCATTCCTCAGATGTAAGTGATGAGAAATGGTACAAAGTTGATCAAACGGTGTTCTTCACTAGCTTTTCGGTAACTTACATCATGTTTTGCCTGGGAGTAATTACTATTCTTTATATCAACACTCATTGGCAACTGTGGTGCTACAATTTGGTTGAGGATTGCATGTATTCTTGTTATTTTTCTATTGCAATTACTCTACGTAAGTTATCAGCCTATTTGTATAATTAGCTAAGGTTGCTTCCTCAATATTTGTGAACTTTTATTGTAACGAATTTTATATCTATGTTGATGAATGATGGACTGAGAGCTTAAGAAGCAGAATCAATTGCACTGTTAAATTACTCTCCATAGAACTCATAATTGCCTGAACAGATTCTATTACAATTTTGTTACGGTCTAACAGCTATAAGTGAAAAGGCATTGTTTAACTATGCTTCATTAATACAATTATAAAATGTTGTCACATGCATCGTGAACTTTAACAGGTGTATGTGAAACGATGTCGTGTACATTAAGTGTCACAATATCATTTTGTTTTTTGAACTTTGACCAATGGTCACTACTCACTGGCTGTGGAACGGTGCCATTTCTACGTAAATATTACGGTACGTTCTAGTCAGGGCCGGTCCAAGTGTTTCGTGGCCTAAGGCGAAATCTTCAAATGGAACCTTTATGTTATCACTTAAATAATATTTAAGTAGTATTTTATATAATAATTTTTTAAAAATCCATTCTTTTTACTTTTTAATATGATTTTTTTTTTTTATTTTAGAAAATGCTAAAGTTATAACGAATTTTATTACAAACTGGTGTTGTAATGAATGTGATCAATGACATGAGGCTTACAAAAATACTAGAAATATTATAAAATTTACAACATAAGAATTACAAAGATATATCACCAATTACAAATATTCATTCAAAAATGCATTCAATAGTTTGTTGAAATCCACCTATCATATTCATTTTCATTTAAAATTATAAAAGTTATGAAGACCACCACATACTCTTGGTGCAGTGATCACTTCACAAGTATAAGTTCTTGTGGGGTGTGGGGGGCAATGGCCGAGTTTTAAGTCTCTAGAAGAGAATTTCGCATAGATATATATTTAGATTAAGTTAGAGTAGAATTTTTATCTTGTATAAAAATAATTAAATAAATAAAAGTTATGTAGTAAATTTTATAGTATTTTTAACATTTTCCTATTTGAATTACTTGTGATTAGTAACACGTCTATTTGTAAGACCTATTTATTTAAATTTGTCTTATCTCTATCTCTAGCATACCTTCATTCTTTGAGCCTTCTTAATAGTGAAAAAAAAAATGTAAACTAAAATATTTTAATATCTTCCAAAAATATTTATATATAAAAAGTAAAAATAAAATAAAATTTGCCCCCAAATTTGGGGCCTTCTCTAGTAAGGGGGCCCTAGGCAATGACCTAATTGGCCTAAGCCTAGGGCCGGCCCTTGTTCTAGTGCACTATTGATGTGGATGATCACACTAGATATTACTATCATAGTTCTTTTAAGTACTTTTAAGCTAATTAAAGGCCAGTTTGAGAACAACATTTTTAACTTTTTGCTAAATAGTCTAAAACATTGGCACTGGATACCTAAAATTCAAGCAGTTTATTTGTCTTTGATCAATAGTCAATACACATGTTGTTACGTCCACAGGTTGATAGCTCATTTTAGCATTTGTGAACCTCTTTAACTAATCTTCTTGGTAAATTAATTAAACTTTTCGGATTGTCTCTCAGGTTATGTGTAGGAATCATTTATGGTTTGTTTGGACTGAGGGAGAGAGAGGGAGAGTAGAGTAAAGCATAGTAAATTTGGTCCAAAATTAACCTATTTTCAACTAGCACTATACTATTCTACTCCCCTCCACTCCTCCTCCTTTCCCCCTCAATCCAAATGAGCCCTTAGTCTACGCCCTTATATATACTATGCTGAAAACTAATTCAAACAACTTGTAACTCTTGCTTGATCACAAGAAATTCTGGCTTCATGGCAAAATACATGAAATGTGCCTTTACTAATTATGTAGTGCTCCTCCTTAGTCACCCTTCCCGTTTGTGTATGAAGCGTGAGTTCATTTATCAACTTTTAAAAATCATTTTTAAGGTAAGTAAGAAATTTTTATTCAGTTTCTCAACCAAAAAAATAATAATAATAATTCAACAACACCAACCGTCTCTAATTAGACATGGCAAAACGGGCGGGTCGGGTTGGGTCAATCGGGTTGCAGATCAAACGGGTCGCGGGTTAAGTTGGGTCGAGTTGACCCGTATTTTTCAAACAAATTTTTTTTTTTTTTTTTTAGAAATAGATGTAATCTGTCAATTGTTTATGAGTTCCGTAATTGTGATTAGATTCTCACTAGTGATATTGTTACCAATTACCACTAAACACTTGAATTGATACCCAAATTTGGTGCAACTCTTGTTCCAGCTTTCTAGAAACTAATCTTGGTATAATCTTCAATCTATTTAAAGTAGGAAGAGAAAATGAAGGTGACAAGTGAAAAATGACAAACTATAATGGAGTATATAACATATTAAGTAAAAAAGAATAAGTAAATATTTTATAAAAATTACACCTCAATCTCAATCTACTCAACGTTGGTAGACGTGGCAAAACGGGCGGGTCGGGTTCGGGTTCGGGTCGGGACAATGGAGTCGTGGGTCAAAACGGGTCATTTTTAAACGGATCAAATGGGTTGCAGGTCAAACGGGTCGGATCAAATGGGTCTGACCCGTTTTGCCATGTCTATCTCTAACAGGACACTAATACAGTCACCGCACTCCTAGGTATAAACAATAACAGTCTAATACTACAAAAGCATTATAAATTACAACAAAGTTTTTAAATAGAAAGTTATATTTAAAGTAAAATATGCACAGATTTCTTATTATTGTTATTTATTTATTTATTTAGTAAAATATGCAGAGATGAAAAGCAGCTTGTCATGAATAGACATTAAACAGTGAAGTTGGTAAGTAAATATATATTAAAGAGACGAAAAGCAGCCTGTCATGAATAGAATGAAATAGCTGTTCAAAAAAAAAAAAATGAATAGAATGAAATACTAAAGTTGGTAAGTAAATATAATAAATGGCATTTTTAGACTTAAAAAAAAAGACTAGTTATCTTATTCATTGTTATGAATACTGCTTCAGATATTGTTTTGATTTATCTACTGGATTGAAATATTTGGATACTAACTTATTTCAACATAACATTTTGAAGTGTTTCGGGTTGCCTATTTTACATATATTATATATATAAATCTCAAATAAAGCATGCAGATGATTTTTCCTTAAAAAAAAAAAATAATAAGTAAATGATTTTAATTGTTATTTTAAAAATAAAATTGTAATAACCTTTTTGTAAATAAAAAAAACAAGTTGGGTAATTATATAAAAGGAACTTCCAAGAAGTTTCCTTTCACTAAACTTTTCCCATTCCGGCATTCCCCTACCCACTCACATCGCATGGCCCACACTATGTACTTCTCATCTCACCCCACCACTTTCTCCTCTTTTTCTTCTTCTCATTTCCAAAGTTCCAACGTCTCATCAATTTTCAGTGGCTCAGGTGCTCTCTTCAGTCTCTGTTCTCCTCTTTTTCCTCTTCTTCTTCTTTTGTATTTTCTCTCTCACACCGGCTGTGCTTCATGCCTTCATCACCTTCTTCTTTGTTTTGTTTTGTATTTTTTTTTTTTTTTTTTGCCCTTTCTTTTTCATCTCCTTTATAGAAGATCCAGTGACAGTGATTTTTCTTTTTAAGAGGGAAAGCCCAAAATGCGTGCCGGCCGAATCATTGATTTTGACGGAATTTACAGAAATCGACCGAAACGCCCGAAACACACCGGAATAGGCTGAAAGTTTCTCCGAGGTGGAACAAGAGGGTATCTCATTCCGGTTTGCAGACCGGTACGAGATTTTCAGTCCGTTCCAGCCGAAACGGAATGGAATTTATAACATTGCAATAAACAATTTAAAAAAACTAAAAAGAAAAAAGAAAGGAGAGAGAATGCACATTGCCACAATAATTTTTTATTTATTTATAAGTTTCAACTACAGTAAACTGACTACGCTGAGAGTTATTTATAAGTTTCAACTACAGTAAACTGACTACGCTGAGAGTTTTATATATATATATGTTTTCAAATATAATAGCTTTGACGTAGGGCCTACTTTAGTATTTTGAATTATAAAATGGAATTTTAACTATTTTAACATCTTTAAATTGAATGCTTTTAATATAGTCAAAGAACAAGCCAAAGAAACAAAAGAGTACATAAATAATAGCTTTGACGTAGGGCCTACTTTAGTATTTTGAATTATAAAATGGAATTTTAACTATTTTAACATCTTTAAATTGAATGCTTTTAATATAGTCAAAGAACAAGCCAAAGAAACAAAAGAGTACTCTCTCCTTTCTTTTTTCTTTTTAGTTTTTTTAAATTGTTTATTGTGTAAGATATATTAATTTATTATGTTATTTATATTATTTTAATACGTTGTATATTCAAATAAAATATTTAATATTGGGTGTATTATAAAATAAATTGTTAAAATAAATAATGTGACTTTTTAAGTTATTAAAAACTAAGTTATTAAAAACTATATTTTTAGATGTTTTGACGTGAATGCTCTAAAGTTACAAGACAACACAAGCAAAACAAAAGATAATTTCAATCTTCCATCAAGCACTACCAAAAACAAACAGTACTTTAGTGGTACAAACTGTTTTTTTTTTTTTTTGAGAAACTGGTGCAAACTATAGAAATGGCGCGCAACTCGAAGAGCAGTGGTACTGAGTTTATCCAAGGCTGTGGTTGAAGAAGTTAGCTCACGCCTGTAGATTAAGATATTTGGGTAGAAGAACTACATTTTGATTTGAAAGATGTATTTCAAATTGATTTTATTTAATAAAAATGTTTTACTTCTCAAAAAAAAAAAAAAAAAAAGTAAGACACTAGCCTATGACTTAAATAAATAAGAAAGAAAGAGTAAAACTCATGTAGATATCTATGACATAAACAAGGTATAATTTGAATCTATATATATGTGTAATTGTGTTGCTTTTAATTGTACCACCAAAGCTAAAAGAAAATCAAATTAGAATCCAAATTGACTCTCAATTGGAGTCCAATTATGCGTCATGCGTCCTATCTAATTTTTAATTTTTGTATTAAGTAAATTATTGATTGTAAAATTCGAAGTGTCCAAATCTAATTAGATTCAAAATAGGATTTCAATTAGATTCCAATTAGGCGCCATGTGTCCATCTAATTTTTTAATTTTTGTGGCAAATGATTTATTTATTTTTTTATGAATGACAAGTGACTTATTGGATGCAAAAATCGATGAGTATATATATATATATATATATATATATATAATGAGAAACCATCACATATTTTAGAAATCTATGGTTTAAAAAAGGTCTAATGTAATACCATGTATAATTTCAATCTCTTTTAAAAAAAAGGGTATAATTTGATCTATGTATGTAATTGTGATTTTTTTTTAATTGTACCTGTGCATATGCACGAGTTACACACTAGTTAAATATAAAACTTAAGTTTATTAATTACATGGTAAATAAATCAAATTGACATAAAATTTGGTGTAAATGTTAAAGAACATATAAATAGGTGACAACTTTAAAATATTTATCCAATAGAACTGATAAATGACATAAAATTTGGTGCACATGTGAATCCAACTCACATTTATATCTATATATGATTTTGCCAAAGATTTTTTCTCCGCGCAATTGATTATCTTTTTCGGCAGATTTTGCTGCTTTGGATGCCTTGGAGCTATTAGATTTGAGTTACAATGAATTAACTGGAATTGTACCTCCTTCTATAGGAGCATTATCTTCTCTCAAATCGTTAGTTTTGGAGGGAAATAAACTTAATGGCTCTTTACCAACTCAAGGTATGTATTTAATTCATTTGGTGTAAATAATTCTTTGTGAAATGAAAACAAATGAAAAAAGACTAATAAATTATAGGATTGGACCTGACGTATTCTTACAAATAAGATATTATAATTTTGAGAACTGCAAAAATTGGTTCCTTTTTGCAGGTTTATGTGAACTCAGGAAACTTGAAGAGTTAAATCTTAGGTGGAATAATTTTGAAGGAACCCTGCCTTCTTGCCTATACAATTTGACATCTCTTCAAGTGTTAGATCTCTACGAGAATTCTTTCAGAGGAAACATTTCATCTCATTTGATAGCTGGCCTCACATCCCTTAAGCAGATTGATCTCAGTTATAACCTTTTTGATGGTTTCTCATTCAGCTCATTTGCTAATCTTTCTAAGCTTGAACTCGTTCAATTTAAGTGTGATGAGAAGATGGTCAATATAGAAACAGAAACTTCAGACTGGGTACCTTTATTTCAGTTGGAATTCCTTGTGATATCTAATTGTAGTCTCAACAAGCTCTCCAATCAAATTCCAACATTTCTCTTTCACCAGCATAGCTTGAGAGTACTTGATCTCTCTTACAGTATGTTAAAAGGACAGTTCCCTGGTTGGTTGGTTGGAAACAATACAAGGCTGGAATATGTCAGTCTTCATGATAACTCTCTCTCGGGTAATTTTCATTTGCCGCTGTGTCTCAACTTTACTTATTGCATGGATGTGTCAAACAATCAGCTCAATGGGCAGCTTCAAGGAAATATAGGGAATATGCTACCAAATATATTGAGTCTAAAGTTATCCAATAATACTCTCAGTGGTTCCCTCCCATCCTCAATTGGCAATATGAGTCTTTTGAGCACATTCAGTGTTTCCTTCAACAACTTCTTCGGAGAAGTACCAAAAAAGTTATTAGCAGGTTGCTCCGAGCTAATGATCATGGATTTATCTAATAATAATTTCGATGGCCATTTATTGTCAAGTGATTTTAACTTGACTATGTTAGAGGCTTTGATAATAAATGACAATTCGTTCTCAGGAACTATGTCAAATGAATTTTCCCCAAAAACTTTTGATTCTTTCTTCTTGGATGTTAGCAATAACAACATGTCAGGTAAGATTCCTACTTGGATATGCAATCAAACACGTTTTTCTACTCTCTTTTTGGGAAATAATTATTTTGAAGGTGAAATTGTATGTGAAACAACTTCATTTAGCATTTTGGACCTTTCTCATAACTTTCTTTCGGGATCTTTACCTTCGTGGTCAAGCAATGCTTTACAATATTTAAATTTGAAAGAGAATAAATTTTCAGGATCAGTACCAGAAGCTTTTCTCAATATTTCAATGATTGTGACATTAGATATCAGTGACAATAAGTTGTCAGGAATCATTCCAAGTGCAATCGGTAAACTTTCCTACTTAAGAATTTTGTTGCTGAGAGGAAATCGTTTGAATGGCACCATTCCAACTCAGTTATGCAAACTGATCAATATAAGCTTAATGGATCTCTCTAGAAACTTCTTTTCTGGGACATTACCTCACTGTTTTCGACACATTGTCTCTAACGAGACTCTGTATTTTGGTGATTTTTTCTCAAGAGATGTGGAGCCCTTCACTTCCAGACCTAAGGGTGTCTACGATGGTGTACGTTTTGAACGTCACAAAAAAGACATTGAAGTTAACTTTGTTACTAAATATAGACTTAGCTCTTACAAAGGTAGCATTCTTCTTCACATGTCTGGTTTAGATTTTTCTTGTAACAACCTAACAGGTGTAATCCCACCTGAACTTGGACAGTTACAAGGAATTCGTGCACTAAACTTGTCTCACAATCAGTTCACGGGTTCCATTCCGGAAACATTCTCCAACTTGGCTGTACTAGAGAGCTTGGATATTTCTCATAATAAGTTGAGCGGAGGTATCCCTCCACAATTGATTAAGCTTACCTTTTTGGCGGTGTTCAGTGTGGCTTATAACAATTTATTAGGTAAGACCCTAGATATGAAAGCCCAATTTGGAACTTTTAGTGCAAGAAGCTATGAAGGAAATCCACTTTTGTGTGGACTACCATTGGTGAAAAACTGCACCAATAGAGACAATCCATCTCCAACGCCAACACAATCCTCAGATGCAAGTGATGAGAAATGGTATGAAGTAGATCAAGCAGTCTTCTTCACTAGCTTTTCGGTGACTTACATCATGTTCTTCCTGGGAGTTATTACTGTTCTTTATATCAACCCTTATTGGCGACTGTGGTGCTTCAATTTGGTTGAGGATTTCATGTATTTTTGTTATATTTCAACTAGCATTACTTTGCGTAAGTTATCTGTCCATTTGTATAATTAACTATTGTTGTTTTCTCAATATTTGGGAACTCTTATTGTAGCGAACTTTATATCTAATATTTAGAATAATGGACTGTGATTTAAAATACACAATAATTTTTTTTCATGGTATAACCTTTAATTAATATGGTTCTATTTACTTTCTAAAAATATATATACATATAGTTCTAATTAAAGTGGGAGAATTCGACTATCAATATACAAAGTCTATTCACCCTCCATTTGGCTTTTGCGAATATGGTCAGAAGGATGACAATTAAATGAAGTGTTTTCAATCTAAGTGAGTTCCAATTTGGGAAACTATTAAATCAATCTTATAACAACTATCAAGACATTCTTTGAAGATTAAAGACCAATTGGCACTGACAGTCCTACCCCCAAATTTATCCCCATCAACAGGCATTTCAATGAAATCACCAGCAATAAACCAAGGCTTATCATGAAGGTTAGCAACATTTTTCAAATTATTCCACAAAATACATCTTTCACGAAACCTAGGATTAGCATAAATGGCAGTAAGAATATAATCAAAGTTGGAAGAGATTACCTTTACCAAAACATGGATTTCCTGTTCAGACTTGGCAAGCTGAGTAACATGCACCTTCTCAGTGTTCCACATGAGCCAGAGGCCACCAGCATAGCCTATTGTGTCCATATGAATCGCTCCATCAAAAGGGAGCTTGTCCGTAATTTCCTTAGCTCTCTCACTGCCAACATTTCATCTTTGATAGCTAATCAGTCTAGGTTTGAATTCGTTTGATGCATATGCAATGACAAGGATGTCAAGATAGAAACAGAAAGTTCAGATTGGGTACCTTTGTTTCAGTTGGATTTCCTCGTGATATGTAACTGTAATCTAAACAAGCTCTCCAATAAAGTTCCAACATTTCTCTTGCACCAATATAACTTCAGAGTACTTGATCTCTCTAATAATATGTTGAAAGGACGGTTGCCTAGTTGGTTGTTTGAAAACAATATGAAGCTAGAATATGTCACTCTTAACGATAATTCTTTCTCGGGTCATGTTCATTTGCTGCTCTGTCTTAACACTTATTGGATGGATATGTCAAACAATCAGCTCATTGGAAAGCTTCAAGAAAATATTGGGGAGATCCTACCAAACATATTTCATCTAAAGTTATCCAATAATTCTTTCACAGGCTCTCTCCCATCCTCAAGTGGTAATATGAGTCTCTTGGGCACATTCGATGTGTCCTTAAACAACTTCTCTGGGCAGGTACCAAAGGAATTACTTGCAGGTTGCTTGAGACTATCATCCTTGGTATTATCCAATAATAATTTTAGTGGTCATTTTGATTGGTTATCTTTGATTAACTTAACGGAGCTATTTCTTTTGAAAATAAATCATAATCAATTCTCCGGAGCAATGTCAAATGAATTACCCAATTGGGTGTTTCTTGCTTTATTGGATGTAAGCAACAACAATATGTCCGGTAAGATTCCTACTTGGATATGCAACCAAACAAGTGTTTCCACCCTGTTTTTGTGAAATAATTATTTTGAAGGTCAAATTCCATGTGGAAAATTTGATGTTTTTTTCTTGGACCTTTCTCATAACTTTCTCTCGGGATTTTTACCTTTGTGGTCAAGCAATAGTATACATCATTTACATTTGGAAGATAACAACTTTTCAGGATCAATACCAAATGAATTTTTCAATATTTCAGAGCTTTTGCTGACATTGGATGTCAGTGGCAATAGGTTGTCAGGCAGTATTCCTAGAGCAATCGCTAATGCCGCTTCTAGCTTAAGAATTTTGTCACGCAGAGGAAATTGTCTGAGTGGCACTTTTCCAACTCAGTTGTGTCAACTTACACAAATGAGCATAATGGATCTGTCTAGAAACTTCTTTTTTGGGACAATACCTCATTGCTTTCAATATTTAGTCACTGCTTTCACTCCTTTTGATTTAGCTTTTTCAACACAAACTGGTGGTAGTGATAATGGACAATTGGAACAACGCTGGGTCCTAAGTTACCAATGAAAAACGCTGGGTCCTAAGTTTCGTCAAACTCTCATCATCCCAAAGGACGAAAACGTCGAAATGGAATTCGTTAAGAGTTGGTTCCCATTATAAAAGATCACCATAGTCCCTGATGGCCATCTTCCTCCCTAAAGGAGCAAAAGATGTGCATCATCTAGCCCCCACTTGCAACAAATGAGTTAACATCAAAACCAAAGATCAATCGGATTGCTGAAGTATGTCCACTCTATCACTGGGAAAGGAAAAGACGATCCAAGAAAGCATCCTATTTCAACACAGTCCTATCCACACATTTTCTTCTCAACCCTACTACAGTGCATGTATTTCAAGCGGTGTCTCGGAAAGAAACTTGAATTTCCAGAGGGGATGGGGTTTTAACAATTGAAGCTTGGGACACTACTGTTCCATCATAATCCAAAAATATTGCTCTTCTATTCGTCCTCCTATGTGCAGAGATAATATGATCAAGATAGAACTCTAGAACTCAAACCAAATCCAAGGCCCCGGTAGTGATCTTTGCATGCTCGATCCAAATCCTGCACAAAATCGCGGGACCAATAAGCCACACCATGACTGCTAATATAGCGAAAGTGTTTCTCATGCCGCTACTGCTTCTCTAAATCAGGCATCGTGATTGCCAAATACAGTGCATTGGCTACAGCATCAATACCCTATGAACTCTGAAGCATCAAATCAAAGTCAAACACACAAAATTAACCAACAGAACAGTCCTAATTAAACTAGTTAGACTCTAAGAAATTAATTAAAAAATTATTCAGACTCTACAAAACAACAGAAAAAATAAAAATAAATAAACATATAATAAATCAATGAAAAAATCCTCACCCCACATTTCTCCACATCCCTCAAAACCTTCAAATCCCAACCACCCATCATCATCATCACCATCCCCATCCTCCGAAAAACTAATTTCGTCACTAATTGAGAGTAATTTCTCCCACAGAATAATCATCAAACACCTTTTGTGCAATGGAGAACAACGACAACAACGATAAAAAAAACCTAGTGGACGAATAGCTTATGAAATCTCTCGCCGACCCGCCCAATTCCTACATCATTCCAAACACATTTGGGCTGGGCTAAGGTCATATTACATATTCATACCCACCGACTTCATTCTTAAGAAATATAGATTTTTGGGCTGGCTAAGGTCATATCAAATATTATTATTATTATTATTTTTTAATTTATTTGAAAAGAATAGCTTGTTTTGTTAAAGTGTGGTTTTGGTGTCAACAGGGTCTATTCTATTTATAGGCTGATTGGGCTTCCGAAGTCCCAAAGGTTATGATCCCCAATTAATAAAATGTTGGTTCAGTTTACCATGCTAAATGAGGCCCCTGATTATAAGTTGTTAGAGTTTCTAATAACTATTGCTGTTATCTAATCAAATGGGCTGGAGTTTCATGTACGGTTAGATGAAAGAGTTTCAAAGAGAGTTTATGGGCCCAATATCTAGTCTTTCTCCCTTTCTTCTTCTTCTCCTTCTTCTTCTTCTTCTTCTTTATTTATTATTTTTATAACAGACTCAAGCGTTTTTTTTTTTTTTTTTGAGAAACACTTTAAAAGTGATGAGGTGGATAAGTTGAATAACAAAGTCAAGCTTGGGTGAGTAAAATTACACTTTTTCAATCCATGAGTAGACAATGTTAAAATTGCCAAAACCATAGTGGGTAAAACGTAATTAGCCCAAGTTAAAAGAGCAAGCATTGAAATTTTAATGGCTTATTACCAATCAATGTTCTCTTTAAGACCATATTTGTCTAAACACAAGAATAGCGGAAAGGTTATTGTAAATTTGTATTCATGATATAACCAAGACAAGAATTCTTCAATCTACAGATGAAACTGCATGCCTTGCTCCAACATTTCTAGCCATCGAGCAGCCTATACAACATGCATTATTGATATCACCCTTGGGTGAAGCAGTCTACATACCAATTTATCTAGTTCATCTAGTGAGCATAAAGGGACTGCTTTAACAACAGCTGTATTGATTGAGTCAAATATTTCACCCACCAACTCTTCCTTGGGTCTATTTGGATAGAAAGACATTGATTCAATTAGTTTTTAGTTTAAATCAACCGTATAAAGACATAGAGTATTAAATACTAAAGCCTTGTAGCTTAATTCATTGACACATTTTGATATTTTAAAATGTCCAACTTGACATATATATATATATATATATATATATATATATAGATAGATAGATAGATATATAGATATAGTTTAATAGGTAAAACTGAAAGAAAATCCAATTAGATTTTAAATTGGAATTTAATTATAATATAATTTTGCGCCACGTGTCCTATCTAATTCAAGTTTTTCAAATTTTGTGCCAAGTTAGTTAATTCAGTGTAAAAATTGAAATTCAATTAGAGTTTAATTTTGGACCACATGTCTCATCTAGTGTAAGTTTTTTAATTTTTGTGTCAAATGAGTTAATTCAATGTAAAAAACGAGGAGTAATATATATATAAACCATAAGAAACCTAATCATATATATAAAACTAATGTTTAGAGAAAATTTAATTATATTCAAAATTGACTTTTGCGTTTGTTAGCTTTTCATACAAATTAAATTGTTGAGATTTTTGCTATTATTTTTTCTCTGAATTAATGAGCATATTTGTTATACTGTTTTTATTTAGATATTTTGTATGTCAAGATCTTGAATGTAACAAATTGTAATTGAGCTGAACAATTCCACGCACCTATTCCCATCCAATTTAGGAGATACTATTAGACCAATTTATTCTTTTATTTTGTGTTGTATTTAGTAGAATTTTACGAATAGTGATTGCGAATTGATATTATCAATTATATATTTAGTATCCGATAGTGATTTTCAAAATTATATACATAATGGCTGTGTAATGAGAAATTTGGCGTAACCAATATCATGAAAATTGCAAATAAAAAAAAAAAAAAATTATTTTAGTACCTCCAAATGCTTTGGTCGAACTAATATCCTGTAAGTTTTATAACCTAAGTTAACATCAATAGCAGTATTCCAATTCATCATTCTTGTGCCTAAGCACGGGTTACATACTAGTAATAGCATTATTACAATTCATCATTCTTGTGCCTAAGCACGGGTTACATACTAGTATATATATTAATAGCCAAAACTTAGAGAAAACTCAATAGATTGAAGAGCTTGTTTCCAAAAATCATTAGTTAGAATCTGAGTACATTCATGTTTGAGTGCCTTATTACTGATAATGTGTTGGTTACTTTTGAAACAATACATCATATTAATCAAAAGCGAATGGGGAAGGTGGGTGAGATGACTGTCAAACTTGATATGAGTAAAGCTTATGATTGGGTGGAATGGGGTTGTTTGGAGAAAATTATGCTCAAGATCGGTTTTCATGTCAAATGGGTTGATATTTTGACGAGGTGTGTGCGCTTTGTCTCTTATTCCATCAAAATTAATAGAAGGCCAATAGGGCACATTACTCCTACTCGAGGTTTGCGCCAAAGGGACCTCTATCGCCATATCTTTTTTTGATCTATGTAGAGGGTCTTTCTGTAATGTTAAAAAAAAATTTGTGGTGGATGGCCAAATGAAAGGAGTGGCATTTTGTTCAAGAGGACTGGAAATTTCACACTTGTTCTTTGCTGATGATAGCCTTATTTTTTGTCAAGCCACAAGGGGAGACTATTCTAGTCTTGAGAAAACTTTGGAGGCATTTGAGAATGCATTAGGCCAACAATTGAACTAACAGAAGACATCCTTATTCTTCAATAGTAATACATCACAAGATATTCAAGATGACATCAAACACAAGTTTTGGGCAGAGGTGATCCATCAACATTAGAATTACTTAGGTTTACTATCCTTAGTAGGTAAATATATGAGTAATACCTTTTGGCAACTAAAAAAGAGGTTGGATAATAAGCTATCAAGGTGGAAGGAAAAAATGTTTTCACAGACGGGAAATGAAATACTTATTAAAGCGGTGGCTCAAGCAATTCCTACATATACTATGAGTGTTTTTAAACTTCCAAATATTCTGTGTGATGAGATGACGGGCATGTTTCGAAAATTTTGGTGGGGACAAACAAATGAAAAAACTAAGATGGCTTGGCTTAGTTGGGATAAAGTTTGTGTTGGGTTAAAATAGTAGAGGCACCAATAAATCACCAAATAAACTAACTGCAGTGGAAAATAAATTAACATGGTGATTTGCTGATAAATGGGGAAAACCTCTTGCAAGGCAAAAACCTCATGGGATGAATTTAAGGTCAACACTACCAATAATCCATTAATCAATAATCAAGTGGTTACAAGTACGATGAATCTTACCACTACTCTATCCTATCCCAAAATACCAATTGGACTTGATATTGTATCAGTCTTCTTTCCTTTGTTGCACAAATCTTCAATTTATGACTAACTCTTTTACACGGATCCTAATATGTGACTAATTCCAAAGTTCTTTATTTCATAAACGATGAAGATCAGGAAAAATTTAGTTACAAAGCCCTAAGGCATACAAACGCAATAGCTTTACATAGAGTATATGAGTTCTAGGTCTCTGTTTCCATACTTGATTACTTTTAAAATGAGCCTTATATATGACTAGGGTTGTGAGAAAAGAAACTCTAATCATCCAAGTCATCATGGGTTGAATTTCAGATCTGGAAATTTTGAAATTGTAGATATCGATAAATCAAGCTTGTGTCGAGTTTCTACATTAAACTTCGATAGAAGCATTTGTCAAATCTGTCGAGACTTAATGAAACAACTTTTCTTCACTTGTTTCTTGGATCAACCTTCATATCTTTTAATGATACCACTTGATATGTTTGAACAACATACTTCTTGATATATTAAACCCAACTTAAATTTACCTAATTACAAGTAAAGTGCATTTTGTCAAAGGATCTGCCAATTACATAGATAATATGACCCTAACAGTTTGCACCCAAAGGAGGAGGGTGGCTTAGGCTTCCATGACCTTGGTTTATAGAGTTTTAAAGGCTAAATACTTTCTGGATAGTGATTTTCTTGGGGCAGAATTGGGGTCTCATCCATCCTATGCATGGAGGAGCATTTTGGCGACACATAATATTGTTTGGAAAGGGTGTAAATGGCAAGTGGGTAATAAAGCTTCAATTGATATTTGGGCAGATAAATGGCTCAATGGACTGGCCACATTCAGCGTGCTTACTAGACCAAATACCTTAACAGATTAGTCCTTGGTTAGCCTACTCATTGTCTTCGTGACTGGTGGATGGCATGATGAACTAGTGAGATAGGTTTTTCTTTTGGATGATGTTCATTCCATCTTGAGCATCCCTTTGAGTGTTTGCATGTCACAGGACAAGTTGGTATGGGCTTTCACCTTAAAGGGAAACTTACAGTTTGTAGTGTGTACAAGATCACAGTGGCTGATTCTATGGTGACATGCATGAAGGGAACTTTGAATGGTGAGGATCACAAAAAATTTTGGAGACTTTGGAGCTTAAATGTACCAAACAAAATTAAGCCCTTTGCCTGGTAGGTGTGCCAAAATATTATTCCAACGAAGATGAGCTTATATCATAGGCAAGTTATTGATGATGATATGTGTGAAGCATGTGGGTTGGGTAAAGAAACTATTGGGCATATTTTTTGAGAGTGTGAGGCAGCTCGTGAAGTATGGGTCCAGTTTGGCATTAGCTTCGAAGTATAAGGAGTAAGGTACAATGAATTTGTTGATCTGGTCCAGTATCTCATTTTTATCTGGTATGTGGGGAATGACTTTTTTAGAGATGCTATTTATGATGGCATTGAATATGTCATATAATCAAAATGCAGCTCGACATGGGAGCCCAAGACAATTTGCAAATCTAGTAGTGTAGAAAGCTCGGGCGTCGTTAGATGAATTTCAAATAGTAAACCACTTTATTTCCAGGCCAAAGGAAGACGTGCAAGAATTTTGGGCAACTCGAAGTGCACCTAGCTACAAGGTGAACATGGATGAGGCAGTTTTTAGTTAATCTTGCCAAACTGGAATGGGTGTTGTGATCCGAGACTATGAAGGAGAGGTAATAGCAGCTTTAAGTAAACAAATTCACTAGCCACTGGGACCTTTTTAAACTGAAGCAAAAGCTATGGAGATTGGGGTTTCGTTTTCTTGGGATGTGGGTATAAGGGAGGTGATCTTTGAATGTGACTCCAAGATTGTATCTAATGCTCTTTTGTGGTTATGTACACTGCCTATGATTATCTCAAATATCTTGGCCGTGCATCTTTTAAGTTTTAAGATTTTTGATTAGCTCAAGTGTCTCATGTTAGGCATCAAGACAATAGGTTAGCACATATATTGGCAAAGCATGCCAAAAATATAATCAATAGTGATAATTTTGTAACATTGATAGAAGAAAATTTATTGTTGATTGAGTCAGTTATTGCTTATGCTGTATTGAATTTTTATTTGTCTTAATAAAGTTACAAGTTTCTTATCATTAAAAAAAAATTAAAAATTAAAAATTAAAAAAAATCCAAACGCAAACGTTACTCAAACGTAAGAGTAAACTAAATTAAAATGGAAGGAAAGTAGTACTCCAATCCTACCATACTTCCATTCTTTCTCCATACATTGTTCTTTTTACTTTTTCGGCTTGGCTTGACTCAATACATTGTTGTGAAATTTATTCTTAAAAAAAAAAAAAAAGGAATGCTGTGCAATTATTGTAACATTTTATTATGTCCATGACATTACTTTAAAAAAAAGAATTTATTGGATAATACGGTTTGATATGATGTTAGTACTACCTAATGTGAAGATAGAACCATCAAATGTAAGATCTAAGATACGAAGCTCTTAGCTAGCTTGCTTAGTTGGTGTCAATTCTCTCATATTTGACGTTTAGGAAATGTTGTAGCTCACTACTCTTGTGATACAAATCAAGTTCCCCCCCCCCCCCCACCCCTCTCTATTTTAATAGTTTGGACAGAAGAAGTTCCACCAAACTTGAAACTATAACTCTTACTGGTTTGGAAATTTAAGCATTAGTTAAAGGTCCATATATTTCTTCTTAAAAAAAATCTTAATAATATTCTAACCTTTAAAAACTGAATAATTTATTATTATATAAGTAATTTAGATTTTGTAATATCATTAGTATTTAAGTAAATCTTATTAATCCTATTATTACTTAATTTATTAATGATTTGATGATATCAAAGCTACTCATTTATCAATGAATAATTAAGATTTTAAGTAAATTAAAACATACTAATCCATGCCAATGTGGAAACTAATGCGCTATCTACTATATCTTTAATCAAAATATGAATATGGATTTGTGTTCTTCAACGATCACCTGAATGTGGAAAGTTAAGACATTGACTGACTTTGACTTTTAGGTAGTTGTTTGAAAGTTGAAGGAAATACTAAGGATGTAGGCCTATTATGTCTCTGTCATTGCAGAAATTAGAGTCCCTATTTCCAAAGTATATTTCTTTATGATTCAATTTTCGAACAAGATTACTTTCAAGTTTTTGGATTATTTACTGGTATCTTCTAATAATAGTTCCAAACTCTTAAAAATTTTAGGCAAAGTAAGAAAACACATATAATTTATCATATATTACTAGCACTAGGGAAATGGATTGAGAATTCATAGTGTGACCCTACGGTGTCATGGTTTCAATTTTTCTTGGCTGGAGGTAGTTGTTGGGTCCAGGCCTCTTTGTTCAGTCTTTTCTTACTTTTTTTTTTTTTTTTTTTTTTTTTGAGAACAGTCTTCTTACTTTATATATAAAATTCCATCTTCTTTTTCAAAAGAAATAATAAAATAATAAAGTTATCAATTAAATATTGTGAATTGACGAAAACAAACACAATTTTAAGAGTTAATAGACAGTTTAATGGAATACTAACTAAGGTTTTAATTGAACACTTATAAAATTTAGAAAGCTAAATTGAATGAAAGTAAAGTTAGAGGAATAAAATGAATTATGGTGAAACTTAGATGGTAAGTTTTGTATTTTAACCTAAATTATAATAAGAGCTCTTTCTCCATCAATGCAATTTTTTTATAGACAAACTTTCACTTCTTCTTGTTAAATTTTTTAAAAAAAAAAAAGAAAAAAAGAATTTATTTAAATCATTTTTATTCTATTTTTTAAAAGTGATAATTAGAGAGGGAGAATTCGAACTATTGAACATCTTCTTTACAAACACAAAAAAGTGCCATCAGAAATTGCTTGTTTTTTTTTTTTTTGAGATCCAAGATAAAGTATATATATGATTGATTGAAAAGAGTGTTACAAGTAAAACACCAGCAGGGTACATGGAAGTTACCAAGGCTGTATATAGTTATAGTACACGTAGGCCTGTTATAGAGACACTAGTTTTTAGTTACAAAATTGCAGGCCTGGTATCTCCTTTATGACGTTGTCCGTGAAGCTGTGAGACGCTGAAAATCCTTCAACATACTACTAGCTCCCTCCACAATGCCCAATGGTTGTAGCTGAGTTTTCTTGAAGTAAAACTTGTTTCGTGCCCCCCATATTGCCCACACCACCACGGCCCAGCTTTCAAGTTCTTGCTTGCTCAACCTGTTCGTCATACTCCGAAACAAGCTGAAAAAATCAGACGTACCATTTGGACTTTTTGGGATTCTCCTACCTGCCACTGCCCAGATATCCCTTGCAAAAGGACATTCCCATAATACATGGCATGTTGTCTCAGGATGTTGGAGACATATTTCACACTTTGGGTCAATTTGTACCTTGCGACGCTGCAGATTTTCTCTTGTGGGCAGAATGTTTGAACAGGCCCGCCACAGCAAATTCCTTACTTTTGGAGGAACATTTAATCCCCAAAGGAAAATGTTCTTGACATTTTAAAAAGAAAAATTAGATGCCCCAAAGGAAGCCTATAAATTATCCCTAATTGATTAGAATAACTTGTACAACTAAGTGTATAATTAAATGTTGTGTGAAATTTAGCACCAACAAAGAAAAGAAAAGAAAAGAAAAGAAAATGCTATCAGAATACTTGGTCTAAAATGAAAGGGAAGTAGTAGGTGCTCGTGGGACTGCAACCTTTACCCCCAAATCTCTATTCTCCATTTTTTCGCTGCATTGACTTGAGTCATTGCCACTTTGTTTACTAGAATTTAATTTAGACAATGTAATTTAAAATTTTGGCTAATACTTAATCTTGCATAAGAATAGCACTTAGTAGGTTGGATATTTGCTTGAATCCACCCGAAATTGTTGCTAATCATTACTCAAACTCAAAGGCCATGACTCTTGTTAGTCTGTCTAAGTAATTATTCAATATTAAGAATTAGCAGTCAGAAGGTTTTTTTTTTTTTTTTTTTTCTCAAAAAAGAAGAAGAAGCAATTAGTAGGTTCATAGGGCACCTAGCGTATTATGGGTTGCGTTGGGCGAAAAAGAAAGAAAAGAAAAGAAAAGCATAATTGCTAGAGGTTCGTGACTCTTTGTAATTTCTCTTTGTTTTGCTATTAATATTATAGGGCCTTTGGGTCCGGTTTCTCAAAAAAAAAAAAAAAAAAAAGCGCATCTAGTACAACTCAGCATAAAAACAAAAATGCTATCCGAAAACTTGGACTAAAATGAAAGGGGAACTTTTCTCAAGAAAAAGAAAAAAGAAAAAGAGGGGTCTAAAATGCCACCGCCAACCTTGACTAGCCAACCCATAAGGAATCTTCGTTCTACATTTCTCCACAGCCATTGACTTGACTCGATTCTCCAAACTAATATATAAACTAGTCTAGCAAATAATTAGAGTATTACTAGATATTCACAATGGGACGGTCCTTGGTGAAGTGCTTATTGTGGGGTTTGATAGTTCTAGTTCATCTTCATGGCCACAGAGGTTGCTTTGAAGAAGAGAGGATGGGTCTGTTTGAAATCAAGGAGGAGTTTGTAAGGTCCATCCCCAATGCGACCATCAGAGATCATCTTCCCCCTTCACTTGCACGGGTCTATATTCTCCCTTCATGGGTCGATGACTACAAGAGTGAGTGTTGTGAGTGGGAGAGAGTCACCTGCAACTCCACCACCGGTCACGTGACCCATCTCTCTCTCCACAATATCTGGGAATTCGATATTGAACTGGAAGAATCGTATTATTATTTGTTTTACACTTCCACTTTCAAAGATATGGTCTGATTTCTAAACGTTTCTTTATTTGAGAGTTTGAAGGAGTTAAAAAGTCTTGATTTATCTTTTAATGCAATTGGTGGTTGGATTGAGCATAAAGGTATGTTAATATATATCATCTCTCTGTTCTTATTATCTGTAATGACTGTAATTTATCCTATGTTAATATCAGTTTTGGCCGACAAATAGATCGATACTGAAGAAAAAATAAAACTCAGAAAACTGTAATTTTTCTCACCTCCACTCTATTACATCGGTCTCTCCTCTTCAGTTCATTGGCCTCTGTTAATACGGCCTCTTTATCTTGTTATTTACTTATTTATGTGTGTGTGTTCGTCTCTTAACTCCAAAGATTTTTTTTTTTTTTTTTGGGATTTGGATGCACTCTATATCTTGTTATGTACTCTTTTATTAATTAACGGATGGATCACATAGACATATATATTACTAATTCTTTTTATAATTCATCCAACCATTTTTTAGTTCCATTAATTCATGAGGGGTGCTTTGACATAACAACTGTACTTGCTATATTTTAAGGTGGTGGTCTATGTTCTCTATTGCTATCAAGAATAAATTTGTTTAATTTTGAATACAAAATATAATTATTTTTATTTCTTACAATCTTATCATATATAGGTTCTGAAAGTTTATTGAGATTCAACAAGCTGGAGAGTTTAGATCTTGATGCTAACTTTTTCAATCAGAGTATCATACAATCATTGAGGTTACTTACCTCACTTAAAAGTCTGAATCTTTCTTACAATGCATTGGAAGGATCCTTGCCTACCATAGGTATGCATTCCCCATAATATATTATTTCTTAATTAGATAATATATTCAATCAAAGTTTTTTTTTTTTTTTTGTAGAACTTTCGGTTTTTGAAGACTTGGAAATTTTGGATTTAAGCAAGAACCAGCTCAATGGCTCTGAAACAATTCAAGGTAGAGAGATAGAGAAACCTTGATTTTATTTTAACCAACACTACTAGTTAATACTAGTTCATCCTTCAACATCAACAAAATCAAAATTTTGCATCTATATCAATGACTCAATATATTAATTAATTGTCATGTTTTAATGGAAATTTTTTTTTGAGAGAAATGTTTGATAAATGCATTGATTTTCATGTATTTTACATGGTGCACTAATTTATATATATATATATATATATATAAATTATTTATACAGTTATTTTAATAAACTTTAATTAATAATATTTATTAAATTAAAATAACACATTCAATAAAAAAAGGGTATGCTTAAATAAATAAAAATAACTAATTACAGTTGAATTCACTAAAGTAATATATTTATATTTATAATTATTTTAATCTTAATAATTTATGTTTCCTAAATTCTTTTAATGACATATAATAATTATGTATACTATAATATTCTAAATTTGTCATGTAATTATATAGAGATTATAGGGTAAACCTATTTATTTTCATGTTTCAGATATTTATAGGCCATACAATAATTATTTATGTAAAATGGATTCTTATGATTATTTTTTTTATAAAGTATATAAGAAACAATTGATTTGGAAAATGACATTATTGCTCAATGATTTGCTTTGATAGCAATTGTAACAAATTACGGCAAATATATAATATCTAATTTAATTATTCTCAATCTTTTTTTCTTCTTTTTTCTTTTTTTGGTTGAGAAAAATTACCCTCAATCAAGAACCTAAAAGATAGTTATACATTTAAATGAATGAAAATAATTAAATATTTTTCAATTAAGTAATTGGTTCATACTCTTGATTACTCGTTCTTTTTAATAACAAGTAATATAATTGAAATTGATTTCATATATATTATGACACATAATAAGTGTTATATGTGAGATATCATATAATTTCTTATAAAATGTTTCAAAGTGCATTGCACATTAGACTAGTTCTGGCTAGTTGCTCAACAGTGAAAGTCCCCAGAGTGACTAACAATTATTTGATGCTCTTTGAAAATGAATTAGCCTTGTGACATTCACGTTAGTTGAAATGTACAAATATTTTTTTATCATACACTATTTTATTGAATATATATATATATATATATATATATATATATATAGAGGTAAAACTAAGAGAAAATTCATTTAGGTTTTAAATTGGATTTCTATTGTTGTCTAATTTTGCGCCAAATGTCCTCTTTAAGATTTTTTAATTTTTTTTTCTTAGTGAGTTAATGAGGTGCAAAAAAAAAGGGTCTAATCTATATATAAAATAATAGGTGAAGCAGAGAGAAATTCAAATTGCAATTCCAATTAGAATTCTAATTTTGTGCCATTTGTCTCTGCCACCTGTATTCAATTACTCCATAATCTGTGAGCCACGTGGGGACCGCAAAATAATATTAATATAGGTGTCACTAATTAACTCATAAATTCCATATGGATTTACCCTGAAAGAATCTGTAATTTAAGACTCTTTCTCTTCTTTCTCGGCTCTTTGCCTCCTCCCCTTCTTATTTGCACGACTCTTCCTTTCTCCAATTCTTCATGTCCCGGTTCAGTTGCCTCTATCTCTAAAAAATCAAAGAGCCACAACTATTAAATGAAAGAAAGAGGTCTTTGTCCTTGGAACAAGACCCAAACTCCCATTGGAGCCGTTCTCTTTCTCGGCAACAGTATTAACCCAGACCCAGAGCGACGAGTCCGTACGAAAAGGTTGCTCTTTCTCTAACTCTTCGACTGTATCCATTTTAGTATGAAGAAATGGAGTATTATGGTTTCTTAACCTTCAATGCATCAGACATTTATGAATCGTTTTAACTTTATTTAGTTTTACTGATCAGTTAATGTTGATAATTACTTTAGTTTGAGTGTTGTTGGTTTTGAAATTCAATTTGGATTACAAGAGTCTATTTATTTGTTTCCACCTAATTATTTCTTTATGTAATTTCTTAGCCCACCAAGGAACTTAAATATAATTGCAATCTTGTGATTTTGTTTTTCTAAAGGTGATACAATGAAGATTGAGGAAGCAAAGAGCACATACTCCTAAGGAAATGTAAGTAAATTCTTTTTCCTTTCTTTTAGTGAATTTTCTTTTTTTGAATAATTTTAATATTATTTTTTCTATGATTAATGTTGCATGTTTGTTTTCTATTTGATAACAAGATAGCATCTTTTTTTTTTAATCTTTATTGGCTTGAGAACAAGTTAATATCTTTATTTGATATCTAATTGGGTGGTCTTTTTTTTTTTCTCCATTCTTTGAGGTTTGCATGTGAAACGATTTCTGGGTTTGTGAGGGTTTGTGAAATTGAAGGGTTTTTATTTTATTTTGTCCTGCAACAAAATATATATATAGTGGTACTTCATGTTGGTGCTTTTGCTCCTAAGATTGGCCTTTTGATTATGTTATAGTGATCTCCTCCGCTATTATTGACCCGTTGCAAGTTGAGAGCACATTTCAACTCTCCATCAACAATGAAGCAAAAGTAGTGTATTCCTAATGGAAGCATCATAGTAACAGAAGCAATTTTTCCTATATTCTGCAAGTCCTCCCTGTTGAAGAAAGAAAGAAAGAAAGGGGGGAGTTCATCAATATCAAATTATGAAGTTAAAGGAGAAAAATAGATTAAGTTGAAACTTGGAAAATGAAAAGTTATGTTACTTAGTCTGCCAGTTGTTCCACGATCCCACCACAGATACTACATTGCCACCACCATACCATGTGATTTCAACAGAAATCAATCTTCCACCGAAGTAATTCTCATTATGCACCATGCTTCCTGGCAATGGATGCCGCTTTTTAGACTATATAAATTCACAAGGTGTAAATTCACGAGGTGTTGGCATGGGAGTCACAAAAACCTACAGGTAAAATGTAAAATGAGCTTAAATCCTCATATAAACATTTTGTGCATTGTTTACATTGTTTTTAAAGTAAAACTTCCATTATCATTTTTAATAGTATCTCTAATACATTTACATTTTATTGCAGCTGTGCGGTATAACAATGTCCAAAGGATACAGCTTTCTTGATCAAATATCTTATGCTAAGGAGACATGGAGAATTAGAGTGAGAATATGCAGAATGTGGAAAGCAGTGAATAAGAGAAGTGGAAATAACTTCATCAGTCTTGACATGATCTTTATCGATGAAAAGGTTATCATACTTGACAACAATAAAATGTTTGAATCTTTCAACTATTAGTTGTATTTGTAATATAATATATAAATTAACTTTTGACTTCCATTTCCCTTTTTGCAGAAAAGCTTAATGCATGCAATTGTAAGAAAGAATGTGTTTCAGAAATTTAGTACCATCCTACGTGAATGAGGAACCTTTATCACTTCAAACTTTAAAGTAATCGTGACAAATAAAGGTTATAGACTGGTTTCAAATGACCTGAACATCATTTTCCTCTTAACAACTTCGGTTAAGGAGTGCAATGAAGAAAGTGAACTCATACCTATGCATGCCTTTGAATTTGCAACATATGATTGTATCAACAATCGTTTGAATGACAATTCTTACCTAACAGGTAAATTATGTTTTACTTCACCTCTTCCCCATTTTAATTAATCAAAATTCATCCTTCAAACATTATTTTTTACGTGTACAAATTTGCAGATATGATTGGCAAACTTACTGCTGTTGGACCCATTGAACAAGTTCACTTTCACAACGGCTCTACAAATATAAGAAATCTCCAAATTCTACTACCTGAGTAATGAACATTTCATTTTACTCCCATTTACCTCAAAATAATTCTTTTGTTTCTTCATGTGACTCTGTTTGCTATTCTGACAAAATTAAATGATAAAAGAAATATATGAATGTCTCTGAACCCATGCACCTTTATTTCTATTCATCTTCCTTCCAACTGGGTTTGAGCCCACCACCCTATTTATATGAAAAACTATCCTTTTTTAATATTTGAACTATAAATATCTACTTGAAAAGTATTTCTATCTCAGTTTGAACACTAATGACCAGATTGGACTTTTGAACCTGGCTGTGTTGCACATTTATGGTATAGAGTTCAACTCTATTATAATTAATCGAATATAAATGTTAAGTTTTATTTCAGTAACATTCAATAATTATTATTAATTTTATAGTATGGATGGGAAGCCGGGTTGGGTTAAGACCTTCCAGTCTTGCACACACTGTTAAGTTGACTAGGTACCATTTCTAAATGGAGTTTAGAGAGGGTTGCACTTAATATAATTCTATTTAAAAATTGAACATGAGATGCACATTGCACCCATCATAAAAGTTATACTTGAATTTCAAATTGCATATTTTGAAATCTTTCAGACTATTTAATGGAGATGGTTTCAGTAATATTGGACTCATTGCTACAATAGGTATTGGTTATGGCATGTGATTTTGGCAGGCCTGCCATGAAACCATGCTATTAAGTATCAAAACTGTGAAAATTATTTAACAATGTTCCCAATTCCTTTATGTGATCACTTATTCAACACGTTTATCTGTTAAGTATGAGTTTACTATGGTTCTATTATTCAATTAAATTTGTTTGTTTGAAGTAACTTCTTTCTCCTTTTAGGCTTCCTATGTGTTCCCTTTTACTTTACATGGTTGTGTAAATATAGAGGTGAATTGCTTATTCAAGTTTTCCACTCTTTCAATTATTAACACTAAGATTGTTTTTAACTACTGTATTTAATCATGAATGGTAGCAAATCTCACATTTTAATGTCTTTTGAATGCTATAATGTACCATTAGGGACAAAGAGCTAAAAATATCATTGTGAGATGAAAGTGCTGAAACAATTACTGAAAATGACTTCAAAGAAGATGAAGGTCCTTATATAATTATTGTTACTTCAACAACTGTAAAAGCATTCCAAGGTACTGAAAGATAGGTAGTATATGTATATTTAACACTTTTTATATAATAATAAAAAAAATGTGTATAACAAATTCTTCAATGTGTTTTATGGTTTTTTTAATAAGGCAAACTGAATCTTAACACCACAAGTGCAACTAAAGTTTACGTCAATTTGGACATTACTGAGGTTTCTGAGCTCATTGACAGGTTCATAAACATTTACTTTACTAATTCTCTATGATGGATTATGAATGGATTTTTTTAATTAAAAATTTTATCTCTTCCTTTCTTCAGATATAAAGTTGTTGAGGATGAATACGATAATGTTGTTCGATCTATTCCAGCACATGACAAAAAACCCAAATCTGAATCAGAATTGATATTGCAAACTACGATGTCATTGGCAGAAATTAAAGCACTGGAATGGGTGGAAGGAGTCAAGGTTTTCTTTATCTTGAAATATTTCAAATCTAAATCTTTATTATTCAATCAAAACTAACTAGAATGACTAATTTTGCAGGAAAGATTTTTTACCTGTTATGCGGATATTGTAAACATAGAAACAGAATTAGGGTGGAATTATATCTCATGTCAACTTTGCAAGCGAAAAGTAAAACAACAAAATAATATGTTTTGGTGCAACAGTTGCAATTCTGAATCTCAGTTCCCTATGCCTAGGTGACTAAATTCTACATTGTTTATACTATATAACTGTTCAAATGATTGCATAGGAAAACAAAATGAAGCACACTTTCTAACTTCTCTCATTATTATATACAGTTACAAACTACAAATCCAAGTGAAGGATCATACTGGGACAGCTTCTTTTGTTCTTTTTGATAAAGATGCAGAAAAAATAATTCAAAAAACTGCTATGGAACTTTCTTCAAAATATCTAATCTAAATTCTTAACCGCTTCCAAATTTATGCTTAAACATAATGTTTTTATTATACTAACAATTTATGGGCCTTACATCATGTTGTGCAGAATCAAGAGCCAAATAAAGTACCTCAAGAAATTCAAAGCTTGCTTGGAAAATCTTATACATTCCAAATAAAAGTTGATGATTACAATGTCAAAGAGGGATGGGAAGTTTACACTGTCACAAGTGTCTTTAAATCTGAGTCTAACAAACACTCAGGAAATGTTGTTGCTGACAACATTCAGATTAAACCATCAGAAACACTGTTCAGCCATGACCAAACTATTGCAAACAGTTCTATTGCTACTTCAGATATTAAATTACTTACAAGCCAGGTGAAGGTGGCCACTGAGCATTGCTTGAAGGGACAAAAAAGATCAAAAGTAGGAAAAAAAAGAAAGCCATGAAGAGGGGAAGAAAGAAGAATGAAAGGAAGCTATAATGTGGAGAGAGTAGGATGATTGTGATTGTGCATGAAAGGTGAGAAAATGAGAGACAGAACTTCCAGAATTGAGACAAGGTGTACATGAAAGAAGAGTATGGCATTACTGTTCGATATAAATAACAGGATTAGTGGTTCCCTCTAAGAGAGGTACAAGCAAATGACTCATGAGGAAATTGATTATTATTAGGACTCAAAACCAATCAAATTGCTCACAATTAAAAGAAACCCTGAAAAGCTCTAGAGCTCTGCACAATAATAGACTTGGTAACAATAAGTACAGTAATACTAATAAGTAGTAAATGTATGAACCATTTCTCAAAACGAATTTTTTTGTTCTTTTCTTTCTAAAACTACTTTCTTTCATGCTCTTAATGAAAAGAACAACCTGTTATCTTTGTTTGCATGGTTGGAAACCTACGAAAAGAAGTTGCAATGAAATGCATAAGTATTGGTAGTAGATTTTAAGAGTACGTGTAGTTCTCAATGAAACGCAGAAGTACTGGTAGTAGAGAGACTTGAGATTGGGAGTAGAGAGAACGAAGACTTCTGAGATTGAGAGTGAGATTTTGATTTAATATTGAGAAGTGAAAACAGATCTAAGATGGGATTGAACTCCTTGAAGACTTAGGTTTGCGTGTGGATTCAGTGGAACAGTGTTTGAGATGGGATTTCCCTTTCGATCTTAGCGTTCTGAGCTTCTGTCTTCTGGTGATTTGATCTTTGCTTTTGCTGATTTGATTTTTGCTTTTGCAAACTCAGTTTCACGAGCTCACCTCAAGAACCGAGAGATATATATCTTTTTTTTTTCCCTTTACTCTTAAACTTTCGGTCGGGTTGGGTTATACGGATTTTCAAACCCTTAACCCACTGTCCAAACAGAATATTCAGGTTTACTAAGAAAACAAACCAAATCCAACTGATCAGAGGCTTCGGGTCAACCCACTGGTCTAAGGGTCTGTCGGATTCGGCCTTAAAACAAGGCCACCTCCCCATCGAAGCAAATTAAATTAATAAGATAAATTAAAGTCACAATATTGTTAACAACATATTTCATAATTACCTTATTTATATGATAAGTTATTAATGGTAGTCAAGAAAGTAATGTTATTGTCCTAACGATGACTCCAAAAATCAATAACAATTTACTAACTCAATAATTGTAAAAAATGTTTATAGTGTAACATTGCTCTAATTTAATAAGAAAATTTTAATGATTCTTTTCTTTTTCGTGTTATAAAAGAAGAAAAATTATTAAATACATTGGGAGTATCATAAAAACGTATTGCTAAGTTTTGTGAATGAAATTTTCTGGTTAATAATATGAATTTAAACTTAACTGAGCATTTTAAACATAAATAAACTCATGATTAATAATATATTCATTTCCGTGCGGTAGCACGGGTTACATACTAGTATAAATAAATCATAAAAAACTCAATACACAAAAAAAGAAAGAGTAAACTCATGTGTATATTCAAAAGAAATTAAAAGAATAAAATAAAAGAGAGAGAGTATAATCTGAATACATATATGTGTGTAATTGTAATTTTTTTTTTAATTGTATCGTGCATATGCACGAGTTATACACTAGTTAGAATTCAAGTTGGAATTTAATTAAAGTTTAATTTTGTACCTAGTGTCTCATCTAATCTAAGTTTTAAATTTTTGAGTCAAGTGAATTAAATCAGTGTAAAAATTGGATTTCAATTAGAGTTCAATTTTGAGCCAAGTGTCCTATCTAATCTTTTTTTTTTGCCAAATGAGTTAATTTAGTATAGAAAACGATGAGTACAATATAAATAAACCATATAACACCTAATCATATAATTAAAAACAATTCAAATTTATAAGTCATTTACGTAACATACCATGACTACGTACGGTCATTACTAACTAAAATGCCACTGCTCACCTTTACTAGCCAACCCATAATGAATCGTCGTTCTCCTTTTTTCCACAATCATTGACTTTACTTTTTTTGAGAGAAGCCATTGACTTGACTTGATTCTCCTAACTAATATATAACTAGTCTAGCAAAAAATTAGGGTATTACTACATATTCACAATGGGACGGTCCTTGGTGAAGTGGTTATTGTGGGGTTTGATAGTTCTAGTTCATCTTCATGGGCACAGAGGTTGCTTTGAATAAGAGAGGATGGGTATGTTAGAAATCAAGGAGGAGTTTGTGAGGTCCACCACCAATGTGACCATTGGAGATCATCTTCTCCCTTCATGGGTCGATGACCACAAGAGTAAGTGTTGTGAGTGGGAGAGAGTCACTGGCAACTCCACCACAGGTCACGTGACCCATCTCGCTCTCCACAATATCTGGGAAATCGAACGGGTTGATTATCTCTATTTCATGCCATGGTTTTTAAACGCTTCCTTATTTGATACTTTCAAGGAGTTAAGAGATATTGATTTATCTTTAAATGCAATTGGTGGTTGGATTGAGCATAAAGATATGTTAATATATATCCTCTTTGTTTCTTATATATCTGTAATGACTGCAATTTATCCTATATTAATATCAGTATTGGCCAACAAATAGATGGATACCGAAGAAAAAAAGAAACTCAGAAAACTGTAATTTTTCTCCTCAAATTTTAGGATTCACCTCCACTCTCTTACATCGGTCTCTCCTCTTCAATTCGTTGGCCTCTGTTCATACGGCCTGTTTATCTTGTTATTTATCTCTGTGTTTGTCTCTAAACTCCAAAGTTTTTTTTTTGGAACTCTATACACCATTTCAATTCTTTTTTTCTTTTTTCTTTTTTATTGGGTAAACGCAAACGATAAATCATTTCAAAATTTCTATTTATTTTGCTAAAAGTCTTTTTCTTTTTCTTTTTTGCTGAATGCTAAAAGTCATTTCAAATTTTCCATTGTACGAGTATTAGTTAGTATATTTATGAGCTAAAATATATATTGGTATGGTAGAAGAGATATGAGTAAAAATTATACATTAATATTTGTTTTAGTAATTTATTAAAATATCCTGGTAATCTCGAAAGGATATATTGGTATTGGTTAGTACTGAAATATATCGTTTGTTTGTTAAAAAATTAAAACAGGCTCTAGTACAAAATTGACCCCCTTCTAATTAACTACACATAGATAATGGTGTTAAAAAAATTAACCAATCCTATTCAGATAATAATAACAATAACAAATCATAGGTGCCAAGGATTTAGTGGTCAAAATTATGCTAATTTTAAATTCACCTCCTCTTCTAACCACCGCATACTTTTGATGCGATGGTCTCTCTACAAGTATAAGTGCTTGTGGGGTGTGAGGGGTAAAGATTGAAGTTCAAGTCTTCAAGAAGGAGCTTCACATATATATACACTTAAATTAAGTTAGAGTAGAATTTCTATCTGAGTTCCCACGTTACAAAAAGTCTTCAGCCCTTCATAAAAAAAAGGCTTCCACCATATTATAAATATGCCCAAAATTTAAGAAAATAATTTTATTAAATGATTGTGCATTATTTTACTTATGAGTGATGTAGGGACGAGTAGTTCTAGGACAAGTAGTTTTAGTAAATGTAAAATTTAAAAATTAGTCTCTGTTACTTATGAAATAACTAGCACTTTATACATGTGTGAGGTGCATGTGAATAATTTTTATCATTGACATTTATTTGTTAAAAAATATTCATAACATTCATTTTCTTTTTCTGAAGCTTTATAAAGTATAATTTGATAAGCTTAGTTTACTCCTTTTTTTATTTTATTTTTTTAATCTTAATTTTTGCAGAAGAAAATATTCACAACATCTGCTAGAAACAGTAGAAAGTGCTAATTAAACTATAAGGCTATTGACATTTTTTTTCTTTCTAAATTTTGATTATTTGATTTTTGGAGGAGGGTTGATTTGAACACTTAATGTATTTTTTTATAACAAAGAATATTTCAATTGTACTCTAAGGCTATTGACTTGACATTAAAAAAAGTGGTTCAGCTGGGTGAGTTTGGTTCAGCTTTTTGTAAAAGTGCATAATGAAAAAGTGGAGTTTTGTTAAAAGTGCATAATGAAAAAGTGGAGTTTCAAAAAGCTGAGTGTTTGGTAAAAGCTGTTAAAAAGTGCATAATGAAAAAACTGAGTGTTTGGTCAGCACTTATAAAAGTGGCAGTTTGAGGGATAAATTACCAAAAAGGACAATGTGTATATAAGAGAATTTATTTCATACTTTTTTTTTATAATTATGTGAGTTTATTTCATACTTAAATCAATTACTTCATTATACTTAAATCAATTTTTCTCTTTCTAAAAAAATTATTTTTTTCACCAATATTAGCTAATAATAACCTACTACTTAAGATTTATTATGAAAGTATTGTGAAAATATTGTGATAAAAATTGATACTGATTTTAATTTTAACATACCATTAAAATTTTTTTTTTTCTCTTTCTAAAAAAAATTTTTTTTTTTCACTAATAGTAGCTAATAATAACCTATCTTAAAATTTATTGTGAAAATATTGTGATAGCGTTTCTTTTTTATCTCTTTTTTTCTCTCCACCCACGTGGCTCTCCTTACTTTTTTTTTTTTTTTTCCTCTCTTTTTTTCTCCTCCACACACGTACCCACACTCTTTTTTTTTTTTTTTTTCCTCCTTTCCTCTAATTCATTTCTTCATACCACTTCCAGAACGTTCCACCTCTTCAGTCCAGAACGTTCCACCTCTTCATACCACAGCTCTCCTTTTTTTTTTTCTTTTTTCTTTTTTCCTCCTTTCCTCTTCAGTCCAGAACGTTCCACCTTTTTTTTTTCTTCATTTCTTCATACCACTTCATACTTCTTCAGTCCAGAACGTTCCACCACAGCTCTCTTCTTTTTTTTTTTTTTTTTTTTCCTCTTAGCACTTCAAAACGAACGGAGGACTTTTTTTTTTTTTCCTCAGTCCTTTTCTTTCCAGAATTTTTTTTTTAATTCGTTCATTCCACAGTGAGCTGAACCAAACTCACCCAACTCATCCAACTCCAGAGTAAATCTGTATCCTTTTCTTTCCAGAATTTTTTTTTCCGTCCTTTTCGTTCGTTCCTTTTCTTGTCAGATCGGCTTCTATTCCGGAGACGGCAATGGCGGGGACTGTTTCGGTGCTGGTCACTTTGATGATTGCGTTCCCGGCGTGTTCTAAGAGCCACCGGAACTCATCCACCGCAAGATGGGTAACAAACTCCATTTGAAAGATTTTGCTACATTCTGATTTTTTTTTTTTTTTTTTTTTGCATTTTGAGGAATCCTAATTTGCAAAGGATTGATTTTTTTTTTTTTTCCTTAGCTGATTTGGGAATTTGTTATAGATTTTTTTGTGTTTGGAGTTGGAAATTTGTTGGGAGAGCAGAGAGATGAGATGAGAATGGATGATTTATCAAGGATAATTTCGTAATTTTTGGAAGAGCCCAACGGCTCAAAATCAAAACGCGCATAAGTTTTTGTTTATGGACCTCCAGAGCTCCATAAACTCAAAGGCGCGTTTCTTCACAAATATAAAACGCAACTTTTTCCAAAAAGTTGCGTTTTATACTTACCAAACACTATTTTCGGTCTGGCTTTTTTGAAAACGCGCGTTTTGAGCTGAAAACGCTGAAACAAACGGGCACTAAGGCTATTGAGTTGACATTAAAAAAAAAAAAAAATTTAAATGCTCCAAAACATGCCTGTGAATTATCCTTAAGTAAGCAATAAGCATATCTAGTACAACTGAATGCCTTTGAATTATCAACTATTCTCCTAACTACTATATATAAACTAGTCTAGCAAGCAAAGAATCGTGGCGTATTACTATTAAACTATATTTTCAGCCCAAAAAAAAAAAAGACTTTGACTGAATTCTCCTACCTACCGCCTTCACTTTGTATAAAACCGGTCATAGCAATGAATATAGGAGTACTAGTCTACTACTACATTTTTCACTATGGGATGGTCATTGGTGAAGAACCTATTGTGGGGTTTAACAGTTCTAGTTCAACTTCATGGGCACAGAGGTTGCTTTGAAGAAGAGAGGATGGGTCTATTAGAAATCAAGGAATTTGTGAGGTCCAGCCCCAATGTTACAAATCATCTTCTCCCTTCTTGGGTTGATGACCATGAGAGTGAGTGTTGTGAGTGGGAGCGAGTTACCTGCAACTCCACCACTGGTCACTTGACCCAACTCTCTCTCCACAACATCAGGGATTTAGATATTGACTGTCATTATTATCGCTATTATGATCACAAATACTTCATCTGGTTTCTAAATGTTTCTCTATTTGAAACATTTCAAGAGCTCAAAATTCTTAATTTATCCTGTAATGCAATTGGTGGTTGGATTGAGAATAAATGTGTGTGTGTTTTTTTTTTTTTTTTTTTTTTTTTTTTTTTTTTTTTTTTTTTTTTTTTTTTTTTTTGAGATAGTAGAATGAAGGTATGTTAATCGTGCCCCCTATTTATATATATTTATTTGTTTCTTATTTTAATTTCAAAAGATTAAAAAAATGGCTTTATACAAAATTGGTTTTTTTTTATAAGGCTTTCGATATATCTACTATGATAATTACAAGTTTTACTTTTATCACATGAATTATACTTCCTTTTCTTTGATATATTTTATTAGTATTTAGTCTCAAATAATTATGAATCTTTAATGATATTTAAGTTTTTTCTTATTATTTAACAATTTTTAATTAATTAACCCATGCATCACATACGTGCATATGGGTCATAATATTAAGTATTTCTATCATTTTCTCAATAAAACAGTTGAATTTTGCTTACATGTTAATTTCACATTTCTTCAGCGATTTTTTTCCCATTTAATTTATATATCAAATAGAAAAAGCATATCTAATATACTAAAAATTGGTCTTTGAATTCTCTTCAATTGACTATATCAATAAAACTACTTATTGGGGTTTGATATTGTTGTTATTGTGAATAAAAAATATAATTACTCTATTTCTTACCATTTCATTATAGGATCAATAAGTTTATTGAGGTTGAAGAAGCTAGAGACGTTAGATCTTGGTTCTAACGTGTTCAATCTGAGTATTATACAATCATTGAGATTACTTAAATCACTCAAAACTTTGAGTCTTCATGATAATTATTTGGAAGGATCCTTTCCTGCTAAAGGTATGCCTATACATCATAATACCTACAAAGTATATAAACAATTCGTACTTTTCACTTTTTTTGTTGTTGTTGTTGTTGTTGTAGAACTTTCAGTTTTCGAAGACTTGGAGACGTTAGATTTAAGCAACAATGAACTCAATGGCCCCCGAAGAATTCAAGGTAGAGAGATAGAGAAGATAATATTTTGATTTAATCAAAGTTACTAGTTTATAATAAAGCAGTGATCTAATTAAATTGACAGCTTTATGATCAATATGCATCTCCATCTGTTTTTGCCTTATTGCTCAAAAGTGAAATGGCCCCATATTACAAGCGATTATTTGATTATTAGTTGGGAACACATTGTTTGGGTAGAGCACGTTGCTTCCAAATTTTCTTTTTTAAATATTCCTTTGTATTATACTTGATTTAATTGCATGACATCACTTTAGTAATTACTTTAATTTTAGTGAAAATGGTGTTTTGCTCTGCTTATTACCATACAAAATTGTAATTAATTTAATTGCATACAATAAGGAGTTATTATTTCCATTGTGTACTCTCAGATTTCAAATGTTTGTCGAAGCTAAGCAAGCTGAAACACCTAGACCTAGCTGGCAATTATTTCAAAAGAGAGATTTTAAGATCTTTGGGTGCACTGTCAGCGCTTACATCCTTGAAATTGGATTCTAATCAAATGGAGGGCCCCCTTTATGACCAAGGTAATGCAAGGTTCTTTTGGTTCTTACACCCAAAATAAAGAATTAATAAAAAAATAATATATATAAAGAGAGTGGTTGATAGAGAGTGGAACTACTAAAACGTTACTCAAAAGTTGTTTGGCCTTCCAAAAATAAACACGTAAGGACTTTGTTATTTGGGAAGAAGTTGACTGCTGCCCTGCTTTTCGATATATATATTATTATCGTTACAATAAATAATGCTCTGTTTCTTCTAAATTTGTTGTATTCATATTGCTGCATATCTTGCTGGTCTAAGAAGTTTGGAGGTCCTCAATTTAGCTGAAAATTATTTCAATGGTTCCTTGCCAAAATGTAATGGATTTTTCTTTGTTCTCTTTACTTCTTCTTCTCCTCTCTTCCTCCTAAATTCTATGGTTGAATTAGCTTTGGGTGCATGTCTATATAATGGTCATGTTCAAATTACACTACTTAATAATTTTGTATTTGATGTGTTTTTTTTTTTTTTTTTTTGAAAAATCCACACTTTGAATACATTATTTAATATCTTTCTCTCTCTCTCCCTCTAAGAAAAGGGTTGTTGATGGGAGAGTGGGACTACTAAAACGTTACTCTTAAGTTGTTTGGTCTCCCAAACCACTACATGATAATCTAGAAATCGATCATGGAACATATTCTCATTGAAATGTCTATTTTAAAATCTAAAGCATGCTTGTCTTTGCTTCTTAAATATAAAATTAAATCATCAATTGTATCTATTGACAAACAAATCACAAGAGGTATCCAATTTTAAAATCAAGAAATAATAAACCAAACATTCAATCAAGTAAGATAAATCCTAAATCATGAGAAAAACATGATTGAACTCATATTGAGAATCCTATCTTAGTCAATTAATATGAAGTAAGAATAGTTTAATCATTAAAGAACAATCATTTTGGGAAAAATCAAATCTAAAAAAAAATTCCGATAATCCTTAAGAAAGTTTAATCCTCAACCTTAATTGAAAATTTAGCTACTCATGCAATTGAAAAGAAAAAAGAAAAGTACTAAACATTAAACTCAACAAAATACTAAACATTAAACTCAACAAATATAATAAAATAGAGAAAGAAATAGTCACTATACATGGAAGAAAGCCACAAAGGCAGCCACCATTGCGGCTCCCCTGCCTCTCTATCCTTCTCTTCTTTTTTCTTCTTACCCACAAACTGACATAAAGCCTTCATATAAGAGAACACACTACTAATACAAGTTGCACAAGGAGTAAATCCCCCTCCCCCACCCCCCAAAAAAGAAGGAAATTTGGAATGGGAAATTCGTCAAATTTTCAAGCCCATGTTGCAAAGGTGTAGCCCTTTGAGTTAAATTTCCTATCCAACTTGAATCCTTGCGATCCAATATCTGAACTGAGAGTTATACTTAAAATACTGAGACCTATGCAGAAAAATTCTGATTTTGGATTTTGACTTTTTTTTTCCTCCAATTGGCTTCTTTTCTTAATCGGTTAAAATTCTCCACATCTTGTAGGTCTTTGAGTTTGAGTTGGGTTCAGCCCACTTGAGTTAGAGTCTATCCTTATGCCTTAAATAAAGTCCATTAGCATGTAAATTCTCAGTTACTACTAAAACATAGATAATTCAAAATTAGTCACTAATCATCATAAAAATAAAGATAAAGATACAAATATAAGAGTACTTTATTATATTTATTTCATATATATTGAAACACAGAACACAACATATATGTTGGTTTAATTGTGGGCTACTAAATATCTTATTATTATTCTCTTTACTTCTTCTTCTTCTCCTCTCTCTCTCCTAAATTATGGTTGAATTAGCTTTGGGTACATGTCTATATAATGGCCATGTTCAAATTACACTACTTAATGACCAAGGTAATGCAAGGTTCTTTTGGTTCCTACACTCAAAATAAAGAATTAATAAACAAATAAAATCTTGTCTGGATAATGTTTATTAAGATCTAATCTAGCTTGTAAGTGCAAAGAAAATAAAAGAATAAATTTGGAAATATATATATATATATATATATATATATATATATATATAAGAAAAGAGTGGTTGATGCGAGAGTGGGACTACTAAAACATTACTCAAAGTTGTTTGGTCTTCCAAAAATAAACACATAAGGATTTGGGAAGAAGTTGACTACTGCCTTGCTTTTCAATATATAATTATATATATTATTTAACGTTGCAATACATGATGCTCTGTTTCTTCTAAATATGTTATATTCATATTGCTGCAAATTTTGCTAGTCTAAGAAGCTTGGAGGTCCTCAATTTAGGAGGCAATAATTTCAATGGTTCCTTGCCAAAATGTAATGGATTTTTCTTTATTCTCTTTATTTCTTCTTCTACTCTCTCTCTCTCTCTTCCCTAAATTCTATGGTTGAATTAGCTTTGGGTGCATGTCTATATAATGGTCATGTTCAAATTACTCTACTTAATAATTTTGTATTTGATGAGTTTTTTTTTTTTTTTTTTTTTTTTTTTTTTTTTTTTTTAACAAATCCTCACTTTGAATACATTATTTAATATATATATATATATATATATATATATATAGTTCATAGTTTAGAAATATATATTAAGATAATCAATAATTAAAAAATATTATAACAAAGCCTTGTAACTCAATTGATTGGTAGCTCCTAATATGTCTGACATCTAGGGTTCCAAACCTCCCTCCCCTCCTTGCTTTTCAATATATAATTATATAAATTATTTAACGTTGCAATATATAATGCTCTGTTTCTTCTAAATATGTTATATTCATATTGCTACAGATCTTGCTAATCTAAGAAGCTTGGAGGTCCTCAATTTAGGAGGCAATAATTTCAATGGTTCCTTGCCAAAATGTAAGGGATCTTTCTTTATTCTCTTTGCTTGTTCTTCTTCTCCTCTCTCTTTTTCTCCCCTAAATTCTATGGTTGAATTAGATTTTGGTGCATGTCTATATAATGGTCATGTTCAAATTGCACTACTTAATAATTTTGTATTTTATGAGTTTTTTTTTTTTTTTAATAAAAACACACTTTGAATACATTATTATATATATATATATATATATAGTTCATAATTTAGAAATATATATTATGGTAATCAATAATTAAAAAAAATTTATGCCAGAGCCTTGTAGCTCAATCGATTGGTAGCTCCTGATATGTCTATAACATTTGGGGTTCCAAACCTTCCTCCCCTATTATAATTACAGAGTAATCAAAAATTATTTCATCAATTATTGATATTGAAATATAAAATAATAATAAAATCATGCATGGAACATGCCTTTAATGATCACAAGGAAAATAAAATTCTACTGGCATAAATTTGGTGTATGTGTTAAGATTTTATATTTTAGTGAGATTTTTAAAATATTAATCTAATTAAGTGTTATAAAATTGTGTAATACATATAACAAAGAGTAATATTAGATGTATTTCTCACATACATAATTTGAGCAGTGATTTTTCCACACCACAAATGATTTTCTTTTTCTATAGAGATTGGGCAGCTTTGGGTAGGTTGGAGCTTTTAGATCTTAGTAACAATCACTTCACTGGAATTGTTCCTCCTTCCATAGGAGTATTATTTTCTCTCAAATCTTTATCTTAATTTGAGCTGAAATTATTTTGATGGCTCCTTACCATGTATTTAATCAAAATTTGATGTCAATAGTTTTCCATGAAATTTCAAAAAAAAAAAAAAAAAAAAAACCTAAAATATAACAACTCTACTCTAGATGCTATGTATTCTTATGAATAAGATATAATAAAGTTGAAGATTTTCAAACGTTTATTCATTTTCTACAGGTTTATGTGGACTCAAAAAACTTGAAGAGTTAGATGTTAGCGGGAATTCTTTTGAAGGGACCCTTCCATCTTGCCTATACAATTTGACATCTCTTCAACAGTTAGATCTCAATGGGAATCAGTTTCGAGGAAACCTTTCATCTTGGATAGTTGGCCTTACATCCCTTAAGTATATTGATCTCAGTTATAACCTTTTTGAGGGTTTATCATTCAGCTTATTTGCTAATCATTCCAAGCTTGAGTCATTTCAATTTAGATGTGATAACGAGAAGGTCGAGATAGAAAAAGAAAATTCAGATTGGGTACCCTTATTTAAGTTGGAGTCTTTAGTGATATCTAACTGTTCTCTGAATAAGTTATCCCATCAACTTCCGACATTTCTCTTTTACCAGCATAGCTTGAGAAAACTTGATCTTTCACACAATGGGTTGAAAGGACCGTTTCCTGATTGGTTGTTTAGAAACAATAGTAGGCTAAAATCTGCCACTCTTAACCATAACTCTTTCACGGGTCATTTTCATTTGCCGCTGTGTCTTAACTCTACTTATGTGATAGATGTGTCAAACAATCAGCTCAATGGAAAGCTTCAACGAAATATTGGGGAGATCCTACCAAATATACGGTACCTACAGTTATCCAGTAATTCTTTCACAGGTTCTCTCCCATCCTCATTTGGTAATATGAGTCTCTTGAACACACTCGACGTGTCCCTTAACAACTTCTCCAGAGAAGTACCAAAGGACTTATTTGTAGGTTGCTCCATGCTGTCGATCTTGGTATTATCCAATAATTATTTTGATGGCCACTTAGATTGGGTACCTTTATATAACTTAACTTGGCTATTTATTTTAAAAATAAATCATAATCAATTCTCTGGAGCTATGCCAAATGAATTACCCAATTTCATGAATCTTGATCTCTTGGATGTTAGCAACAACAAAATGTCGGGTAGGATTCCTACTTGGATATGCAATTTAACATATGTTGGTGGTATTCTCATGCAAAATAATAATTTTGAAGGTCAAATTCCATGTGAAACAATTACAGCTGAGTTTTTGGACCTTTCTCATAACCTCCTTGATGGATCTTTACCTTTGTGGTCAAGCACTCGGTTAAAACATTTACATTTGGAAGAGAACAACTTTTCAGGATCAATACCAGAACAATTTCTCAATATGTCGGAGCTTTGGACATTGGATATTAGTGATAATAAATTGTCAGGCAGCATTCCCAGTGCAATCAGTAAAACTTCCAACTTAAGAATTTTGTTGCTGGGAGGAAATCATTTGAGTGGCAATATTTCAACACAGTTATGTCAACTGACCAATATAACTTTAATGGATCTTTCAAGAAACTTATTTTTCGGGACAATACCTCATTGTTTTGGACACACACTGTCTTTTGGTATTTTTGAAGCACGATATTTGCAATGGGCTTCTGAATTTAGTACTTCCTTCGATGGTATTGTCGATCTTGTGTATTACCTAGATGTTGAAATTAACTTTGTTACCAAATATAGGCTTTGCTCTTACGATGATGACATTCTTACTTACATGTCAGGTTTGGATTTATCTTGTAACAATCTAACAGGTGAAATCCCACTTGAACTTGGACAGCTACAAGGAATTCATGCGCTAAACTTATCTCACCAATCAATTAACAGGTTCTATTCCAAAATCTTTCTCAGACTTGACTAAAGTAGAGAGTTTGGATCTTTCTCACAATAGATTGAGTGGAGAAATTCCTCCACAATTGATTGAGCTTACCTTTTTGGAGGTGTTCAGTGTTGCTTATAACAACTTATCAGGTAGGACCCCAGATATGAAAGCCCAATTTGGAACTTTTGATGCAAGCAGTTATGATGGAAATCCATTTCTTTGTGGACTGCCATTGGAGAAAAATTGCACCAGGAGAGATGATTCTCCAACGCCAATGCATTCCTCAGATGTAAGTGATGAGAAATGGTACAAAGTTGATCAAGCGGTGTTCTTCACTAGCTTTTCGGTAACTTACATCATGTTTTGTCTAGGAGTAATTATTGTTCTTTATATCAACACTCATTGGCGACTGCAGTGCTACAATTTGGTTGAGGATTGCATGTATTCTTGTTATTTTTCTATTGCAACTACTCTACGTAAGTTATCAGCCTATCTGTATAATTAGCTAAGGTTGCTTCCTCAATATCTGGGAACATTTATTGTAACGAATTTTATATCTATGTTGATGAATGATGGACTAAGAGCTTAAGAAGCAGAATCAATTGCACTGTTAAATTACTCTCTATAGAATTCATAATTGCCTAAACAGATTCTATTACAATTTTGTTACGGTCTAACAGCTATAAGTGAAAAGGCATTGTTTAACTATGCTTCATTAATACAATTATAAAATGTTGTCACATGCATCGTGAACTTTAACAGGTATATGTGAAACGATGTCGTGTAAATTAAGTGTCACGATATCATTTTGTTGTTTGAACTTTGACCAATGTTCACTACTCACTGGCTGTGGAACGGTGCCATTTCTACGTAAATATTACGGTACGTTCTAGTGCATTGTTGATGCGGATGATCACACTAGATGTTACTATCATAGTTCTTTTAAGTACTTTTAAGCTAATTAAGGGTCAGTTTGGGAACAACATTTTTAACTTTTGGCTAAATAGTCTAAAACATTGGCATTGTATACCTAAAATTCAAGTAGTATATTTGTCATTGATCAATACACATGTTGTTACGTTTCATAGGTTGATAGCTCATCTTAGCATTTGTGAACCTCTTTAACTAATCTTCTTAGTAAATTAATTAAAGTCTTTGGGCTGTCTCTCAGATTATGTGTAGGAATCATTTATAGTTTGTTTGGATTGAAGGGGAGAGAGGGAGAGTAGAGTAAAGCATAGTAAATTTGGTCCAAAATTAACCTATTTTCAGCCAACACTATACTACTCTACTCTCCTCCGCTCCCCCTCCTTTCTCCCTCAATCCAAATGGGCCCTTATTCTACACCCTTATATATACTATGCTGAAAACTAATTCAAATAACTTGTAACTCGTGCTTGATCTCAAGAAATTCTGGCTTCATGGCAAAATACATGAAATGTGCTCCTACTAATTCCGTAGTGCTCCTCCTTAGTCACCCTTCCCGTTTGTGTATGAAGCGTGAGTTCATCTATCAACTTTTAAAAATCATTTTTAAGGTAAGTAAGAAATTTTTATTCAGTTTCTCAACCAAAAATAATAATAATTCAACAACACCAACTGTGTCTAATAGGACACTAATATAGTCACCGCACTCCTAGGTTTAAAGCCTGTGCTGTATATCTAAGAGTTAGGCCCTTTTGGATATACACCACTGTAAGTTTCTTTAAAAAACCTTTTCTCCTCTATGTGTGTGTGTGTTAAAAATACTTTGTATTCTCCAAAAAAAAAAAAAAAAAAAAAAAATACTACAAAAGCATTATAAATTACAACAAAGTTTTTAAATAGAAAGTTATATTTAAAGTAAAATATGCACAAATTTCTTATTATTGTTATTTATTTTTTTTTTTTTTATAAAAGTGTAAATTACACTCCTAAAGTTTGAGGATTTTTGAATTTTATACCCTGAAATTTCAAAATTTGAATTTTACCTCTTGAAGTTACATTATATTTGCATTAGTAGCTCATCTGTCCATATTTTAAGCTAAGTGACGCATAAATTGGTTAGTCATTTAAGTTTAATTTGTCCAATTAAATAATGGCATGTGACATAATGAAAAATGACGTGGCATTATTTTGTTGGACGAACTAAACACATGTGGTAAGTTTATGTGGCAATTAACATAAAGTATGGATAGAATAGCTACTAATGCAATGTAATTTCAGGAGGTAAAATCCAAATTCCGAATCTTCAAATGTAAATTTTGAAGAACCCAAATTTTAGAGGTGTAGTTTGCACTGTAGTCATTTTTTTCCCTTTACTTCTCAATCATTTTTGTTGAGATGCAGTTCTTGTTCATTGAATTATTAGTTGAGAGTTAAAATTGCAATGTGGAGTATGCTAAACAGCATGTCTCCATCAAAGTTTAAATTACACAAGCTCATGTGAATGTGAAAATTTAGAGATTCTCTTAGTTACCTAATGCACTCTCTTTACTACATAGGATTATTGATTTCAGCATCATATTTCAAAAGATATAATTAAAGAGCCTAATCAAAATATGAATGTGGATCAGTGTTCTTCAACAATCACCTCAATGTGGAAATTCAAGGCATCCATTGACCGACCCATATTATTTAGGACATTTCTACCAAGTTGAAGAAAAATAAAAAAAGGATGTAAGCCTACTCGGTCTTTGTCGTTTCCAGGAATCGGGGTCCCTAATTTGAAAGTATATTTCCCAAGCAAAAGTCGCATAATTACTTTCTACTATATGCAAATAAGCAAGTTTCTCAAAAAAAAAAAAAAAAAAAAATGCAAATAAGCAAAAGTTGCATAATTAGTCCCATTTTTAATATATGCTTGATGAATTTATATTATTAAGTCAACACCATGGTTATAAGACCAGCCACCATCTCATTAGAGGGGATAAACCAAACTCGTATCTCACCCATCTCCACTATATATTGAATATAGTGATAATCAATGTGTTTGCCCTTGGAAACATTTGCTCTAGTTTTTATTAACATGACAATAGACTTGTTGTCGCAAAACACACTAATCGTTCTGTTACGTATAACTAATTTTAAATTGTCGACAAAATCCATAATGTTCTAATTACCTGCTATACTGCACAATATGTATACTACATCCATCATATATTTCATACACAACTTTAGAAATGTATGTCCGCTTGTAGATTTTCAATCATCTACATCTCCTGTAAAATCTGCGATAATATATTCTAGTATTTCTAGATCACTTAAACCAAAACATAGTTTCTTTCCCTTAGTGGTAAGTGGTAAGTTATTATTTACTCTAATAAGGACCCAATACTAAAATTATTATTTTTCCCACCAATAACATTAAAGTAATAATTTTTCCCACTAATAACATTAAAGTCATAAAGTGTTTTGAATATAGCACTTCTCTTAATATATTTCCTCTTTTGTTTATTTATTTTTTCCTTGTATAACATATCAGATCACTTTAGAAAGTGTTTTAGACAGTTTTACATTATTAATTTTATTTTTTTTATGTAATCAATTAATTTTTTTTTAGCTTTTTAGCTTAATAATGACACAGCAGATCGTTTTTATTGTTATTATAGCACAAATGTTTCTGCTAAGATATTCTGTTAATGTAGTCAGTCTAGAACGAAATTCAAAACGTTTCTTATAGACGTGCTCAAAGACTTTTCTTGGGCATATTAAAATATTTCTATATCCCATCAAAAAAAAAAAAAAATCTATATTATATTGTGCCATATTATATAAATTTTGAATCCACAAATTTATCATAACACTCTTGCTCACCACCATCAGTCTCAAATATCAGATTTATTTTCCAGAAAATAAACTCATGCTTTTCTGTTTAAGTCATCAATAAAAGTGATGTAATACCTTGAACCTCCAAAGTTTATGTACTAAATTGGCTAAAATTAAAGTTAAGGGAGATTGTTTGTTATAGTATTAAAAAATTATGTACTAAGTTAGCAAAAATAATGTTCAAGAGATGTGTGTTAGTGTTTTTTTATGAAAAATTTATCCCCTACTAAAATTAAACAGTAGCTCCGTCAACGTGTAAAAGCACTTTAAATCGCACAAATCAATATTCCAAGTAGAACACTATATGTAAAGTAAAATATATTAGAATAACAAAAAATCTATGCACTACACAATTTTTATCTTTCCTCACTTCTCATTCATTTCTCAACTAAAACGGCATGTCTCCATCAAGTTGATATTAAAGCCATCAGTCAGTCCATGTGAGTGTTGAAATTAAGGATTCGTTTGGATTGAGAGGGAAGTGGAGGAGAGTAGAGTAGAGTTAGTTGAAAATACGTTAATTTTTGGCCAATTTTACTCTACTCTACTCTACTCTATACTCTCTCCCTCCACTCAATTCAAACAGATCATAAAGCATTTTCTTAGTTACCTTTAAATAATGCATTAATTATTCCATATCATGTCAACGTGGAAATAGAGCCTAGATCACTTTTGTGATTTTTTTTTAAAGATGGCTCGAATGTAGTTTGAAGCTAAAATGAAAGTAGAGAGAGGAAAAAAATATATTAAAAAATATTATTATCTTTGAAAAGTAAAAAAGAAAAAAAGTATTAATAGGGTATTTTTAAAGTTATTTGGGAAAAAATTTTATTCTCTTTCATAAGATTTGTGTATAAGTAATAAATTTGGGGAAAAATACATAATAATATAAATTTAATGTATTTACATCAAGTTGTGCTTAGTTTCCATCTAACAATCAAAAAAATTTCATATATAAATGGTATTTGAGTTTAAATTAAAAAAGAATTTGAAAAAAATTTATTCATGTGTGTATGTTTAGGCTAATCTTGTTGTTGTTTGGGCTAATCTATACTACTATTTAAGAGACTTCCTTTGTTTGGATTCCTATTTTTCACGGTTCAAAAGTACCCCTACACCTCGGACAAAATTGAAGGACAACATAGTAAAATCATATTTTTAATTCCCAAACAACCCCACTATAGAATAACTTCCCAATCCACTAAACCACTACTAAAATTCAAATTTGCTACAATCACTCCAAAAAAAAAAAAAAAAAAAAAAAAAAAAAAAAGGAGGTAACCAACACTTTTTTTCTTTCTTTTAAAAAAAAATCACAATGGTGTCTTTTATTTGTCAACCGTCACTTAACCTAAAAAGGAAATTTGAAGCGAAGAAGATAAATTTATAATTTAAGAATAAAAACATCATTTTGACTGTTAGATCTGATAAACAAAACTTTAATTTCAAACAAAATCATAATTCCTATATATTAGAATGATATACTAAGTGCAAAAATCGAACCATCGGTACCAAATCAAGTTTCAAAAGACAAAATTGAAGCGAAAATTTGTAAAACATTTTGGCGCATAAGAATCGGCCATTTTTACAATAACTAGAATGTCAATTCTGCTAAAACGTGTCCAATACTACTGTGACTTTGATAAGTCATTGAAAATTTCTGTGGATGTAGAATTCAGATGCTGTTGTCCAAGCAGTTTTAATTTCTTGATTTTTCGCTTTTGACTGAACTAAAAGGAGTCTCCATAGGAATTATGACTTGTCAAAAAATACTCTTAAAAAAAATTACAATGGGTAGTATGAATGTTATGCATTTGCAGGTGAAATTTTTTTTTATCACACCCCTAAGTTTTTTCGTGATTGGAAAATGTAGTAATTCCTAATTATAATTGATACAAATTATTAATTTTTTAAAAAAAAAAAAAAAATGAAGAAGAAGAAGAAGATCCTCTAATAATAGCTCCAAACTCTTATTGGCACTAGGGGAATGGAATTCATAGTGTGACCTAGTGGTATTATCTATCAATTCGTAGTTGCTGGGTCCAGGCCTCTTTGTTCAATCTTCTCTTACTTTTATATATAAAATTCTTTCTTCTTTTTCAGAAGAAATTATAAAATAATAAGGTTATTAATTAAATGTTGTGAATGAACCAAAACAATCGCAATTTTAATGAGAATTAACAGACAATTTAATGGAATGCTAACTAAGGTCTTAATTGAAAACTTTTGAAACTTAGAGAACTAAATTAAACGAAAGTAAAGTAAAATGATTGAAATGAATTATAGTGAAACTTAGAGAATACGTTTTGTATTATGGTGAAAATGCAACAACAACCAAATTGAACCCTGCCTACACACAAAAACCAACTCTAACCCATAACATCCAGAACATTGCAGCATCACAAAGTGTATCAAGAACCCATGTACCTCTGTAAACGCAATGCATAGACTATCAATTTTTGGTAACAAAAGACCTTTACATTTTAAAATTTTAGCAATTGAACAAATGTATCTTTTTTTTTTTTTGGGTGGGTGGGGTGTTTTCAATGGACATTCTATGCTTCAGTTAGATCCCTCTCTCCACACATTAGGTTAAGGAATGATGGATTATCTAAGGTCTTTGTTACAGCCCTAAGAGTGTATAGATACTGGCACTTTCTACAAAATATCCATATCTATCAACAAACATACTCAAGCTCTTATATCCAAGAGTCTTGTAGCTCAACTACATTGCCTGCTCTTCTTTGAGAAAATCAGGTTCAAATACCACCCTAACTATCAAATAATTAATATATATATATATATATATATATATATATATATATACTTATTCATACTGTTAAATATTAGCAACGAGATGTGTTATATCATGTTGTGTATGCTAGAGTAGATGCGGAAAAGGAAGCATAGAGGAGGAACACTGAGAACACGAGGGTTACGTGGTTCAGCCTTACGGCCTACATCCACGGAGGAATCCCTTAAGGGCTACATCTTTATTATCTGAGAGTGTAGTACAATAACCTCCTGTGTTACAATGAACCCTAACATGAGTATATATAGGCGACTAAACCCTAGACTACTAGTACAAGCAGGAATGGGCTTGGGCCTATTACATTGGGCTAATATGTCTAATATATATCTCTAACACCCTCCCTCAAACTCAAGGCGGAAGCTCGATGAAAGCTTGAGGTTGGATAAGCATGAGAAGATCACTTGGAGATGCCTTGAAAAAAACCACAATGAAGAATGTGCCAAATGTCCAATTTCGGAGCTTCAAATGAAGAAACGGAGGCCAAAATCGGAATCTACACGAAAAACTGAGCAAGATACGCCCTTTCGGAAATTTTGACTTTTGGTCAAAAGTCAACGCAAAAAGTCAAAGTCAACTGGTCCAGAGTCAAAGTCAACAGTCAAAGTGCTCACGGGTCAGATCCGGGTTGTCCGGGTCGGGTCGGTCCGGGTCAACGGTCAGCTAGGTGACGTGGTGCTGACGGACGACACTGCTGACGTGGTTGATGACATGTCACTGACGTGGACTAGGGCTGATGTGGACTAGGGCTGATGTGGAGGGCTTGCATGGCTACTGACGTGGAGTGATGACGTCATCAGATGACGTCAGATGATATCAGCAGTAGTTTTCCGGTGAGTGGAAGGCGCGTGACGGCGTCGTCGGCGCGTGGAGGAGAAGTCAGAAACTTGGGAGGCGCGTGGTTGCGCGTGTAAGCTCTGTTGAGGCCCATAATTTCAGGTTTTGTAGATCGGTGGATGAGGAGGCCGACAGGGCGGCGCGTGCGCCTAGAAGAAGATCTAGAAGTCAAGAATCTATGGCGGCGCGTGGGAGATATTCCAGAGGCTACTGCGGCGCGTGGAGGCGCGTGAGTGCTCGTATGATTACCAGATTCTCAGGCCAAGTGGATCGGTGGACGACAAGGCCGGCTTGGAGGGGCGTGTGACTGAGATTCGAGCTGCGAGTCGAGAATCTTCGGCGGCGCGTGTGAGAGTTCCGGTAACCATTGGTCGCGCGTGGTGGCGTGTGCGGCTGTCGTTGGAGGTCGGGTTTCTGGGTTTTGGTCGCGATATGCCGTGGAGCACGTATGTCTTGTTGGTTTCATCAGGCGAAGGCTTGATATGCACAGATCTGATATTGATGTCACGGGTTTGCTTGAGTTTGTGGATCTTGGACACAGCACTGCGCCACGGTGGCTGCGAGATGCCATGGAGTCTAGATCCAGCAGAGAAGCATGCGTGACTTTTGATGGTGGTGTGCATGTGATATTCTTCTTTGCTTGCTACAGATGTTTTGTTTTATGCCAAGAACGAAGTTTGGCTCTGATACTATGTTAAATATTAGCAATGCAATGTGTTGTATCATGTTGTGTATGCTAGAGTAGATGTGGAAAAGGAAGCATAGAGGAGGAACACTGAAAACACGAGGGTTACGTGGTTCAGCCTTACGGCCTACATCCACGGAGGAATCCCTTAAGGGCTACATATTTATTATCTGAGAGTGTAGTACAATAACCTCCTGTGTTACAATGAACCCTAACATGAGTATATATAGGCGACTAAACCCTAGACTACTAGTACAAGCAGGAATGGGCTTGAGCCTATTACATTGGGCTAATATGTCTAATATATATCTCTAACACATACCTTCCTATGAAAATCACCAAAATATTCATGTCTAGTGTGTGGATCATCATATGTGACGTGATTAAGTGAGCAGACACACAAAGTCTTCCTTTAGTTCATGTGTTTTGAACAAAAAACAGATGCATAAATGCGACTAATAAAGCTACAAAACCATTTAGTTCGTAAGCATTCAGTAAACACCAGAAAGCTAAAGTTTAATGCCTTTGTATAACAGGGGCTGAGCATGAATTTTCTGTGGTTAATTCATGCTGATTCAGCAATAAGTTTTGGACTAGATACAGTTTCACTCCATTCACAGCCCTTGGTTTCAAAAGGGAATGGCAGTACACAAATACCTAAAAAGATTACAATCTCAAAAAGAACAATAGTTGCTGTTTGATGACAATCATGTACAGAACCCACTGCCACAAGAGGACATAACATTCCACCAATTATTCCAGCTGAGCTTGCAATTCTGACGCCTGTTGTTCGAACTTAGGTTTGGAATATCTACGTTTCAGTGAAATAAAATAAACATTAAATTCTTGCCACTAATTGAAACATTTTCAAGGATAAACATGAAAAGTAACACTAACAAACAAGAGTAAAGAAAAAAACAATCTAACATATTTCAACTGCTCGTGACTCAATTTTCATAAGAATGTCACTTCCATAGGTTAAAACAATGAGATAAGACAAATTAAAACTTAACAAGTTGTGAAGACCTTAAAGCATCTGGATGATATTGGATCAAAATGAAGATTTCAAATGCAATCATTAGGATTCCACAAACAAAAGTAGCTTAAAAGAGGCAACTTAATGAGATCCATAAGAAGGCTACTTGATTTAGGAAATGGTAATATGCAGTTTTATGTAGGCAAAGACAACATAAAAGATAAACATTTGCTATTCCATATAGCAAGGAAAGCAAAGATAAACATTTCCCATTAGTGTTAATATCTTAAATATTGTTATTATAAAAGTAAAAATAAAGACATAAGTTAAAAGTCAGTGTCTTTTTTCACTGAAAGTCAGTGTGTGTTCAGAGTGTGCAATGAAGAGTTTGCATCAACAATCAGCCTATTTTAACTTCTCATGCACCCACACCCACTCAATGCCGCATATGACATAACTCACAAAAAAAAAAAAAAAAAAAAAAAAAAAAAGACATTCCACATATACGTGTCACTCTCCAATGAAAGCATACCATGACAACCTCATCTCTTGCATGACTATTCACTACAAATACTATATATATAATGCTAAGTGGTGTTAATACTGCCTTGGTCCTTCCATTGCCTTCTAAAGACACAAAAATCACATCAAACATTGGAATTAAGACAACCCCATCTCTGACAAAGACTCAAAACAAAGACCTTGACAAAATCAGTTCAAGCAAAAAAATTTGACAGTCACATAGATAGATAAATCCCATGGGAGAAAACACAACCACTAATAATAAGAGTACTAGCAATAACAAGAACACCACTACCAACAAAAACAAAGATGGTAATTCAACTTCAACGTTAGTGGATCAGCAAGAGCCAAAAAGAAAAAGGAAAAGCAGCAAGATATATCAGAAGGGAATACTAGTGATATGGGTGTGACTATTGATATAAGAGAAATTAAAATTAATTCAAAGACTTGAAGCGATCAATTTTAGTCCCTACCTAAGTTAAACTGATGTAATTTAGTCATAATGAAGCGGTAACATGTTAGTTTTTTGTATGACCAAGTTATTTCAGGGACTAAAAGCCATCAATTTAAACTTACGGGACTAAACTTGAACTAAACTATAAGGGTTTTTTTTTTTTTTTCCTAAGCAGATTGTACACATTTATCTGGTTTTTCTTTTGCACAGGTGTTCAGCTAAAACAGAAAATTTCTAAATTCATCAAAAGGATTTAGCAAGTAGGATGAGATAATGTAAATGGATAAACAGAAAAGACTGAAAAGCTAGAAGTGAGGTGACTCGCCTTTCCCATAATGAAATTTATAAATTGGCCTGCATTACTTTAGTACTTTAGAAATTACTAATACGTTAAGAATGCAAAGAATCTAACATATTTTCAACTGCACATGGCTCAATTTTCATACGAATTGTCTCTTCCATAGGTTAAAACAATGAGTTAAGACAAATTAGGAGTTAAAAAGTTGAGAAGACATTAAAGCATCTAGATGATATTGGATCCAAATAAAGAGTAGTTCAGATGCAACCATCAGAATTTTCCACAAACAAAAGTTTATGAAAAGAGGTAACTTAATGAGATCCATAAGAAAAAGTGATGTAAGAGGTAACTTAATGAAAGAGCTGTTCCAGACGTAGCTGCAATGCTCTCTGCTCCTTCAAATCTTTCATTGTTATAATCCGCTCTTTCAACACCAAAGAGATTTTCTGCTTTAGCCCTTCATGGTCTATTTCTTCTAGATCCAGCTTTTCCATATCTACCCAGATGATTGATCCCTCCACATCCTATGCTCTCTTATCTTCCAGCACAAAAGAAATTCTCTGCTTTAGAATTTCAAAATCTATTTCTTCTAGATCCAGCTCTTCCATATCTGATCCCTTCTTCAATGATCCCTCCTCCTTCAAAGATTTCACTAGTTCCTCTGGCAGGGCTTTATCCAATGTGTCATTCACATACATACGAGGGAAAAGTCAAGTCAACAGTCTCCATCCACTGCATAATAGTAAAATCAAGATTACATTAAAACTCCTTAAAAGCCAACCAACAATGAGAGATAGAGAGAATGAATGAATGAATTAATTTACCTCTCCACAATACGGCCAAGGGTTTCTCAAAACATAAAGTATCCCATGGAAATAAGAAATGCAGATACCTGGGTTTAGGGTGTATCATTACAACAATACAGTATCCCAACAATACAGTATCTCAAAACATAAAGTATCCCATGTATTGTATGGAAATAAGAAGTGTGACAAACAAATGCAGAACCTGAGTTCGTCATCAAAACGTTCGACCGTCTTGACAAAGTATTTTGTGGGCTTATCCTCTTCTGATGTTGCTGTTTCCATGGAGGAAAATACTTAGGTACTCCCGGAGCACAGAGAAATGATGCTCTCTCCTCTCACATTCATGATAGATACCACCATGAATTTAATCAGCGGACCACACTATGAATGTGAGAGGAGGAAGTACCATTCCCTATACTCCAGGAGTATTTAAGAATTACTCTTCCATGGAAATAAGATACCTGGTACAGAAAAGGGGCAAGGACAAGGAGAGTACAAGTGGCACCAACAACCCTCACAAGTTTGTAAGACAAATCAAAGTACAAAACACATAAATTAACCAACCAACAGAACAACCCTAATTAAAACTAACAAGAATCTAAGAAATTAATTAATAAATATTCTACGAGTATCTGTTTATAAAATAGTAGTATATGATTTCGCGGTATTATAAGTTGGTTCGGTTCGGTTCAGTTGGGCTTTTGTCTTTTCGAACCAATTTTTTAATTGGGCTAGGTTGGGCTTTTTAAAAAAATAAATAAAAGATGAATGTAGCTGTCCATTGAATTTCTTGATCTATCAATATGCTTGTAATTTGTAAATTCCATTTTTCTAAATATGTTTTAGATACTAGGAATTATGGTTCCCTTTATTTCGACACCCGCTTGTGAATTAACCAAGTTCTATTTATTGGTTATATCTACTAGGTGTTCAACAAAATGCCTCTAAGAGCACTTCGCATTTTTATGATCTGTCATAAACTATTTGATGATTGCCCACTAAGTTCTGTATTTATATTTAATATCTTAGACGTTGTTGCCTTTTTTGCTTTATGCAGATTGGAGATGTGCTGACTTGGCTTTTAGTAATATGATTGTTTGTGTTTAATCTAGATATAAAAAATCAACCTAAGTATTGACAAGTTTCAATCTGAGGAAGATAATTCATGACTGGGAGCAATATTAAGAATAAGTATTATGCATAATCATAAGGATAATTTTATATGAAAAAATAGTTTTTTAATAAAATGTTTAAAAAAAAATTTATACAGTACCTGTGCATCGAATGGGACATCTGCTAGTAAAAATCAATTGTTCATAATTACATATGATTAGGCTCCATAATGTTGATGTATCTTTACCATTGAAACTTGATTCTTTGACATCTTTCAATCCAATGGTTTAATTGAATTACGTGACTAGTTGTTTTGATTGTTATGACATCGTGATTTGTTTTATGAGATATGATTGAGGACCTAATAGTTAGAAATATGATGCTACCCTAGGAGTATGAAATTACCACTTTGGCCCCCCGATAAGTTAATTGCAGGTTGCAAATAGAAATTCTATTCTAACCTTTCATAATGTCATTTCTCTTACTTTATGCAACTCCTAATTTCGAATGCTTATCTTTTGATACAAGATAGAAATTCTACTATAGTTGAATCTAAGTATACATGTATGTGCAACTTCCTTTTGTTGACTTGAACCATGGTTTTGAAATTTGGACCGAACCGTATGGTTCGACTCGATTAACCATGAACTGTTCACTAAAACGGTTCTTTTAACTCCCAAAACCAGCATATGTAAATAAGTCTGTGAGCCACAATTGAACGCTCGGTTTTAAAAATTATAAATAGTTCTCACAGTACAGATCAGAGCATAAAAAGCAAAAAAGACTCTCGATGATTATAGCTGCACCTTATTATCGCCATTGTTAAGAAAACCTCAAAAGGTAAAAGAAGGATCAATTGATACAAAGAACCAAAAAGAAATAGCAGTATAAAAACAACTTGATCTTCAATCATTTTTCTCAAAAAAAAAAAAAAAAATCCTTTTACAAGATCCCTCCAAATAGTAAAAGAAAAAACTAAAAAAAAAAAGTTCTCTTACATAGACATAGGATCCACACCGTTATATTTAATTCTTAGTTTTGTTGATATTTGTGTACCACAGCAGCTTTTGACTTCATTAACTTCACCTTTTTAACATTCTCAAAAAGAAAAAAACTCTTCACCTTTTTTATATTTTAGTAATATTTTATGTTAGATTTAAATTGGATATTGGCACCCCAAGAGGGCTGGCCCAGCGGTGTGGAATCTCGTATGCATGCTCATGGTCCCATATTAGAGTCATGGCGGTTACCATGTGGGGGGAGGGGGATTTTCATGGCATGCATTGCGTCCCACACTCTGGCTTTCTTGGGGTGCTAGGGTGAGATTTGTGACACCTCGATCACAGTAACTATGGCTCAATTCAACATTTCCTAGCAAAGGGGTGCCCCTATTAGGTCACGCCTTGGGGGGTAAGTCACATATGGTCACCCCTGTCCCCCCTTTTATTCAGCAAAAAAAAAATAAAAATAAAAAATAAAAATTGGATACCGGCGGTTTATTATTTGTTTACTTTAATAGTAGACTTGTAGTTTTGATATATCAACTATGTTTCTTTGAGGGAATAATTATTGGTTTATATAATAGCAATCATGTGATGCATATTTGTATAAAATGTAAAATATTGTATATATTTGCGTAAAAATATATAATATATAATACTTATTTTTATTTATTTAGTTTATAATGTAAATTTTACATGAAAATTACAATGTAAACTAATAATTTCTTTTTGATAATTAGTAAATCAACTATGATATTGTTATATATTTTGTTTATTATGTTTAATTAAGATTTCAAATTTTTTATTTATCTTATGAAAGTTATGATATAAAAAATATATTTTGAAAGATATAATTCTATATTTATTTGGACTATTTTAGTCATTTTTTCAAAATTTTCAAATTTAATATATTTATTTATATTTTAAATAATTATAAAATTAATTACAACACCATCATGGTTCAACTTTAGTTCGATCTTCGTCTGACCTCAAAAACCTTGAAACTTTCTTCTACAATTCATTAAACAGTCCGAGTTTCAAAACCATTCTGTAATACTACTATCTGAACCATGAAATGTGCTTTATAGTGGTTGCATCATGACTTCTATTGTACGTTGGTTGCAACTTACCATTAGGTAGGGACACTGTTGGTCGACAGCATGGGCATGGGTAAGTTTTTAGTTATCAAAAATGGACAGAATAGATTGGAGACAAGAAATTATTCTCTTCTCTTGGCTTACAGCACATGGCATGAATTATTTTTGTCAACTTAACTATTCAGTTTATTTTTGTTACCATTCATGGGTTCCATTACACTTTTTGGTATTATTCATGGGTTTCACTGTATTATTTCAGCTAATTTTTACCTTTATCTACAGTACTTTCAACAAAAAGTTTTCAGTTTCATAAGTAGATCCCAAATGGAAAGGGCAACTTGTAAACCAAAAATTTACAAATGAATATGTTTGGCTAAAAGAATTTAATCTAATCAAATTTCGAAAAAATTTCCACATCTCATGGTTCTTGTAATATTTCTACTTTCTGACTGTTGTCTGCATGGACTAGTACTGAGTGTCCCTTCCCTAGCAAGTTCAGACAAGAGAACTCCAAGTTTGATGCCATAAGACCTTGGCTTTATAGCATTAATGTTGCCCCAAGTTGAAAAAAATTCCTCATGCTGCTTTGAAGTCTCTGTGCTTCTATTCATTCCTTTGTCTAAGCACCATTCTCCAGGAAACAACCCATTTGGCAGACAGTTTAAGACACTGTTATCGATTTTGTTTAGCACCTGATCACCTTCTTGAAATGGCCTTGCAAAAACTGTCCCACTAGCTACCATTTTATCATAGTGTAACATGTTTAGGACATTGGCTTCACCATGTGTAGTGTCCCAAATAATGTAGCTTAAATCATTGTCCACTGTGGTGTTTTGGAAGTCAGCTGAGTTGCAAATAACAGTGTGGAAGAAGGATTCAAGAGGGTAAGCCACATTGCTGAAGTACATTAGTAGGTTTCTTGGAGAATTGTCCATTTGAAAGTCCCTCTTGTTTCAAGCAATTATCGTTGGGCACCCATATGAGTGAAATTCCACATTGAATAAGAATGATAAGGGAAGGTGGCAATATAACATAATTGGACCCAAATTCATAGGCTTAAGCCTTTTGCATCAAGTGGTGTCCTTATATATTATATTAGCTATTAAATATATATGTTATATCCACCAACAATTATTTCATGCTTGCTCATATCGTTAGAGTCCTAACAACTTTAAATTCATGTGTCAAATGCTGAGTCCAGCCTTGCGTTTACCTTTTAAGTCTTTCACGTGCATTTGTTTATATATAATTTTTCAAATATTATTGGCACAAGGAGAATGGATTGAGAATTTATAGTGTGACCCTGTCGTATCATTCACCCTGTCATTTCCTTAATTCTTACTGAAAATTAAGGAAAAAAATACACTTATAAATTATAATAAAGACTCTTTCTCCTAATCATTGCAGATTTTTTATACACAGACTCTAAATTCTTCTTGTTTAAATAAAAAAGAAAAATTCATTTAAATCACTTTTATTTTATATAAAAAAAAAATTGATAAATGGGAGGGAGAATTTGAACTCTTGAACATCTTTTTTAGAAACACCAAAAAGTGCCATCAAAAAGTGCTTGTTGAACTATAATGTTCTTGACATTTAGAGGAAAAAAAATATTTAAATGCCCCATCAAAAAATTTATATACTCAAAACAAATTATGCTTTATTAGTGTACTTACTTTTTAATTGTAGGAAAAAAAATATTTGTTTTAATCAAGCATAATATGTATGTATATATATATATATATATATATTATATTAGGTTGCATTTTATAAATTTCTCACTTTTAATTTTAGATAGAGATTAAATTCAATAAAGGTGGGGTGTAAACCCTCTAGTTTACACCAGCCAATAAAGACATGCCACATCAGACTTTTACTTAAACTCATTGTAAAATCAATACATCCTAATACACCTAATAACATCTCAACAAACAAATAAACAAAACATATTTCACATTTCCCTAAAATCTCAATCCCTCTTCACCTCCTGCATCTTCAGCTAATCCTCACCGGACCAACGTTTGCCGCCACACTAGCTACCTCATCGGACCTCTCTCAACTGCCGCACTACCTCGCCAGACCTAGGTGATTTTTTCTTGGTCTCAAAATTTTTTGGGTTTTGCTAAAATCTAAATCCCTCTTTAGGGATGGTTTTATTTATCATTATTATTATTTTTTTTTTTTTGGGTTTTACACTTGTTACGACTCTAAACTAAAAAGATCATCTTCTCAAGTATGAGATTCCAAGTATTTTTATATTTAAATTTAGAACCCAAAAGCAGTCCCAATTGTTTCAAAGGAAGAATCTGAGCCAATGCTTCTGCTTCTGGTGGTTTCTCTAGATTTATTTTTAAAAAAGAAATTGTATGATGATGCTAGTTACATGGTGTTCTAGATATGCTAATGGGATACTATATATAGTGATTGAAATTGCCAAGGCAACTTTGTTGCACTTTCCAGCATTATAGAGAGCATTTTTTTTCCTTTTAATAACAAGTGATATTCAGTTCTCGACTTGTTGCATTTTCTGAGTTAGTTGCTATTATATACGGCCACTCCAACTTATGTTTAGAACTCATAATTGTTCATATTAGTGGTTATGGGCTTCTGTAAAACCCAAAAAAAAAAAAAATCATCCTTAAAAAGGGATTGAGATTTTTTTAGCAAAACCCAAAAATTTTTAAAAAAAGAACAAATCACCTAGGTTCGGCGAGGTTGTGCAGCAGCAAACGGAAGTCCGATGAGGTAGTGTGGCGGCACACGTTGGTCCAGTGAGGATTGGTTGGAGATGCAGGAGTTGAAGAGGGATTGAGATTTTAGGGAAACATGAAATAGGTTTTGTTTATTTGTTTGTTGAGATGTTATTAGGTGTATTAGGATGTATTGATTTTACAATGAGTTTAAGTAAAAGTCTGAAGTGGCATGTCCTTATTGGCTGGTGTAAACAAAGGGGTTTACACCCCCTCCTTATTGAATTTAATCTCTTTCTCCATTCCCTACTTTCTTTGTTAAGTACCACCAAAAACTATCACTTTAGTTCTGAACAAAACACTACACAATTTAGCTAGAGACAAAACCCAACAACCTATCCCTTTCCCAACTAAACAATTTAGCCTTACGATACCAACACTCCCCGAGTTCTGAATTGTGAAGCTTCGATTGTTCTTGCTCAAAAAATTCCAAAAAAAGAAAAAAAAAAAGAAAGAAAAGGTAATGTTTGGCCCATTTGATGAAGGGAATTCATCAAATAGTTTTTCTTCTTTCATAATTGTTTTCTTTTTCAATTTTCTTCAGTTCTAATTGATTTTTTTTTCCCACAAATCTATATCGTGATTCAATGGATTCAAACTCGTTATCTTTACCAAGTTCTTCTTCAACTTCTTCTACCAGCGGATGGAAGTATGATGTGTTTCTCAATTTCAGAGGTGAGGACACTCATTACAAATTCACGGATCATCTATACACAACTTTGGTAGAAAAAGGCATTGTCACTTTTAGAGACGATGAAAAACTTTAGAGAGGAAAATCTATTTCATCAAACACTTTTAGAGACGATGAAAAACTTGAGAGGAGAAAATCTATTTCATCAGAATGTTGCAAGCTATAGAAGAATCAAGATTTGCTATTGTCATTCTCTCAGAAAACTATGCAACTTCATCTTGGTGCTTGGATGAACTTGCAAAGATCATTGAATGTGAGAAAGAATTGGGAATAACAGTTTTCCCTATTTTTCACTATGTGGATCCTTTTGATGTATGGAAACAATTGGAACTTTTTAAGGAGGCCTTTGTTAAACATGAAGAACGTTTTGAGAAGAAGAAGGTGAAGACATGGAGAGATGCTTTGAGTCATGTGGGCAATCTCGTCAAATGTCATTTAAAGAGTACTAGGTAATTTAATTTGATGTATTTCTTTCTTTCTAATATTCACATGATCCACTTTGTATATACAACTCCATTTTGAACCTTAAGTAGATCTACATAAATGTTTTGCACTTCTTTCAAATTTTTTTTTTTCGTGATCCAATCAATTTTCATATTTTTCGCATCTCCTATTTATTGGTGGTTCAAACTTCAAACTCAACGTATTGTTTTTTGTTCATTGCAGCCCTGAGACCCAAGAAATACGAAGCATTGTGAGACATATATATCGTGCACAATTAGATATAAATTCTCTGAACTTAATCAGGGCCTAGTAGGAATATACCCTCAGGCTATGGAATTGGAGTCTCTTTTAGCTTTAGATCAAGTTGATGATGTTCGGTTTATAGGGGTTTGGGCCATGGGAAGAATGGGTAAAACAACTCTTACTGGATTTGTCTATGATAAGGTTTTGGAAGAATTTGACGCTTCTTGTTTTCTTTCTGATGTTACAAAGTTTGTGAAAAACATCGTTTACCCGCAATTCAAAAAACCCTTATTCTTAAACTTTTGAAGGAAAACCATTTGGATTATGATGATGATCATGATCTATCTAACAAATCAAGACTAGGTTACATCACAAAAAAAAACTCTTCTTGTTCTTGATGATGTAAATCAATTAAAACAGTTACGAGGGTTGGCTGGAGAGCGTAATTGGTTTGGTTTGGGCAGTAGAATTATCATAACAACAAGATATAAAGATTTGTTGCAGCCACATTCACTAACTAAATCCGAAATATATGAAGTTAAACCATTGAAAGATGAAGATGCACGTCATCTTTTTTATTTGAAAGCTTTTAAAAAAGAGCACATAACAAATGAATTTTTAAAACTATCTAACAAGTTTTTAAACTATGTTGATGGTCTTCCTTTAGCTCTTGAGGTTTTGGGTTCCTTTTTGTTTGGAAAAAGTATTGTTGAATGGAAGAGTGCTTTAGAGAGGCTCAAAGGAGGTCCTAGGAGAATTGTTATCCAAGTACTTGAAATAAGTTTTGATGGACTCAATGACTTACTAAAGGAAATATTTTTACATATTGCATGCCTCTTTAATCACGAGGAGAAAGATTATGTAGTAGAAATACTTCATAGTCTTGACCTCTACCCTGAAATTGGATTGAGGGAACTCATTGACAAATCTCTCTTGAAAATTTCGGATAATAATGAATTGTGGATGCGCAATTTACTAAGAGAAATGGGTAGGAACATAGTTTGTCAAGAGTCTCCTGATGAGCCTGGGAAGCGCAGTAGATTGTGGCTTTATGAGGATATTGAACACATGTTGATAAACAATACGGCAAGAGGTTATTTACTTGAGTTGTTTCCATTTCTTCTTATTTAGCAAAAATGAAATATGAAAAGTTATGCTAATAATATATTTTGCAATTCGTAAATTCCTTTTTTACTATTAGGGACTAGAAAAAGTTCAAGCCATAGATATCAGGGGAGCCAAGGAAACAAGTATTTGTCATGAAGATAAAGAGGCATGTTGGAGGCCGCAAGGGTATGATCTGTTGGATATGCTTCAGGGGTGGGTCCTTAGCTATGTTGGTTACTCTTCAAGGATGGGTCCAATGGACTATATCTTGGCAAGGCTTCACATCATCAAAAAAACAAAAAGGGCCACTTTGGAACCCTAACGCCTTTTTGAAGATGCCCAATCTTAAATTTCTGAGAGTTCGTAATATTAATCTTCTACATGTCACCACACAACTCTCTAATAATTTAAGATTTATTGAATGGAGTGATTATCCTTCACGATTGTTGCCTTATTTCCAGCCAAATGAGCTTGTTCAACTTCATTTGCAGCGGAGCAAAATTGTAATACTTTGGGAAGGAAAGAAGGTTAAAGTGTTAATAAGCATCTTCATACAAATTTGATTTTTAATTTGATTATTATTTTTTAAATAGACAATAGAAAGTTAATTGTTCTAAACTTTTTCTTTTCTTCTAATAGGATTTTGACAAGTTAAAGTTTATCGATTTGGCTGGCTCGTCAAACCTTATTATAAGCCCCAACTTCATTGGGGTCCCAAATCTTGAGAAATTAGTTCCTGCACGGTGTTCAAATTTAAGTCAGCTTCACCCATCCATTGGTAATCTGAAAAAGCTTATTCTTCTAGATCTAAAACAGTGCAAAGAACTAAGTTGTCTTCCAGACAAGTTTGAAATGGAGTCTCTTGAAATTTTGAATCTTTCTTATTGTTCAAAAGTCAAGAAAGTTCCAGAATTTGTGGGAGACATGAAGCGCTTACAAAAACTTCTTTTGGAATGAACTGCTATTACGGAATTACCTTTATTTGTTGAATGTTTGATTGGTCTTAATATTTTGAACTTGAGAGGTTGCAAAAACCTAAAGCGTCTTCCTAACACCATTTGTAGTTTAAAGAATTTACGCATTCTTAATCTTTTGGGATGCTCAAAAATTGTCAACTTACCAAAGGACTTGGGGAAGATGAAAAGTCTGTCGAGTCTTCGTTTGCAAGGTACAGCTATAAAAATGTTGCCTTTCTCCACTATTTTCCTTAAAAGGCTCATACAATGTGTTTCCATGGTATAGCTATAAAAAAGTTGCCTTTCTCCACTGTTTTCCTTAGAAGGCTCAATACAGTGAGTTTTAGGGGATGTCAATGGCTATCATCTTCATTTGATCTCATGGGTAAGTTATTGCGTTTCTGTATACGTGTAAGCGATTTGGATCTTAGTGACTGCCATATTTTGGCAATTCCCGATAATATTGGCTGCTTAAACAATTTAGTTATGTTACGTCTAAGTGGAAATGATTTCGTTTCCCTTCCTGAAAGCATCTCTCATCACTTTAATCTGAGATGGCTCTACTTGGATGGTTGCAAAAGGCTTCCGTCATTACCAGATCTTCCGTCAAAAGTTGAGCGTTTAAGTGTGAACGATTGTACCTCACTGGAAAGATTGTCAGGACCAGAAAACAATATCTGCAGGCCAGATAATTTTAGTTTATGTTTCAGCTGTATCAACTGCTTCAAATTGGCCGACAATATTCAAAGCGGCTATAACATGCTTCAGGTGTTTGTGTTTTCTAAATATATCTGTGTTGGTTTTTTTTTTTTTTACTCAATATCATACTTGTATATTTCAGGGACAAAGTGGTAAACTATTAGCCAGGAGATTACCTTCTCTTATTCCTGGAAGTGAAATTCCGTCATGGTTAAAAGAAGTGAAAATATGCGAAGAGCCTTATAGCTCCTTTGTTACTTCTCTGAGTTTCCGAAGATATCCATCCCACTACGCAAATGTGAATCGAATTTTCAAAACAAAAAAAAGTAAACATACAGGTGCCTTTTAATGGGTGCGATGATCAGTGGAAGGGAATTCTTTTGTGCCTTGTTTTTGTACCCCGCGAGCGTCATCGATACCCATCTGAAATTCACGTTTATTCACTTGAAGTCGATGGACGGCTGAAGATTTTACTACCACCTAAGTATAGTTTTGGAGAAAGATATTGTAAATTTGAATCGCATCACCTTTGGCCGGTCTATTTACCCCATCGCCCCTCTCCAAAAAGCCCTTGCGGCTCTATTGATGCGAAGGGATTCCATCAAGTTGAGATTAAAATAGCTACCATGAGCGTGGAAGTGGAGAAAATCGGTTTCGGTTTGGTATACAAGGGAGAATTCTTACAATATCTGTTACTTTAATTGGTCATTATGAAATCTAGGATTTTACCATCTCAAGCAGAATTTTATTCTCTTCTTTTACCTGTAAGTTATCATCTTTCTTCCTACCATTGTAAATCTAGCTGTTTTCTTTTCTTTTCTTTTTTGTATTCCTGGACGTGTACTAGCATTTCTTTTGTCAGTTTTCTTCTTAGCGTTACCTTTTTTTTCAAAAAATTAAAATCATACTGGTATCACTTACTTTTTTAGTTTTTTAATCAGGTTGGAATAATACAAAGTTTTCATTGTTCTCTTGTTGGTGTAAAATTTTATTTAATGGAAGAAGAGGACCAAATGACCCGTCTGGGCTCTCGCTAAAGTGGTCATGATCTCAACTCTCAAAATGTTAATGCATTTAAATCAACTGCTAATTTTCTCTTATTGTTGATTAAATCACTTTTCTATTTTGTGTGCTACATATGTAATGCTCTGTCTTTTTTCTTTTTTTTTTTGGCTAAGCTTGTGAAATGCTCTGTTAAACTTCTATTTATATACAAATGCATATGTAATCGCTGTTTTTCTTTTACTCTGATAGTCTGACGTTTATAATAATGTTTTCTCTTTTCCTTACCGGCATTTGGGTCTATGATTCATATTGAAGAAATTTCCAAAGGACACCTCACGTGGTTCAGATGTTTATTTTGCTCCATGATTTGCACACCTACATGCAATTGAAGTTAGAAAAAGAAAATCAATGAAAAAGTGAATTGAAGATAGCAAAACTTTTTTCTATTTGTTAATCAAAGAATGAGAAGTGAATAAATGGATAACTACTCAATATTTTACGACAAGTCTTAATAAAATTTATAGTAGAATATACTATTCACTTGAGAGGAGGTAATATCATCCCAAAATATTTACCTTATAATTTGTCCAAGCAACAAACCTTATAATTTCTTATACAGCAATTGGACCTCTATGCGTTTGTTGTTTTAACAACATTGTGACAATTTATCAGGACTTGTTCAATGGAGGAACTGATACAAACTACCACTACAAGTGAATGGGCAATGACTGAGGTTCTTCGCAATCCTGACATAATGGCCAAGACAAAGCAAGAACTTGCTGCAACAGTTGGAACAGGACAAAGAATACAAGAGAAAGGTATCCTTTGACTTCCCTATCTACAAGCTGTGCTTAAAGAAACAATGCGACTTCATCCAACAGCACCTCTTCTGGTGCCTCGTGCTGAGATGGATGTGGAAATTTGTGGATCACCATTCCTTAGCACACCCAAGTGATTGTAAATGCATGGGCAATAGCCCAAAATCTCACATTGCCAACACAATTTATACCAAAAAGTTTCATGGGCACTGAAGTTTTGGATTTTAGAGGCACAAATTTCACTTTTATTCCATTTGGGTCAGGTTTAGCTCTTGCTGTAAGAATGCTAAACTTGTTGCTAGCTTCTTTCATTCACCACTTTGATTGGAAGCTTTTTCCTGATCGAATGGCACCTGAAGGTATCAACACAAAAGACAAATTTGGACTTACATTGCAGAAGGCTATTCCACTTGTTGCCATTCCTGTGGTTGTTGCTAAAGTGGAATAGTTTATGGACCTTTTTCTGTGTTATACTAATGTTGTTAGTAATGCTACAAGTTGTTATTCGATAGTGTGCTATTGCTGAATTGAGTGTAAATTTTTGGGTAAATTTAATGTTATCCGGTGCTCGTCATTTCCATTTATAATGCCCCGCTCATGGTTTTCATTGGGTTTACTCCAATTTTCAAGCTTTGCGCTTTAAATTTTGAGTTGTCATTGGTCTTCTCTAGTGTCTCATATCAAGATATGAGTCTTCATGCCCCACTAATTTATTTTACTTTTTGTCATGCCTGACCTATCATGAGTCTTCATGCCACCGTTGCCAAAATAGTCTTAAGCAAGTGGCCATCCTTTGGAGTGTGCCTCATTGATTCATTCATGTTTTGGCATTTTAGGCTCTCCTATTTTGTTGGTTAATCTTTTGCATGTAAGTTTTTGGAGAATGTCTCCCTTTGCATTTGGTGACCAAAAAAGGGAGAGGTTTTAGGGGATTAGAATTAGCTAGAGAACTCTTATTTAGATAACACAGGATATTTATATAACCTTGGATATATATTGTGCTTCATTGTTATGTGTATGTTTTTGCTTCTGGGGGGTTATGTCCGCTGTCATTTATGAAATTACTAGTTTCCGACTTTTAGTATGGTTTAAAATTAAAATCATTGTCTGATGTTTATTATTTTGTGACTATGAGTTGTTGCTTATACCTGTTTTTTCCCATGCGATTAAGGTGTTGCTTATACCTGTTTTTATGTGGTTTCTCAAGATTGGCTGTATTACTTGAGTTTATAATGGGATTTTTTAAAATAAAAAATAAAAGAATTGTAATGGGGATTTACTCACGGAATTGCCAAAGGGAGAGATAATTTGGATTTTGATTGGCAAATCTCTTGTGATTTCAAAGAGGGTGTTCGAGAGATTGAAACCAACGAGTTCTCTTTCCAGTGAGGGTCATTGTTACAAATATTCAAAGAGGTTCCTTGAAGTGTCAGAGGTTCCTTGAAGTGTCATAGGTTCTGGTTTAAGTGAACGAGAAGTTGGTTCTGGTCTAAGCAAACATGAAGTTCATGGAGCAAATCATTGTAGAAATATTTTAAGGGGTTCTAGAGGATCTTGGCTACAAATATTTTATAAGGTCTGACTAATTGTAACTGCTCCTTGATAGTAAATTTTATAAATCATTGTTTGTGTGCCTGGACTGGTTTTAACATTGAAGAGGTTATTCTTTGATTGTCCCCTTCCTTACCAAACCTGTGTTAGATTATTTATTGCTTTGATCTATTTGGTTTTCGAAATTTATGGTGGAATTATATATCTGGGTGGGTTTTTTACAGCTGGTGTATAGATCTTCAAATTCCATAATTCTGCAGTATTAAACATGAGTTTTTAGTCTGCATAATTTCCATCCCTGGCCCATGGTCTACATTCAACCTGTCTTTTTTTTCAAATGTAGAAACTCTTGACTAGGGAAAGAACCCCTTTGATATATAATTTTATATGACAATGTGTTTTCTGGGATGTAAGAGTACTCTTCAAAGTATCTAGAGTGAAGTCTATCCTAGAAAATTACCACACAAGCAGGTCAGAACAAGTTATGGGACTTCTTAACAAGACAAACTTGTTGTCTGTCCTTTGTTGCTTCTGTTTAAACTTAGGCTTTGCCATAGACACCATTAGATCTTCTCAATCCATTGAAGGCCATGAATACATAATATCCAATGGAGAGTACTTTCAGACTGTGATTCTTCAGCCCTGTAAATTCTACCAATGGGTAACTTGGAAGATGGTATAATAACATTTCTGTATTCACTGTCATATGGGTAGCTAACAGACAGAGACCTCACATGGGTTCTTACTACATCCGACGATGGCAGTCTTGTGGTACTACCTGTTCGCGTTTGGAGAGAAGAGGGTAGAGAGAGAAGGTTTGGGAATGGGAATTGGGGATAGAAAGGAAAGGAAAGGATTTTGAGAGTGGAAGAGTACTCCACTGTGTGTGTTTGGAGGTGCGTGGAGGAACTTTACTTAATATATTTTTTGTATGGTACTTGATTTTGCAAAACTAAAGTACTGTATAAATGTTTTATTTTTATTTTTTTCACAAATTTGATATTATTAGATGGAATTGAGAGACCGAATTGCACCAAATAGACCGAATTAGACCGAAATGGACCGATGTGATCTAATTTTTTTTTTTTTTTTTTTAAATTATTAGTTTGATGAGCCATCTCTCCTTGTGGATTTTCTTTTTTAGGTACACTATTTTTTGAGGATTATTATTATTATTATTATTATTATGCACATGATAATTACCGAGTGGTATTATTGAAGGAAATTAATGCATTTTTTATAATGACACTAAATTATTTTTGGTAGTATTTTTAAAATAAAATTATTAGTTCAATATCAATTAATGCATTTTCAACAAAATTATTGAACAGATGTTGGAATGGGAATGGTTTGGAAAATTAATAGGTGGAAGATTACTTTAAGTAAAAAGCAAGACAACATAGAATCTAATACTAACTTCTTCTTTTTTTCTTTTTTTTTCTTTTTTTTTTTTGAGAATCAAGACCAAGCCTACAAAAAAACTTTATTAAGAACTTTGGTAATCTGCAGAAACAAAAGAGTCAATATCAAACGGAACATCCTTCATCCAAACTAATAATGGAAAAAATAAACGCGCTCTCTAGGCTAAGGCATGTGCCACAGCATTGCCTTGTCTTACAATATGAGAGAGAAAAATCCATAAAAGAACTAACAATAGCTAAAGTGTCTCTAACTAAATGACGAAAAGATGAAGAGGACATATCCCCTATTTTAAGAGCCTTTATGATAGTTTTTGAATCACCCTCGAATTGACATTTTTGTAGGCCAATCTCTTGTGCAAAAATCACTGCTCTTCTCGCTGCCATCATCTCCAAACAGTCCACGGAATGAGGCTTTTTTATTTTTTCAGTTAGTGCGGCAAGCACCTGACCCGAGGAGTCCCTCACCACCACTCCAATTCCAGCTTCCTCACTTTCATTGAACCATGCTCCATCAAAGTTAGCTTTGAACTCCATTGCTGCCGGAGGAAACCACTTGCGCCTAAGTGGCTGTTTTACCACACTTCGAACCTCCCTGACCTCACGAACAGCCTTCACTTGCTGCAGAAATTTTTTTGCAGCTTCTCCAATACTACTCAATGGTATAGTCTTCTCCCTCAACCTGACTTTATTTCGGTGAGTCCAGATGAGCCAAGCAGTGATCCCAAACAATTCACCTGCACCTGGTTTTGTCAAACACAGCTCCACAAGGTCAAGGAACGGCCCATAAGCTGTCATGCCTTCGGTCATGAGCAGCAGAGTTGCTTCTTTTGACCCTATTGTTATATTAAAAGACCCTATTGGTTTTGGCTTCACGAGTTGGAGAACAAGTGAAAAACAAATGTGTTAAAGTTAATTAAAAAAAAAAAAAAAAAAAACTAAAACCTATGCAATTTTGTAAAGTAATTATGTAAATGAATAAACACCCAATCAGTAATAAAATCTGTAAATTTGAACAAATACAAATCATGCTACAACCCATAAAAATCTGTTAGAAAAAAAAATAAAATAAATAAAATAAAAAAGAATCTAATAGAATCACTACTCAGCATATTAATAAAATCAGCAAATAAAAAAAAAAGTACCGCGGCAGATTAATAAAATCAACATAGTAATAAAATCTAATAGAATCACTACTCAGCATATTAATTTGTTGGGAAAAAAAACCTAGGAAACAAAAACACCGAATATCTAATAAAATTTGGATTTTGGAAGAGAGGAATGAAAAAAAGTACTACTAAAAAAAAAACCTTATTAGATAACAATGTTATAGAGAGACAAACAAAAAGTGAAATCGATGGAAAGAGAAGAGACCAGAGAGTGTCAGTGTGGACATGAGAATTGAGAAGAGAGAAAAAGTGAAGGGAAAAGAAGATTTGAGAGTGTTATCGTTAAAAAGAGGGAAAGAGTGCCAAACCAATATTGTTTCTTGCGGCAAACAAAAGAGAATATATATATATATATATATATATATATATATATATATATAGGAGTTAAGAGCCATGAGGAAGAGAGCTTGTTTTCTGAATATTTTTATTGGAAAACAAACAATAGAAAATAAGCCTGATTTTTAGGATTTTCCATTAACTAAAGATAGTTTTCCGTTGACTAATTTTTTTATGCTATCAAACAATGGAAAATGCACTACAACAAATTTGACTTTTTTCAAGGGTCAAAACCCTTAAAAAAAGTATTAAAAACCGTTGAAAAAAATTATTTTAAGAGTCCAATTGACCCTTGAGAACCTTCGAAATACATACTGTCGAAAAAGAAATTTTAACGGCCTTCGTGACCCTTAAAATAAGTGCTCTAATCTTATTTTGAGGGTCAAGAGACCCTTAAATAACCTTTTACCAAGGTTTAAAAAAATTATATCTACAACCCTTGATAAATAAGGTTATTTAAGGGGTCTCTTGACCCTCAAAACAAGATTTTATTTTATTTAATAAAAAAATAAAAAAAAACCACAATCATGCACAAACATATATATATATATATATATATACATACACATACACAAAAATTCATAATTGTATGAATTTATATGATACCAAAAGTCAAATTAACCCGATCAATATTTATATGATCTAATTCAATAGTCAACAGGGGCAAGAGTTTTAAATTGTAAAAACAAGGTTCTTTGCACAATCTATCATGGTAGTAGGTGAACAGAACAAACCCTAATACATCCTATATAAGGCCAAAGTTGATGAAAGGAAATAAAAATCGGTTACATGCACAGCTTTATATACATGACCCTTCCCAAATTCTAAATTCTTCACATGTTTCCTTATATCAGCAACCCAAATTAACAGCAAAGCCACCTGAAAAAAAAAAAAAAATGAAAATTTCACAATCAGACTAAAGGAACAGAATATCACATAGCAAACTAGTACCAATAGCTCAACAAGTCATTCCAAATTTATCCAATAGTACTAAAACAATGACTAGCTTGAGATGATCTTCATACCTTAGTGATCACTACTAGATTGGGCTGATTGTGAGGTGATACAACTCAACAGAGCAACTAAAATTTGTAATGATAAAAGCAATAATGAACTGATCCATAGTAGCTTTTAGGCTAACCCATTAACTATATTCTCACACTACCAAGAAAATTATTATAGATCAAGTGCATAAAATTTGAAAAGTGGAGACGAAAGCTATATTCTTTCAAATAGCAAGAGCTCAAAGTTTTCCTTGAGTTATTTCTATAAATCAAAAATCTGTAAAATGCAAGTTTAGGTTATGAAATTTAATCATTGTCTATTAGGTGACAACATATTGGTTCCACTTTCTTATTAATATCACTTAGTACAATGAGGAAACAAATTCAGTTGGAACAATATTTCACGGAAGCTTTCAAAAGGGAGAACAACATGTAGCATGTGCAGGTATTTTTGTATGAAACACACTAATAAAGAAGTTCGGGAAAAAACACATTAAGAGAGAAATTGGAATACAACCTTTGTAGATGAAACACAAGTAAACTCAGGAATGGAGCATGTCACGTTGCTCATTAGCTTGTAAGTTGCTGCCCAAACAGATAGAGCTTAGAGAATATTCACAAAATATTGAATTATAAGATAAAATACTATTGTAGTAACATGGAGAAAGAAGAAAATGTTTAATTTACAGTGAAAATTGACTTGTGTTTAAGTACAAAAAGAGTAGGAAACTTTTAGGTTCACAACCCCACACAAAGGTTATCACAGGTTAGTCATTCCTCTTTCTGTCACACTTTTCATTTTGAATTTCTGGTAGTTGCCTATTATCTGTTAGGGGGAATAAAGCCATAGCAAATCCGACTAATAGCAAGCTAAATCATGGAAATGTGCCAACCAAAGCATGCATATAAATCAGATTAAGTCATGCATATTATTATTTGACTTGCTGTTAACAATAGCAATCCAGTACACATTTTTGTTCCAGCAATCAGTTAGATGTTATATAAATCACATATAAATCAGATAAGGATTGCAAAAGCAAACTAAAACAGTGACTAACTTGAGATGATCTTCATACCTTAGTGATCACTACTAGATTGGGCTGATTGCGAGGTGATACAACTCAACATTTGCATCATCATATTGTCATAATGTGCTCTTTGTGCTGCCATTTGAATAGCTTGTTGTTCGAGCATGCTTTTGAGGTGCTTTACTTCTTCTTTCAACTCTACATCAGCCTCTATTCGTTTTTGTTCAGATTCTAAGCATTTCTGTTCAGATTCTAAGCGTTTTTGTTCAGATTCTTGGAGTCGCTTCTCAAGATCATACATTCTAGATGAGGAGGAACCCCATAACTTGGTAGGAGTGACTCCAGCCCCATAGCCACGAACTCGTCCATGACGCTCAGGTCCAAACACCTCCACAAACATTTGATCTTGAGATATTTGCAATGCCCCCTCATTCACTTGAGTAGTAAGATTCCTCAATGCCACCTAAAAAGAAAAGTAACTTACAACAAAACCACATAAAAATATACTAGCTATCTATATTAATATAATTAGAGGATTTCATACCAATGCATCTTGTGTTGGTTTATTTACTGCCTGCCCATTAGCTTGCACATGGGTGATGTCAAATAATTCAATTCTACTAGGGCTATGACCTGTCTTCTCTTTCTACCATTTGACAAAACAAATAGAAAGCATATAGTAATTAAGTATTGAAGATGAATAATGCAATAACTCAGCAATTTTGATTTGTTCCACATATACAACACCATTACAAATGCTGGTAGGTTCATTAATAAATGGACAAATAAATTATGTGGATCCTAAATTCCTAATACAACCTCAACGAGGGTTGAATAATTTTTCTTTAAACTTTCAATCAAAATAAAAAGTAAAAATATTGAAAGTTTACCCTATTCAGTATCACAAAACACAATATCGTTTTAGGGAGTAGATAGGCAAGAACCATACCCACTGATTTGCACATATTATGGGTATCTTAAATCTTAATTTGAAGTTTTGAACCGCACTGGTTAAGACTGATCCAATAGCTTAATCAAAAAAAAAAAAAAGACTGATCCAATAGCATCCATTCAGCAAAAATAAAAAAAGACTTATCCAAAAGCACCTTTGGGATCAGATTATCCGAATATACTTTTTGCGCTGATTTTCATGCGCCCACCAACCCACAGGAAGATTAGGTAACAGTGTAACACGTTGACAGTATGATACTTACTCAACAAGACCATTATAGACTAACCTTCTCAAAAAAGAAAAAAAGACCGTTATAGACACTAATATTATTTAATTAACCAAATAATTAAACCATAAACAATAAACAACCTCGTCATTCTTCTTCTTAAAAAAAAAAAAAAACTCATCATTTTCAACATTCACTCAGATTTGATCTCACTGTTCATTTTTATTTAATAATAGATAAAAAAACAAAATCAAGGAACATGTTGATTACAATATCATTGGCAATGATATTGTAGTCATTGGGAAATACCTCTTCCCCACTACGTTGTTGGAAACTTTTTGAACCAGAAGTGTGGATAATATTGTTTTTGTCCCGATTTTCCTTGTTCATCAAACATATTTCCTACATTTAAGAATGATAAATCAGTCCCATAAACCAACAAATCCACAAGACAATAATTAAAAATAAATTTGATAATAAATTCTTTGTAATGGTACCATATAATCTTGCTTGCTCCACAAATCCACGAGACAATTCCAATCATCCTTCTCTAGTCCGGGTGGAACATTTGCTCGTGCCTCTTCTGTTACTTCACCATATGGCTTAAACCACTTTTTCTTTAGGGAGTCACGATAATTCAAGTAAGAACTACCCATTTGTCGCCAAACCTCTTGCTCTCGACCCTCAACTTTGAAATACTCCTACAATAAAATGAAACATAAATACACAAATAAGAATATAATAAAAAAATCATAGAAGCTGCTACTAGATTTTATTATACTACTTACCAACACTTTATCAAAAAGCTTCCTTTTGTTGATATAGGGTACTTTTTTCCAATCTGTGAACTTTAGAGGTACATTTTGTTGTGCCCTAACAAGTTTTGTACATTCATTTATTAGATCACGAGCATGAGGCCCTACAGGTCTTCCATTCAGCCAACCAATCTCATATCTTTCCCCTTCCTTAAACTCTTTAGCCAATTTAAGATTCCGAGTAGGCCCTCGCCCTTTCTTCTTCCCTATGGGGAGAAAAATAAAGATCACATCAACTTACTAGAATAGTATCTTCAATACAGTATTAAAAAACTTGAAAGCATAATTTAAAACTTACCTTGATGAGCTAGATCATTTCTACTTCCATTAGCATCACTTGTGCCAACTCCACCTTTGCTACCTTCGTTTGCCATTAGTAGAATCCCTTACTCTGATCAATCCAATATATGTTAGCAGTATTCATCATATGCATATTTAATTAGTTTAGTCAATACACGCATATTACTATATAAATGAAACATATACATAAATACACAATATAAAACAAATGAACATGTAACTATTTAGATAAGTCAAGAACATAACTTTCAAGTAAATAAATTACATTCATTTTGAAACGTTTAATCTCATTAATTCATATCGACATCATTCATATCAACATCATCCATATCCACAAGTCTACTAGGTATGTCAACCCTATCTAATGAAATAATAGCATCATCTTGATCATCAATACTTATGAAACCCATTTGATGACCATGTGAATCATTCTGTTGGTATGGCTCTTGATCATCATCCTCTTCTTCTTCATCATTTTCCTCCATTGGAGATGGCATATTGTAATAATTTCGAGGTTCTGTTTTTATAACAAAATGCCATTGAGGATTCCTTAAGTTTTTCACATAAAATACTTGCTCGGCTTGACATGCTAGCACAAAAGGTTCATTACTCTTTAATGAACGTGTTACATTCACAAGAGTTCGACCAAACTTGTCAACCATAATTCCTCTACCACAATGGTCAACATCCCTCCAATCACATTTGAACATTGCAATCTTATTGCCTCCCATGTAGTGTAACTCAATGATATCAATTAAAATACCGTAATAATCACGATTGTCCATACTTGCATCTCCTTTTACCAAGACTCCACAACTTTGAGTTCTTCTGTTACAATCGACTTCATTTTTTCGAAATCTAAAACCATTGACAATGTACCCATTATAACATACAGCTTCTTCAAATGGTCCACGAGCCAAATCTAAGAGTTGCTTGCTCACTTTCCCTTCATCATATAATTGAGTAATCTATTCAAAACAAGTTCAAAATCAATACATCATTATAATTGACTCAAATTAAGCATATAGAACAATTATAATAATTTCCTTATAGATAGAACTTACGTGACTTTCAAACCACTCTCGAAACTGTTTTTTATGTCGATTCTCTACATTCTTAACACTTGCTTGTTGAATCATGTACTTGTGCTCCCTAGATAACACAAGATGCAATTACATTGTAAACAACATAGAAGTTTAAAAAGAAAGCTAACTCTATGAGAAATTAATATTAACTACATTTCAACTTACTCAATATATGGGAGCACTTCATCGCAATTTTTCAAGACATATAAATGTGCTTGCATCCACTCTTCTCGACTAAGTTGACGTGAGACATATCCCCTACCTAAAGCACGACCAGTTGGAGAAAAAATGGGCAGTCCTTCGTATGGCTGTAAATGATCTCCATCCCAATTTCGTTCAACTCGATTAAATCGAGTCTCAATACCATGAAAGTATCTTGAGCAAAATGTCAAGCATTCATCTATCAAATACCCTTCTGCAATAGAACCTTCTGGACAGGCAAGATTACGAACATAGTTCTTTAGTGTTTGCAAGTATCTTTCTATCGGGTACATCCACCTATATTGGACAGGTCCAGCAATCATAGCCTCACCAGCTAGGTGAACAGGTAAATGCATCATAACATCAAAAAATGATGGAGAGAATATCATTTCCAACTGACAAAGTGCTATTGCAATTTGAGATTCCATTTTCTCCAAGTCATCCACACTTAGCACCTTTGAGCACAGTGCTTTAAAGAAATTACTCAACACAATTAGTGGTTTAGACACCTCTTCTGGCAGCAATCCATCTATTGCTAAAGGAAGTAAGGTCTCTAATAAGATATGGCAATCATGGCTCTTAAGTCCAGATATCTTCCTGTCTTTTAGATTCACACATCTAGCAATGTTTGAGGAATAACCATCAGGAAACTTTACCTCCTTTAAGAATCCACAAAAATCTCTTTGCTCGTCGACAGATTAAGTATAACATGCAGATGGCAACTTTAAATATTCCCCACATGGTATTGGATGGAGTTCCTCCCTAATGCCCATGGCTTTTAGATCAAGACGAGAATTCAAGTTATCTTTTGTTTTTTTTTTAGTATTCATCAATGTCCCGATTATACTATCACACACATTCTTCTCAATGTGCATAACATCTAAATTATTTCTCAATAATAAGGTTCTCCAATATGGTAATTTGAAAAATATACTCTTCTTCGACCAATTATCTTTTTCATTTAACTCATCATGTTTTCTCTTCTTTGCACCGTTCCTAAATATCAAGATTTTCTTGTGAAACAAAACAGAGCGTATACTTGAACTTGAAGAATCATGGGCTGGGCTATATATGAGGAATTTTGACTCGTGTGACAAATTCAATCTATGTTCCATGAAAGTCATTCTTAAGATTTTTTCTAAATTTTTTTTATATAAAATAAAAATTCTACTTTAACCTAATCTAAGTGTATACATGTGTAAAGTTCCCTCCTAGAGACTTGAACCCTGGCTCTTACCCCTCACACCCAATAAGCACTTATACTTATAGAGTGACCATCGTACTAAGGGTGTGCGGTGCAGAGACAAAGGGACACTTGGACAAGGGGGGGCAATGCCCCCCCAATTTTATTTATTTTTAATATTAATATATACATAGGTACCAATTTTATCAATTTTGTTCTATAAAATTACACTTTGTTCCCCTTAACAATATCATTAATTCATTTAAGAGTGCTCTAGAGCTACAAACATTTCTACAATATTTTTATGAACTGTTGAGGTAGTAAATTTTTATTGGATTGCATTTGAGCCCATCACATTTTTACTTACTGATACCCACTTACCACATTAACAATTTGTAAAAAAATTTGTAACTTTAACATTTTCCTCCTTTTAAAGGCTAGATCTAAATCTAAAACAAAATAAATAAGCCCGAAAAATTACCCAACAACAAAAATTACCAAAAGTAAAGCTAAAAAACAATTATGCCCAATCAACCAATTTTACCCAAAACAAACAACCTGGCCCTTTAAAAAAATTTAAACAAAATAATTTTGTTCATACCAAGATCCACACATAAAAAACATAAATAAATAAATAAATAAATAACCATTAGCTGTTCAGCAACAGAGCAGAAGGCTAGAGTCGCAACATGCAAGCAACAGTAAAATTGCCCCCCCTAAAGTCTTGCTCCATCGCTAGTGCAGTGGTAATTCTTAAAATTTTAGTTGCATAGGAATTCGTACCTTATAAGGTAGTTGTCTACCGCTAAAAAATGATTTTTCCCCCTTTCTCTTTGAGACCACATTAATGGGAAGTTAATTCGAGTATTGGTTTTGTGGTTTTTAAAATTAGAAAGTTTCTGGTGTGAAAGGATAACTATTTGATGGCGAGGTTGGAGGAGTTGAAGTGATGGTCTTTTAAATGTTTGATAGGCGAGGTCTCATTTTTGTGCAAATTTCAGTTTTGGTTTAGAAATGTGGTGGGCACTGGTTGATAAATAAGGAGGAGGTGTACTGGTGTAGGGTTAATGTTTCATTTTCAAGAAGGAAGATAATGAAGAGCTTTAAAGCATACTTATAACTCACCAAAATGATTACCATTTCCATCTTATCTCATATTTTAGCAATTTACTATCATGATATGGGGCTCAGACCCATCCAAACATTGGACTACTCCCTATATATTTAGACATCCGAACAATCAAAAAACCAAACTGATACAAAAATGATGTTACTAATCAATTTAGCCCTTTGTACTTTATTGTGCTTACTTATTATTATTTAATCAATAAATTGTCTTATGAATTGTTAAAACTCTGGATGACTAAAATGTTTTGACTTTGTTTAAAGGATGTTGTGGGGTGCTTAATATCTTTACCATTAGTAAAAGAACACTCAGATTTATTTTACTGAGGGATCCAGTTAGTTTAATTGGTAAAGTCTCTTGTTGTTAAAAAGATATTTGGAGTTTGATTATTGCCTAAAAAACTAATTAGGATCTTGTTCTAATGATAAAACAAAATTGTTAGGAGCAAACATCATAGGTTGAAACTATTTAAAAAAAAAAAAAAAAACCTACTTTAATGATTTTTCAAAACTTTATAACCAATTTTGGGATAGAATAAGGCCTTAGGCTGGTAATAAGATAAATTACACGTTAGGTAGCAAATCACACTTGGAAAATCCTAATATTGGTGGTGAGTGGTGATGCCATTCATCTATATTGAAATTAATTGTGTGTTAGGTAATAAGATAAATTATGTGTTAGGTAGCCAATCCCTCCAAACTCTAGGTTGACTAGGGGTCAGCCTGGGATCCGATATTGGGGGAAAAAATTGGTATTTATCCCTGATTTACAAACTATGAAATAAAATGCATTTGTTTTAAAACTATTTAGCAAAATGTCCATGTTTTTGAAACTCGATTTTAACAAAATCGAGTTTTGTGTAAAACTTGTTATCCTCAAAATCAGGTTATATGTATATTTTTAAGTGGAACTCGACATTAATAATGTTGAGTTTCATTTAAATTTTCAAAAAAATTTAAGTGGCAGAATATACATAGAACTCAACATTGCTAATGTCGAGTTTCACTTGTAAACTCGATTTTGTAAAAATCAAGTTTCAAAAATAGGGATATTTTGCTAAATAGTTTTAAAACAAGAGCAATTTGTTGCATAGTTTATAAATTAATGACAAATGCCCATTTTCTCCCAGATATTGATATTGGTGGTATCATTATTATTTCAAAAATTTGTTAAAATACAAATACGTGGATTAAATTTATAAAAAATAACTGTATCCACAACTTTTTTTAAGGTAAATAGAAAAGAAAATTAAAGTATAAAAAAGCATAAATAAATATTATGTCTCCATGTTGTTATTGTTAGTATTAGAAATGGAAAGCAACAAAAATGAGGGTGGTGGCTGTGAGAAGAGAGTGAAAAATAAATAGCCCAATGGTTGGTGTATAAGTTATTCAATGGAGTTGAGACAATGTTGTTCAAGAATATAATTAAGAAGTAAGGATACTTTTGGAAATTAGGGGTCTGTTTGGATACCGTTGATTGCTGAGAACTGAAAACTGAAAATACTGTAGTAAAATAATTTTTAAATTTGTGAATAGTGCCATGGGACCCTGTTTTAAATTTGTTTTTGCTGAAAAAAGTACTTGCGGGTCCTGTGAACAGTGCACGAGGCCCACCCAAAAAACACAGTCGCCAATGGAAATGCGCAAATGCGCTATCCAAACTCACACTAGGTTTTAAAAACATAGATCATAATTGAGACTCAGATAGTGTGAATATAATTAAGAAGTATCCTATAATAAGGACAATTCAAGAAAATTAATTGAAATATCCTATTCCCTCCTTAGTTTCAACATTAGTCCCTGTCCTTGATCTGACATTATATATATCTTTTTCTTCAAAAGAAAAGAATATTGAGCAACTTCTAAAGTTGGGTCAAATGAGATATTAACAACTTCAAGCCGCCAAAAAAGAACAACAACTACTACTTCAAGTTCAAGACTAAGGTCAAGGAGATACAAGCAACTTCTAGACTAGGGTCAATGAGTTAGTCAATGAGATATAATCGTATAAACAACTTCTTGCCGAAGTTGTAAGACTTTTGGTAGTCTATAGTAGCCTCTTTCCGAGAAAACTTCTACTAACCCAAGTTGTAACTTGTAAGGTGAAAATGGCATCCCTGTTCTGCAACCTCACTAGTCCTCACACACAAACAAAAGGTCTGAACAAGTCATGGGATTTCTTAGCAAGAGAAGCTTGTTGTATGCCCTTTGTTGCCTATGTTTGAACTTAGGTGTTGCCAGAGACACAATTAGTTCTTTTCAATCCCTCAAAGATCCTGACTACATAATCTCCCACGGGAGTTCTTTTAGAATGGGATTCTTCAGCCCTGTAAATTCTACCAACCGCTACCTTGGCATATGGTACAATAGGATTTTAGTAGGCACTTATTTGAGTGTAGTTTGGGTAGCTAACAGAGAGAGACCCCTTAAGGATTCTTCTGGGGTTCTTACTATATATGAGGATGGAAATCTTGTGGTACTAAATGGATAGGCAGAGATTCTGTGGTCATCAAATGTTTCAAATTATGCACCCAATTCAAGTGCCACTCTGTTGGATTCCGGCAACCTTGTCTTGCAACGCGACACAACAGGAGCAATAGTATGGGAGGGTTTCAACATCCTTGTGATGCAATCTTGCCAAGGATGAAAATTAGTAACAATTTAAGAACAAATCAGAAAATACAATTGACATCATGGAAGAGCCCTTCTGATCCATCCATTGGAAGATTCTCGGCAGGCATTAATCCACAAAACACTCCCCATGGTTTCATTTGGAAAGACGGTCATCCATATTGGCGGATGGGTCCATGGAATGGTCAGTTCTTTACTGGAGCACAGAGCTGGGTTCTAGATTATCGTAGTGGATTCACTTTAGCATATGATAAAGAAGAGACAGTTTATGCAACCTCTGCTTACGTGAACGTATTAGGTTTGTCAAAACATTTCTTGGATGCACAAGGAAATTCAATGCAGATACATTGGGATGATGAGAAGGAGGATTGGGAGGTTGTTGGGTTCACTCCAACAAATGAATGTGATGTTTATGGCACCTGTGGTGCATTTGGAAACTATTATGCGCTGAGTTCACCAATCTGCAGTTGTTTGAAAGGGTTTGAGCCAAAGATTGTTGAGGAATGGAATAGAGGTAATTGAAAGAGTAGATGTGTGAGGAGGATACCATTGTAGTGTGAAAGGGTGAACAATAGTAGTGACGGAGGAGGAAAAGCAGATGGGTTTTTGAAACTGGAGATGATCAAAGTGCCAAACTTTGCAGAGTGGTCACATCGAACCAAAGATGATTGTCGAAAGCAATGCTTGGAGAACTGTTCTTGTGTAGCTTATGCATATGATACTGGCATTGGTTGTATGTCATGGAGTGGAAACCTAATTGACCTGCAAAAATTCTCCACTGGTGGAATTGACCTACAGAAATTCTCGACTGGTGGGTTGGATATATATATATATATATTCGCTTGTCTTATTTGGAATTTGGTAATTTTTTTTTCTCCCAGTTTTGTATACTCTTATGCTTATGATCATCCATTAGACTAGAGAGAAACTTTAGTTCTTATGGTGATAAGTTTTGGAACTGTGTTAATCTTCACTACTCCAACTCTTCTTTGACTTAAACACCCCCCCCCCCCCCCCCCCCCCCTCCCCTTTCTCAATTTATATATTTCATTTTCTGAGTAACACGTTGGTTAGATGTTTAGGTATTATAAATTGACAAAACATAAAATCGGGCAAGTTTCATGGCCTTTTTTGCCAAATAGCATAATTTAAGGAAAAATTTAGGAGAAACACATTCAGCCAAACTTATTTAGTTAAGTAGCACTTTTTTGGAACTTAAATTTAACAAATTCGAGTTCCAAGTTGTTGGAGGCCTAGTATCAAGGCCAGGTCACAAGTTCCACTCTCTATTATGCATGTGCAAATGTTGGGGGTGGGATTGTTGTGCGGAGGCCTAATGGGCCAATTCCAACATCCTACTAAAGGTGGAGGTCAAGTCTCAATCAACCTGTTGGTTGTTGGGTTGCCACATTTTAAGGGAATAAAGTTGCACCCTTACCATCAGCTATAGCTTTTGGTGCAGTGGGTAAGTGCTTGGTTCTAATACAAGTGAAACTCGAGTTCACCAAACTTGAATTCCAAACATTATGTGTTACTTAAGTTTGAAACTTGAGTTTGACAAACTTAAGTTCCAAAAGAGTGCTACATAACTAAATAAATTTGGCCGAATGTGTTTCTGCTAAATTTTTACTAAAATTAATCTATTTGGCAAAATTAGCCCAAGTTTCACACATTAGATTAAGCTAGTTGCAACTCCACCCATCAATTGCTTCAAGTACTATCTTTTTTTTTTAAAGATTTCTACAAATATTTTTTTTTTAATCTTTTTATCTTTGTAAATATATCATTCTATTATTTTTTGGTGTGTTTGATTAATTTTTTTAAGGTGTTCCACATTCTTCTAACTTCTATTATAATGTGTTATATCAACCTAATATACAACTAAAATTTGTAATTTTCAAATTTATTATTCAAATTTCCCATCTCTTAAGGAATATGGAGATTATCATGATAAGCAAAACTCATAACAAAATTGCAATGTTATCTTAATTAAAATTAAAATGAAACCATGGAATAAAAGATAGACTTTATAATAATTTATTACTCAAACAATTGGAAAACAGATTCGAAGTCATAGTTATGTAGATTGTTTTTGGATATAAACTCAAATTCTTATTTCAAAAAAAAAAAAAAAAAAAAAACTAAATAGAGGAAATTACACTTTGTCTACTTGTGGTTTGTCTGAAATACACTTTGTCTACTTATGGTTTAAAAATTGACACTTTACCCACTTGAGTTAAGCTCTACTTGTCTCCAGTTACCCCCTTCTATTAAAAACATGAATAAATTTGTATTTTTGCTACCCTTTTATGTCTTTTTACTCTCAAAACATAAAAAGCTAAAAAATCAAAGTAATAACAGCTCAAGATTTGATTTGAGCATAGACCTCAAACCTGGTCTAAGCATCTCATCCTCTTATTACAATGACCTCTTTCCCACCCCAACAGCAATAACAAGGTATTTTTATATGTTCTTAATGGCTTGAATTGCATTCTTACAAAAACCTTCAACCAACTTTTTTTTTTTTTTTTTTGCTAAAATGCAAAACTCACCCTTTAAGTTTCACTATTTCTCATTTCAGTCCTCTAAATTTGCATTCAATCATTTCAGTCCTTTAAGTTTCAAAACTTCTCGATTCAGTCCTTCCGTTAAATAGCCATCCATTTTTGCCGTTAACACCTCAAACCGACACTGTTTTGGATTGATTTTAAATTTTATTTATTTATTTCTTAATTTTTTTTAAAAAACATTAATTAATAAAAAAAACCAGAAATCTATATCTATATAATAACTAATAGACGAAACGTTTAACTTTTTGTTGACCGCGTCTCATTGTGCCACGTGGCTACCTAAATTTATGCCATGTTTACAATTAAAAACACAAAAAAAATATACCTTTTCGTTTGACACTTAAACAAACTGTATCAGTATTATTTTTTACTACCGTTGTTGTTTAGTTGCACCGTACCAGTTGGTAGTTATAAAACCGAAATGTTCACCATAAAAATAAAAATAAAAACAAAAACTGCCTATTGCTACTAAGAGACACAACGTTCTGTCTCTTCTTGGAGCAGTAATTATAAATAAAACTTCACTTCTTTTTTATATCTTTCTCATTGTACGCTTTTTTTTCCTCACTCTCTCCTTCTCTCCCAAATTTACCATTTGCAGCAGACTTCTCTTTTTTGTAACACCAGCCAACGAAGCCAGAACAAGTTTAAAGGTCAAATACCCTTTCCTCAAATGTATGGTAAATAAAAATTGGGTACAGATTAACATAGTACAACAGTCTTTGTATTACAAACTCAAAGGAATAAGTGAAAATCACTTAAAAAAAATTAATTGATTCTATTTTCTAAAGTATGGGAAAAACTCCACTAAAAGAAATTGCCAATTTGCACCCATCTTAAACCCAAAACAATAAATACAATGAATTTTTTTTTTTTTTTTTAAGACCTGAAAGATTATTTCTTCCCTTGAAATGCCCACTATGTTCATACTTAGATCATTTTAGAAAAGAGTAGTTCTATAAGAGAAGGATGACAAAGGATCTGTTCTATGAAAAAAAAAGGGGACGATTTTTATTTTATATTAAAAAGGTATTTTACAGGCTTATAACACCTTATCACCATTGTTGAAGCTTCAACCACCATGAAATCTGTCAAACATTGATGGTTTTGTTTCAAAGTTGAGGGAGAAGAAAACAAAGAAGAGGAAGAAGAAGAAGAAGAAGCAGGCTACTTGCTGTAAGGATTGAATTCTTCATTTATTCAAATTTGATTTGTGCTTTCTTCTTCTTACCCTTTTTTGTTTCATCCTTACCTCTACATGACTAACTTGTGGAGTATCATCCATCATGTTCTCTCTCTTATTCTTTTTTTGTCAACGTGTTCTTCTTCTTTTTCTTTTCTTTTTCATTATTTTTAGGTTCACGTTATAATTATAATATTCTAAAAAAAATGTAGTTATTATTATTATTATTATTATTATTATTAGGTACAGATTTGGGTTTGATATTGACATATTAGTTCAAATATCTTAAAAATTATTTGGATTTTGACCAATATTATATAAAGAAATATATCTCTCTATATTTAATTGGAGTATTTTAATAAATTTTTCTATTTGTACTAATTTAAAATATTTATTTATATTTTCAATTAATTATGATGTCATCATGATTCAACTTTGATTTGACCTCGGTCTAATTTCAAAAATCTTAATCCTTCCTTTTTACAGTTTATTAAGTGTTTTGGGTTTGAAAATAACAATAAGATAAATACTTCTGTGAAATCTTTTAACAAAAAAAAAAAAAAAAAAAAAAGAGAAGAAGAAAGAAGTGCAAGATTTTTTTTTGGTAAAAAAAACATAACATTTTTATTGTTTTTGTGAGTGAAACTAAGAAGAGAGAGTGAGGAAGAGAGAGAAGGGAGAAGCTGTATTAATGTAGCCATGTAGGATTGGGAAAATAAACGATAAGGCACTGGAAAATTCAAAAAAAAAAAAAAAAATATATATATATATATATATATATATATATGTGTGCGTGTGTGTGTATAAGAACAATTCCAAATAGGAGTAAAAAAAAATAGAGATGAGAGAATTTAAAAACCGGGGAGAAGGAAAAAAAAATAGAAGAAAAAAAGAGAGGAAAGTGAAATTAGGTTCACAAATTGAAATGCAGAAGGAATTTAAAACTTTTTTTTACCAACTACTTTCTCACCTTCACGTCACTTCAATTGTTTAGATTTTTTTAAAATTTTAAAATAGGTTAACTCATATTGGATTGTCTACATTATTTCCCTTATATATTAATAACTTAAAAATACTTATTTTGCAAATCCTACTCTTATTTTTAGATAAACAACTACAAATTTAATTACTACTACTCCAAGTTTGTTAACAATTTCTTTATTTTTTATATATATTGTTCCTATTACATATGATTTTTAGGTATTAAGAATAATTATTAATGTCATCTTTAGCATAAATTTTAGGTATAATAAATTATTAGTGATAGAAAAAATATCAAATTATATTGGATTTGGACTTATCATTATTGGTATTAGTATTTTTTTCTTTTCCCTCTTAAATTGTAACTATTATCAAATCTCAAGCTCTTGGCTATCACAATATCTTAGTATATGTGATAGATTTTTTTTTATTTTGTGAGTGCTAGATTTTATTGGTTTGGTATATAAATTATATTATGATATTGATATTTTTTTTTCATAATAGGGAAGTTATCAATAGTTTTCCCGTGTATCGCACGGGTTTACAACCAGTTAAAAATAAAACCAAACCCCAAAGTTTTTTCATCGAGCAGGGGAGAGAAGGGGATGACAACTAAGAAGTCATAGGATAGGAAGGTGAGAGGACGATTGTGAAACAAATTAACAAAATAGCTTTGGTGAATTGAGGTTTGGAGGCCAACGATGAGGCGGTGGAGACAGCAGCAGTAGATGCGGTAGATGTCAGAGAGCTTGGAGTCGACTATGTGGGGAGTATAGGTGACGAAGGTTTTGATTTGGTCGGAGTTGAGTGCGACTTTGAAGAGGTCATGGGTGTGTGTCTTGGTTCACTTTGTGGTCGAAAATATTCATAGCCATGGTGGTGAAAATGAAAAAGGAATTTTGGGTTTTGGTTTCTGGAGTGTGAGAGTGAAAATACAGAGTGGTGGGAGAGTATATAGAAGAAAAGGTGCAGAGAGAGACGATTGCAAGTGATCTATTAGAATTTGATAGAAATGGTTGGGATCTGTATAAATTTTGTTAGGATTTTCGTTGTTGACTTATTGGGTATGGAAGCCATTGATTAGAGCTGGGTAGAGACGTTTGGGTTTGGCCCGTTTGGTTTTATTTATTTATTTTTTTAATTTAAATTAAGAAAAAAATAATTAAATTAAAATTTAAAATTAGTTCAACACAGGTCATTTTCAGGTTGTAAACAGAAAAATGGGTTATTATTTAATGGAAGACTGAATTGAACATCTTTGAAACTTAAAGAACTGAAATGACTGAATGTAAATTTAAAGGACTGAAATGAAAAGTTGTGAAATTTAGAGGGTGAGTTTTACATTTTGACCTTTTTTTTTTTTTTTTGGGTGGACTTTTTATCTACCCCCAAGCTTTATTTCTGGACTTTTTCTTTTTTAATTGACATGCATGACTTTCCTTTTATTTCAATTAGTTTTCAATGTTTTTGGTTTTGGTGATGTGAACTCTTTTTTTTTTTTTTCTTTTTTGGGATTAGCATTTTCCCGTGAATAATTAAGAGTTTCCTGTTTGAGTTCTTGAGTCAGGCTCTGATCTAGCTATAAGATCATAGATGTTACATGGCTGATATTGAATTTCAAAGTTTTTTTTTTTTTTTTAATTATATGAATGAACTTAAATTTTATAAAACCAAACTTTTATATCTTTTTTCTCATAATTTTTGAGAGAGATACAAAAGAGTAGAAAAAAATACAAATTTACCATTATTTTTAACAGAGGTGGGTAATGGGAGCGAACGGAACTTATCTCAAATGAGTAAAGTGTCAATTTTTAAACCACAAGTATGCAAAGTGTTTTTCGGACAAACCACAGTTGGCAAAGTATAATTTCCCTAACTAAGTATTAACTCAAACCAAAATCCAACCACAGCTATAAGAGAGAGAGAGAGAGAGAGAGAAGACTTATGGATGGGAAATTTTTTTTTTTTTAAAAAAAAGCCCATCAACCTAAATTAGAGCTGTAAGAAAGAACAAAAATCCAAAGAGAGAGAGGTACTCACATTTTTTGTGTAAGAAAAATATGAATTGAATGACCAAACACCGCATACTTCTTATGGAGATGGATGACCAAACAAAGAGGTAATATGCCCTATCATTAGTAATAGGAACTAGAAATTGCTAGATGCATAGCTTACTATTAGAATTTGCAACAACAGGGAAAAATAAAAGCAGGGAGAGTTTACCATCTAAAAACCTGAATGACGTTAAACCCCTTAAGCTACCAACTTTTAGTTTGGTAGAATTGGCAACTGCAACAAACAACTTTCATGTAGTTAATATGCTTGGGTGCAGTGGCTTTGGTACAGTCTATAAGGTGATGGTTGCTCTAGTAGCCTTCATTAGTTCTTCTTTAAATCAAACAGATAAGTACTTATATTCGTTGCTTCTTTTGCCAAGGAAAGTTGCATGATGGACAGGAAATAGCAGTGAAAAGACTGTCTAGATCCTCTGGACAAGGGCTTGAAGAATTTATGAATGAGGTGTTTGTGATCTCTAAGCTACAACATCGAAATTTTGTAAGACTTCTTGCCTGCTGCATTGAGGGAGAAGAGAAGATGTTGATCTATGAATACATGTCAATCAAAAGTTTGGATGCAATTGTTTTTGGTTGGTACATTTAAATTCCCTTCCTTTTAGGTTCTTCAATAGAATAACTCTGAAATCTAGAAATCTGGTTTCTATATACTTAATGTGTTGAACCCTTGACCTCCATTTACAAATTTACTCTAACTCTTTGTTATTTCTTTTCATCGCCATTCATTTAGATCCACTCAACCAAAAACACCTTGATTGGGAAAAAAACGTTTCAACATTATTGAAGGAATTGGTAAAGGTTTGCTCTACCTTCATAGGGATTCTAGTCTGAAGATTATTCATAAGGATCTAAAGGCAAGTAATATCTTGTTAGATGAAGAGCTAAATCCAAAAATATCAGACTTTGGAATTGCTAGAATTTTTAGTGGCAGTGAAAATCAAGCCAATACTAAAAGGGTCATCAGGACATAATAAGAGCTTTGTTGAAATTAAATTTTAAATAATAACACCACTATTTGTGCTCAAATGATAAGGAAGTGTATCATTTTTCAAATGCAGCGGATATATGTCTTCTGAATATGCAATGCAAGGTTTTTTCTCAGAGAAATCAGACGTTTTTAGCTTTGGTGTCTTGTTACTTAAGATTGTTAGTGGGAGAAAAACCACTTGCTTTTATGATGATCAGCAGTACTACTTGAGCCTTGTAGGATTTGTAGGTATCTGACCCATTATCCTTTTTCTTTAAAGCTCAGCTAATCAGTATGTTAAATTTTTGTCTTTCACACTTGTCATCTTTCAGGCATGGAAATTGTGGAACTATGATAACATAATGGCTTTGGTAGACCCAACAATATGGGATCCTTGCTTTCAAATGGAGATGTTGAGATGCATACTTGTGGGACTGCTTTGTGTGCAAGAATTGGCAAGAGACAGACCGACTGTGTCGACTATAATTTCAATGCTTAATAGTGAGATTCTGGATCTGCCCACTCCAAAGCAACCTGCATTCACCGAAAGGCATATTGCTTCAAATGAAGAGCCTGCTCAATTGGGCCAGATAAAGTCCTCCAGTTGCAATATCACTATTACAACGGTTTATGCTAGATAGGAAGAAAGTGCTTGAGATAACATTCCCTTTGTTTAGCATCTTTAAGGATGCAAACCGAACTCTCTTTTCAAAGTTCAGATATAACAAAGTTTGAATTCTACATATAACAATTCTATAGAATTTCAGAATTTCTTGTAAGTGTTCAAATATTCTGCAAAAAAAAAAAAGAACTAAATATGATTTTAAAAATGGACAACGAAGACACAATGAAAGAGCACCATTAAAAGGTCATAATTGAAGAGTCAAAACTTTCAAAAAAGGTCATAATTGAAGAGTCACAACTTTCAATATACTGTTAAAATTGTTACTAGCTTTAGAATCCTCACTTAAGTCACTTTTTCCAGCATCGCTTTGCAGAATTCTGAAGCCTCAAATTGAGACACTTAACAAGAAAGAAAGCCAATATATGTCAATTCCAAATGCTAAGCATGGTGCTGATCTTGTAGTGGGGTCTACTGATCATGAGTGTGGTTTGAAAAACTATAGATGAAGATGATTGCGACACATTACTAGAAAGAAAGCTAATAAAGGCTAGTGATCAGAGGTGTAGTGGATTAAATTTGTAAAAAGTATCAGTTGCCACAACTTTTATAAAGTACTTATTTTTTTGGGTAAAATCCATTAACCTCCCTGGAAGTTTGGGTAAATATCACTCAAGTCCAAAACATTTCAAAATTAACCAGTCTGATCCCTAAAAGACAACTTAATCTGTAACACCCTTAACACTGTAACCCCTCTGTTACTCATTTTTCTTTCCCACGCTTAGACTTGCCTCTTCTCTCTCATTCTACTCATTCTCTATCTCTCTCTAGTCTCTTCTCTCTCGTTCCTCTCCCTCTTTCAGACCACTCTTCACTTATATTGCTCTCTAACCTTAAATCTGCTCCAATTTTATCCATACCCAATCCCAACCAAAGCCATAACAACAAAACCCAAATCTTACAACAAAACTCAAATCCAAAAAAAAAAAAAAAATCACAGCCAAACCCACAACAACAAAACTCAAATCCAAAAAATTCAAACAAATCCCAGCCAAAACCCACAACAAAACCCAAGTCTTACAACAAAACTCAAATCCAAAAAATTCATAGCAAACCAACCACCACATCAGAAGCCACAACCACCCCCCACTACAAATCCACCCATATCAGAAGTGGCTCCGGCTGATTCAGTTGATTTGAACCCAGATATAAAAGCTTTCGAACCAAGATTTGCCTAGATTTGTTTCAAGTTGGCTTCAATTCGGAACCAAATCTAACGATTTTTAACCCAGATTTGGTTCGTGTTGGCTCTGATTAAGTTTATAATATTGAGATCTTCTTCATTTTTACATGCTTGTGTGGCTGGTATTCTCTTTTGCCTATTAAAGATCAAAGCACTGACAAACATTTAGATGAAAAGCACTCCCATATATGCTAAAAAACCGACCTCAGGCAATCTTGATCTATGCCAGTCAAAGGGAAATCGCCCACAACAATTCAATGGTGCCAAACAATTCAACCAATGAACACCCCTGAGAAAGAGTAGGTCATGTTGGAGAGAGAGAGAGAGAAGAGGGAGGAGGGAGAGAAACAAAGGGACAAGCAAGAGAAGATAAAGAAGGGAGATCTGAGAGAGAATGAGTGGGATGAGAGAGAAGAGACAAGTCTGAGTAAGGGAAAGAAAAATGAGTAACAGAGGGGTTACGGTGTTAAGGGTGTTAGGGATTAAGTTGTCCTTTAGGGACCTAATTGGTTAATTTTAAAATGTTTTAGACGTGAGTGGTATTTGCCCAAACTTCATGGGAGTTTAATGGAATTTACCCCCTTTTTTTTATAGAGTTTTAACCTATGGCATCCGCTTCTAATGGTTGTTCTCTTTATTATTAGACCAAGACACAAATCGGTTTTTAGTGTAAGTGAGAATTGAATCCCATATATTTTATTCAACCATTAAAGATTTTATCAATTGAGTTAACTGAAACCCACATTTTATAAAATACTTTTTTTGAGAAGGTTCTATAAAGTATTTAGAAAAAATTAAAGCACAACAAAACATAAATAAATTATTGCTTCTCCATGTAGTTACTAATCTATATATATAATAATAAGTGAAGTTAAGAGAAACTCAAATTAGAATTCCAAATTAGAGTTCTAATTTTGCACCATGTGTCCTAAATTTTTTATTCTTAAGGAGTTTTATTTCTTAATTTTAGAATCAAATGTGAAACCACATCATAAATATTCATCTAAATGAGTTATTAAGTACAAAAATCAAAGAGTCTAAAATAAATGAATCCTAAAAAAAAAAAGTGCTTCACAATAATTTTTTTTTTTTTTAAAATGGACAATTTACATTTTATACCTAATAATATCATTACAAAAAATTTTAACGAGTTAACAAAATATAAAAATAACTATCGATAGTATTTAAATTATATATATATTAATTATATTATGTATCTTATTGTATATTTTTAAGTGTATCCATGTATATGTATGGGGTTACAAGCAAGTTACTATACTATTAGAAGTGGAAAGTGACGAAAATGAGGGTAGGGTGGTGAGATGCATTTGGCAGAGTATGGGAGAGAATTGATTGAAAAATAAATAGCTTGACTGATTGGTGCATAAGTTATTCGATGGGAGATAATAGGCCATGTTGTTCAGAAATATAATTAAGAAGTAAGGATACTTCAAGAAATCTGGTTTTAAAAACATAGATTAAGTCAGGTTGAACCCATGGTTGGACAATTTTTTTTTTATTACTATTATTATTAAATTAAGTAGAAAAAAATATATCACACTTGCCACCTGAGTTGATAAACAAAATATACATTAATATATAAACTAATATTCCAACTTAGTTATAAACAAAATATGTTTAAGTATCCCATTGAGTTGATAAACAAAATATAAATGAACTAGTATCCTAATTCAATTATAAACAAAATATACATAAATTCCTAACTCAGTTATGAACAAAATATATTCAAAACTTTTTAAAATTTTTTTTATGAATTATATAATATATTTAAATATATATTAAAATAACTAATAGGATTTTATATTATATATGATAGTAGGAATCGAAAAAGTGCTCTATAGCTAGCTTTTTTAAAAAAATTTATTAAATATATAATATATTTTAAAAATATATTAAAATATGGGTGGATCGGATCGAGTTTGGCGGGTTTGTAATTTTATAACCCAAACCCAACCCAATCCGCTATAAAAAAAAAAAATTTGTAACCCAACCCACCAAGCCCTAAAAATCAACCCAACCTGGGGGGTTGGGTCGGGTCAGGTCGATTCGGGTTTGACAGGTTTGTGAGTTTTCTACACACGCCTAAGAGAAACTACTAAAAAAAATATAAAATGTTATATTAAAAAAAAAAAAGGAAATATAAAAAGAAGAAAAGTACTAGAACCCACAGCATTATGAAACTGAAACCACTATTTCCTCTGGCTCTGGATATCAGTTTTCTCATTGCGATTCACTGGCTGGTCAAAAAGCAAGGCAAAACACGAAGCTTCCTTGCAAATTTCGAACGTGACCTGCAACTGAAGTGAATGAAACACGCCACACGGTATGCTAAAGTAAAAGATACATTGAATGAAGTGAAAGTACACCATGCCAATCCCATCAAAAAAACCAGTACACCATGCCAAAGTAAATATACATTGAATGAAGCCCCAATCTTCATTGAATGAAGATACATTGAATGAAGCTTCTTTGAAATTTCCTACATACGCCTGACGAAGCCCCAATCTCCACTCTGCTCCTTAAAAGCCGTGCACACTCCGGTGGGTAATAGAAGGGTTGAAAATTTGCACCCTTCCTTTTATAAAATTTTTTTTTACTAAATATATTGTAGAAAAAATAAAGTAATAAAAAAGTCTCTTCTTTTTTCCTAAAATTCTGCTAAATTAAAAAAAAAAAAAAAAAATCGAGCTCTTTTGATCGGTCTTCGATTGATAGTTGATCAATCGACCATTCTTTTATGTGAATTTAAATATTAGGTTCATGGCATTGATTGAATTCTTGTCAATCGGTTGAATATAGCTGAACAAAAAGAGCAAAAAATTAAATCAAAAAAAAAAAAAAAAACTCATAAAATACGTTATGCTTCGTGCGATAACAAAAAACTATTAAAAAAAAAAATAGAGGGTGTGGAATTTTCTGTTGTTTTTTGAAATTAATATTATGTTTAAAGGAAGAAAAAAGAAGACAAAAATATAAGGGGAAGGATAAGAATAAAAAAAAAAAGGGGGGTGGGAGGGGGACAATAATACTCATTATATATGTGTTTGGATGTAAAATTAAAAAGAATAAAAAACAAAAAGAACAAAAAATAAACTATTTTTTTGTTTTATATTTAATTATTAATTCCTAGATATAAAAATAATTCTTACAAGATATTCAGAACTTTTTTACTTTCTTAATTTTATATAAAATTTAGTAATTTTCTTATTTTCTTTTAAGCATGACAGAATTGAATTCTAATCTGTTTTTTCACTCAAAGCCTTAAAAATAACTTGGCTATGGCTAAAAAAAAATTAACCCTTTTAAAAATGGGCCAGATAGGATTTTTTTGGGTTATACGGTCAATCCTTTTATTAAGGATTAAAATTAAAATTCTTTTTTAACTATTTTTTCATTGTTTACTAATGTTATTAAATTAATGCATTATAAATGACGAAATTGACAAAATTAATTACTAATTTTACGTACAATTCTTAAATATGAATATTTTTAATGTTAGATCTACAACTACATTAAGTTGATTAAGGTAAAAATTATATATTTAGTTATTGTTGTTGGTATTTTAAACATTATTTCATATTTTACATGTGGTAAGTTTATTAAAAGAGGTAGATTTTGGCACCTATTTTGACACTTTTTTTTCCTGGTCCTTCACTTCTTCTATGGTCATGACTTTTTTTTTTTTTTGGCACTGTGTCAATTTATTTTCCGCTGCATACTTAGTTTAATTGGTGATTTATTTGTGCTACCACGCGCTTTGCATGTTAATTTGATTAATTAATAAATTTGGTTAATTAATCGATTAATTCATCACAAGGGGTCAATACGTTTTTGGCCTATCAGAAAGCCCATGGGTATGCAGAACTAGAAATTGGGCTAAGGATGTCCAAGGGAAGTAAATGGGTCAAGGATGCTCAAGAAGAAAGAAATGGGACAAAAGAACCTATAAGCAATGAAATGGGCCAAGAAAAGCCCAAAGTGGCATGAGTATGAAACCAATGACCACATAGAGTCATTAGGAGAAGAATAAACAATAGACACAAAGAGGCCCAACGAGCACAGGTCAAATAACACTACGGCAGGAACAGCAAAAGGGCATGGCAGAAAATGGCAGCAAGGTTGCAGAAAGAGCAAAGAATGGGCTCAAGAAGGGAAAATCCATGACTGGGCAAGGCCTAGCCCTTGGAGTAAAGCAAGCGATAAGGAATAGAAGTCAGAGAGCAGTTCACGCCATAATAGGTCAAGGATGAGCGGCAGAACGCATAGATGAGCCTCTAGACCACGGCAGATGCATAAGCAGCGAACAAGTTTTGGACGCACTCAGAAGTAGAGCACGCGCAGGGCCCAGACATCACCAACCTGTACCCAGCCAATACAAAAAGTGGTGGGTGGTGGGTCATAGGTTAGAGGTAAGAAAGGGTATAGTCTGGCGATGGAGAGAGGGGAAAATCTATTCTAAGGTTCTCGCTCAGGTTCTTTTGGGGGAAATGTCCTGTTAAGATGACATACAACCCAAAAGAAGCAAGAATGAGCTGGAACCACTAGGTGCATGCCATGAGAGATAGGAATGGAGAACACCCACACCGTAGCGGATAAGAATGCTATGGTGAATAAAAAAATAAAATAACCTTCTTTGTCTGGTGATGGGAAGTGGCGCAGCCAACACGGGTAAGTAATGGTGGCTGGGTAGCTGACAAACCAATAGGGGTTGGCAAGGACACCCAGACCAAACAAAGGTGGTTAAAGGCTAAAATGGTAAAATCCAGTCACAGCAGGCAATATATAAAGGACCCTTGTCGTGCGTAGTAAAGAGGGCACCATCACAGCAATAATAATCGCTAAGAGAGAATCACAACATCACTAGATATGGAAGCACTGAGAAAAGAAAAGAGAAGGAAAAAAGAATTAGAAATAACAAAAAAATAGAGAGCATAGAATTGCAGGCATGCACCGATAAGCTAATCCCTTCTCTCCCTCTATAGGCCTACTCTCTGTTAGAGACAAAAGGATTCTTTTAGGCACAAGCCATTCAGAACGGTTCCCTTAGAGTGGGTAATTTTCGTAGTAGGATCATCCTATGAAGTTACCCACGTTGAGGAAGTGATTTACTCCTTGGTCTTAGTCCCATGACAGGACTAGACGCGGCAAACTAATTGTCTCCTTTTATCAATTATTGCTATTGTCTTCTCTCTTTTCCCTACTATTGCATTCATAATGTGTTCTTTTCCCTTGCTTTAACTAAAGATTTCTTACTTATTTCCACTCAATTGTAATATATTCTGTTATCATTGTTTTATTGCCTTTATCTGCCATGGCTTCTCTGTAGCAACTTTGCCTGCCAGGGGCATGTAACTAAAGTTTCGGCAAACGAGGCATAGTTTGTGCACAAGCTGGACCAAAGTTAGTTGCAATTGGGCCGGACCCGACTCTCTAATTCAGAACACTTGGGCCACCACATTTAAATTGGTGACTTCACTGGGGAGTTGGGAAAAAAATAGGGACGAAAGATAAAAGCCCTCGCAAGCAAATGCCCCCAAAATCCAGAACAACACAAAACATAAGTGTCGTGCCCTCGTAAGCAGAATCTAGGCCAACAACACCTCACCAACAGCAGCCTAATCAGGTGGAAGGCACAAACAAAGCAAGGGCTGAACCTCAACCACATCCGAGGATCCCCACTGACAATGCTAACGTTTTCATTAAGATGTTGCAGTCATTGCAGCACTCGAAGCAACAAATGATAGAAGAAATCTGTTAGCTGAAGACGAACAAAAAAAAGAAGAAAGGGAGCCAGCATGTCTCGGAGCATGCAATAGACAAAGAAGAAACACCAGTAGGAGGTGCTTCGCAGAATGCGAAATAGCGTTTCATCACTATGGCCAAAGTGGCAGCTCTCCTGGAACAGGAGAGGGCCAGGGCACCAAAGGAGAAATTCTATGCACGAAGACCTCCTTACCCATTAAGAGTACTTAGCAAGCCATACCCCGAGAGGTATAAACTACAAGTTTTTGCACAGTATGATGGTAGGAAAGGGAGTGCTGTTAAGCACGTAAGCAACTTTATTGACACTCTTGGCCCTTATGCGGCAGACGAGGACTTGTGTCTTTGGGAATTTTCTAAATCATTATGTGACCATGCGTATACTTGGTACATTGGTCTAAAGCTAGGATCAATCCCAACTTGGGATGACATGGTGGATGTATTTTGTACTAAATACTTTCATGGAAAAGAAACAGTAACGCTTGCGACCTTGCAAGCAACCAAGCAAAGGAAAGGTGAGGATTTGATGGAGTACATCAAAAGATTCAAGGACATAGCACTCGGCTTCTATGATTATTACGAAGAGAAGACATTGGTAGAAATGTGCATGACGAATATGATCAAGGAGTACAGAGCTTTCTTGGAAAATTTGGAAATCTCCCAGTTTGCGTAACTATTGCAAAAGGCCAGAAAAATTGCTCAGTCAGTAAGGCCAAGTTCGGACAAAAGAAGTGCTCCACAAGCCATGGTAGTATCCACCAGTGAAAGAAAGAGGAAAGCTGACAGAAAGGAATCTGATACCCCTCTGCCACTACCATGCACTCCAAAAGAGCTAAATGTGCTTCTAGACAAGTGGATAGCAGACGGAGTTTTTAAGCCTAATCAAGTTTCCAGAGAGCCCACAGAAGAAGAACGGAAGGATCCACGCTTCTGTCACCTGCACAACTAAGTGCAACATCCCATCGCCAAATGTTGGGCGCTTCACAGATTAGTGCACTGCAGAATCAAGGAAGGAACTCTGGAGCTGACCCAGCCAAAAGTTCAAAGAAACCCACTCCCAAATCACAAAGGGAAGAGTGTAGCAGCAATCGTGATTTGTGCTGATCCAAGGGAGGACGAAAAAGAGAGTCCTGCCCTGCCTGCCACAACAATTACTACCTTACAAAAGAGTTCCAAGTTGAAAAGTTTGTTCGACCAGTTGGGGCTCACAGCAAAATAACGAACGATAGCTACGGAGGCCCTGGTGATTATAGCCTCCGGGGCAGGAATAGAATGTCTAACAGCTGAAGTCGTAGAGAACAGAGCTCTTCTGCAGGAGTCAAGTGAAATTACCTTTAGTAATGAGGACATAGAGGTGGGGTACTCAGATCACAGGAGACCCCTTTATTTGGCAGCGTCTATAAATTAGATTCCCATCAAAAGAGCCTTGGTGGACATGGGTGCTTCAGTAAATCTTATCCCATTAAGCACTCTTCAAGCAGTAGAAATTTCAGAAAGAAAAATTCAGGGTGCCCAATGTAAGTGACAGGGTTTGGAGGAAGGGGCGAATAAATAACAGGACATATCCAACTGTGGTTAAAGCTGGGCCCCATAGCTTCCCTAGCCTGGTTCCACGTGGTAAAAACAAAAGTCTCATATCATGTGCTTTTGGGGAGGCCATGGTTACACAAGCACCGACTAGTCCCATCCACCTATCACTAGTGTGTGAAGGAAAGATTGAATGGAAAAATGATACGCATAGCAACAAATTAATCGCCATTTGAGCAAACAGATGCTCATTTAGTAGAAACTATGTTCTACGACCAATGGGCACCATTTGGAGAGAACTCAGTATCAAAACCGTGAGGCAGCTTTGTACCCAGGTGGGAAGATGTCCAGAGCGACCTTGAGCTTGATCTAATGGAGTTACTATAACAGAAGGAGAAAAGGAAGGTAGCACGCGCTATAGAGCCAGATGACACACCGCAATTTGTTAGGGTCCGAGGCCCTGATGGCAGGAATGTATACAAATTATGATGGTGCATGGGGCCCACGTGTGAAATGCAAGTAGGCCCTAGACAAGAGTGGCAGCACAAAAGCATGGTGTGTTGCATGGCTCAGGAAAGTTCGGAGGAAGAAACTAGAAAAGAAAAAGATGAGGAATTTGTGGTAGAAAAAGATGCATAAGTTGTGGCAAAAGAAAGGTTGGAGGAAATTAACCTGGGACCTAACCCATAGGAACCAAGACCCATCTCAATTAGTTTGAGAATGTCAAGAAAGGAGAAATCAGGATTGATACTGTTGCTGAAAAAATTCAAAGATGTCTTCGCATGGGACTATAGTGAAATGTTGGGATTGGATCCTAGGCTAGTAGTGCATACATTAAATGTGGACCCCGAGGCCAAGCTAGTGGCCCAGCTTGCGAGGATATTCCATACCAAGATAGAAGGGCAAATAGTTAAGGAGGTACAGAAATTGCTGGCCACAGGATTCATTAAGCTTAATGAACACCCGTGCTGGTTATCCAACATAGTACCAGTGAAGAAGAAGAATGGGCAGATAAGGCATTGCATAGATTTCAGAAATCTCAATAGAGTCTGCCCAAAGGATGAATTCTCATTACCAAACATGGATTTGCTGATTCTGCTACAAGAAGCGCCATGTTTTCATTCATGGACGGATTCAGCGGGTATAACCAAATCAGAATGGAGCCAAGGGATGCGAAGAAAACTGCTTTCAAAACACCCATAGGTAACTTCTACTACACTGTGATGCCTTTTGGGTTGAAAAATGTAAGTGCAACTTATCAACGGACAATGACAGCTATATTCCATGACATGATGCATCAGGAGCTAGAGGACTATGTGGATGACATAGTGGTAAAATCAAAGAAGCGAGAAGAACACGTCCAAGTGTTGAGAAAGGTATTTGAGAGGTGTAGAGCTTTCAAACTGAGAATGAGTGGGGAGAAACACAGCAGACAGCCTTCAAAAGGCTACAACAGATTATGATGAACCTTCCTACTATGCAAGCCCCAATCCGCAAGAAACCATTGTTGCTCTACCTAGCCACCAACTCGTATGCCATAGGTGCATTGATTGCCCAAGAGGATGGAAGTGGCATTGAGCAACCAGTTTACTACATCAGTTGTGCCCTAAAAGATACAAAAACTCGTTACCCAAGGGCAGAAAGGGCATGCCTGGCTATTGTATATGCCTCGTAAAGGCTACGCCATTATTTCTTGGCTTACAAGGTGTGGCTGATGACTAAGTCTCACACAATCAAAGCTCCGTTGCGGCAATCAATTCTCTCTGACAGAATATCCCAGTGGTTATGACAATTGTCACTATACGACCTGAAAGCGGGAACGCCCAAGGTAGTAAAGAACTAGGCTATAGCAGATTTGTTAGCATAGTTTTCAGGAGAAGAAGAATTCCCGCTGAATGATGAAGTCCCAGGAGAAATAGCCATGGCAGAAGAAGTCAGAGAGCAATGGGTGATGAAATTTGATGGGTCCTTTACCACCCAGTCAGGAGAAGTAAGAGTAGTCTTGTATCATGAAGAAGATAAGGCTATGGCGCTTTCATTCAAATTAGGATTTCCTTGTTCAAACAACACTGCAGAATATGAGGCTTATCTAACTGGGTTAGCCACGACCCTTGAAATAGGGATCAAGCATTTAAAAGTAATAGGTGATTCGAACCTGATGGTCTGCCAGGCCAAGGGAAGCTTCTCCTTGAAGGAACCCAACATAGCCCCGTAAAGAACAATGGCCCAAAAGATGGAGAAAAAGTTTTCAAATTTTGAAATAGAGCACGCCCCAAGGAACGAGAACCGGTATGCGAATGCATTGGCCGTATTAGGCTCACAAATAATTTTTGAAGGGGATAGCACCAGGATAGAAGTCAGCAAGAGGAAATGGTCTATTATTAAGATGTTGAGAGGAACAATGCAAAAGAGATTAGAGGATTCCCTTAAAGGAGGCCTTGATGAAGAAAAAGGACATGGCAGAACTAAATGTGCTAAAGGATAATGCATTAGTAAGAGGAGAATTGTACTGCAGGATGCCAGGTGGGGTCTTGTCTAGATGTGTGGGACAAAAGGAGGCCCAAAGAAAGTTAAAGGAAGTGAATGGTAAGACTTGCAGATCCTACGGAGAAGTTAGTCTTTACTACACACTTCAAAGGGCAGGTTCCTATTGGCCAAGTATGGGTAAGGACGTGGATTAGCTCCAAACCCAATGCGAGACCTACTAGCTTGCCGCAGACAGAGAAGAAAGTTATGATGTGCTTATCAGCGAAGACTGGAGAAGTCCATTCACGCAATACTTAACAAAAGTCATCCTACCACAAAAGCACAATGAAAGATACAAGCTTAAGAGGCTAGCAACACGCTACTTTTTACATAACGGAGTCCTTTTCAAGAAAGGGTATGATGGGGACCCATTACGATGTTTGGGTCCCGAGGAGGCAAAAGAGATGATAAAAGAAGTACACGCAAGAGAGTGTGGGGAACACCAGGGGAGGAAAAAGTTGTACAGATGCTTACTACAAATGGGTTACTACTGGCCCACCATGAAGAAAGATACAGCAGAATTTGTGAAAAAATGCCACAGCTACCAAGAACAAGCCAACTTGATTCACACTCATCCGTAGAACTTACACAGCATGGTTACCCCATGGCCCTTCCACACTTGGAGGCTTGATTTGGTAGGACCAGTCAACCCACCATCGCAGGGACACATATGGATCCTGATGGCTACGGAATACTTCACCAAATGGGCAGAGGCAGTACCACTCCGTAAGGCCACGGGGGGAGTAGTAGCAAACTTCATCAAAGAAAATATAATTGTAAGGTTTGAGGTACCCCATAAGATTATCAATGACAATGGCACACCCTTTATCAACAGTGATGTGAGAAAGATGCTGGAATTCTACCAAGTCAAGCACCATCACTCATCGCCTTATTACCCTCAAGGAAATGGACAGGCAAAGGCGACGAATAAGACCCTTATAAAGATCATCAGCAAAATGATCCAAGAGTATACAGGAGGATGGGCAATGTACCTGCCAAACGCTTTTTGGGCTTATAGAAATTCACCAAAGTCAACCACAGGGTTTTCACCCTTTTCCTTAGTCTACAAGACAGAGGTAATGAGCCCGGTAGAAGTGATGACTTCGTCTTTAAGAGTTATGCAGATGCGGGAGAAAGAAAAAGAAAAAGAAGTCTTTGCGGTAGAAAGGTACGAGGACCTAAAAAGGCTTGATGAAAGAAGGGAAAAGGCCCAAGAGCGCAGCAGCAAATATAGGAAAAGGATGATTGAAGCCTATGGTAGAATTACTAAAGAGAGAGTGTTCACAAAAGGATAACTTGTGTTAAAGGTAGAAGACCACGTAAGGCAAGGTATGGCAGGACCATTTAAGTTTTCACCAAAATGGGAGGAACCCCTTGTGATAAGAGAGACACATGCAAGTGGGTATTATTGTTTGGCCCAAATGGATGGTAAAGACCTGATTGATCCCATCAATGGCAAGTGGTTGAAACGTTATTATGCTTAAGAGTTATGTAGTTATGCCTTTTATCTAATGAGTTTTATGTTTCCTTTTTTTCCTCCAAGTGACTATGTCACAAGACTAGATTTTAACGTGCTTTTATGGGTATGTAATGAAAAGGTACGAAGTATTATAAAAAGCATTCTATGTCATAACAATAGTAGAAGCAGTAACAAAGTGTAGCATTATAGTTACAAAACTAAACTGTGGCAGTCGTATCAAACTTGCCAAATAAGTGCTATGAGGAACATAAAGTGTACTAGATAGGGGAATAAGAAAAATAATAATAAAAGAGGAACTACATCATCATCAACGAAGCCCATAAATAAGAGGCTAATCTCCAAAGTGGTTGGATCCACCAATGCTAGAAAGAAGGCGCTCACGACGACCTTCCAAGTCTACCACCTCCTTCCTCAGAACCTCGAGGCATAAGTCAATAGCATCAACAGTAGGCTGAACCTTCTTAATAAAGAAGGCTTGGGCAATCTCACGAAGATGGCCCATAATGAACTCCACAGCAAAGCCCACACTAACAAGCTCCTAAACCGCAGCCCTTCACTACAGGATCCTCTCAGTAGAGACAGTGTCAACGAAGTTATGCTCAATGTCATTCATCACACTCCCCAGCAGCTTCAAAAAGTGCTCTCTGGCAGAACGACCAAGGTAGAATCCTTGCATGAAGTCACCACAGCTACTATAAACCGCCTCCAAATGAGAAGCACAATTCTCGGGAACTCTAAAGTCATGGAAGTCTACATAGGGAGGCCCAGAACCCCAGAATTCTGTAGGATCAAGGTCAATAACCTCAGGCTGATTAAAACGAGCAAAGAAGGTTGTGGCCTCACCACAGGGTCTGAAACTATGGCAGAACTACTGCCCATCTTAAACTGAGAAGGGGCAGTAGGGAGTGGACCTAATAAGAAACATGAAGCGTGGTATGAGAAACCAAGAGTTAAGAAGTATGAACTCACAATGAAGAAATGAAGAAAGAGATGAGGAAGAGAAACACACCAGGACTCGTGAGAATAGAAGTTGTGAAGATAGTAGGAACTGGTGCTGTAGGAATGGCGGAAACTGATACTATAGGTACGGCAGAAACTGATATTATAGGTACGGCAGAAACTGGTGCTAAAAATATGGCAGAAACAGTTGCTACAGGTGTGGCAGGAGAAGTGGCTGTGAGCATCTCTGTGTTAGCTGTAACTCCTGGCTCCTCAAAATTCTCTGCAATCAGAGGAATAGATATGCAAACTAAAGGGAGATCCCATCAAAGGGTTACACAGATATGTATGTATAAAGAAGAAAAAAAAAAGGGTGGGGGGAAGGAGGGAACTTTACAAGATAAGGAGACACATACCCATGAATTCGACCTCATGGTCAACACTCTCCTTTTCATCAGAATCAGAAACCCTCTTCTTTATGGTGGGTTCGTCATCAGGATCCTCAAGAACATCCTCAGATCCCTTAGAGAAGAAGTCAGCATCAGGTCCACGTGTAGTAGAGCTTGGGATGGAAGAAAGGGTAACTACCAAAGAAGAAAGGGTCACTAGTGGAGATAACGAAAGGTGTGACAAGAGAAGCAACCTCGGTCTGAGCAGCAACAGGAGGAATGGCTCCCTCTTGGGGAGTAAGTGTCTCGGCAGGAATGGGAGCAATCTCACTAACCCTCTCCGTATGAGTACCCTTATTTATGGGTATCGGCTTAGTGGAAGGGATAGGAGCCTTAGTAGAAACTCCCTGTGCAACAGCAGGAGTGGTAAGAGTTATGGCCTCAAACACCACATCAGCCCCATCAAAGAAACCTTCCATGGGTGTACCCATAGAGGCGGAAATCTCCTCAGCTGTGAGGTGATATATGGAGATAGGCTCAGGCTTGGCCTGGGAAACCAAAAAAAAAAAGAGGTAAAATGAGGAAGAAAGGAATGCATAACCGTTGATGATGGGACAACCAATGGCATATGGCAGGGGAAATACGTGAAAAAAAAAAAAAAAAAAAAAAAAAAAAAAAAAAAAAAGGAAGGAGACATACTTCAAACTTGGGCTCATCAAGTAGTATAGGATGGGTGACAGATACATCCTCCTTATGCTAAGACTGCAAAAGAAAAAAAAAAAAACAAAAAAACAAAAGACAAGGATGAGGAGATGAGTCAACAAGTATATAAGGGACCCACGACTGCCGAATAGTTCCTTCTTAAATAAGGTCATCACAGCTTGCCAGTATCCGTGCATGGCAGGAGTACAAATTCTCTTTCTCTATGAACCTGGGATGGTGACCATAGTAAAATGCTTTCTCCAAAACTCAAAGGCAGTGTGCCGCAGGAATAGCTAAACAAAAGTAGGGGACTCCATAAAGGAAGAAAGATCATCAAGAATTTCCTGATCCATCCCAAACTGTCTCCCCACCTTGTTAGCAGGATAGTGCACAAACCACCCAGCGTTGGTGGCTACCAAGTAAGTAATGTCCCTCTCCTCGAAATCGGTCAACAGGGTGGTGGTCCCAACAACATTAATAAATGGACCCATAACAGAATCGGCACGTGTAACCTGTACCTAAGTTCCTGTATGCTCTCCAAGAAAACCTAACTCCTTTATCAAAAAACTCAACAACAAGATGTCCTATCAGCTTCAAACCAACCCAACGAAAACCTAATGGAAAGTCAAACTCAAATCGGCCACAGAAATTAGTGATAACTCTCGAGCACGACTGGTATCCCTCCTTGGCAAAACGAACAGGCCTACACTTTGCTAGGTGTTTAGCACACCGCTCATACAACAAATGCTGCAGAATGGTACTGTGAACAGAGGTAGTAACTATATGGCAAGAACCCACCTAGTCCTCATCACTCCACAGAATATCCAAATGAACATACAAATGTCCCAAGAACATGGGAGCCAACGGCAGACTTACCCCAACAGATATCTTAATGGCTAATCGAAAATACAAAGGCTTTATAGCGTAGTGGGGCTGAGAGCCAAAAATAAACTTACAAAGCCAGAACGTGACGAAGGCCGTATGGTGAGTAGTAATGGAGATCTTAGAAGAGGAACCAACCCAATATGACAACTTCGCATTGCCACTCATCCTCTTATTCAACTCGGCCTCCACGGCCGCTTCTTCTAGAGAAACCTCCAAGGTGCCAAGGTCAACATCACCAAGGATGAGCAAAAGCAACAGGTTTGCCACATCTTCCAAAGTCACGGTGATCTCGCCATAGGAAAGAAAGAAAGTGTGAGTAGTGGTACACCATCGGCGGACCAAATGGCGGAGGTTGAAGAGGTCCCTATAGTTAGATAAGCAGCGGGATGAAACAATAGCCTTCAATACACCAACCTGCTATAGCAACCCCATGAAACCCATGTCAGAAAACTCTTTATCCACCCATTCCTTCCAACCCAAAGCGGTACCCGATCCAAACTCGAAGAGAATGGGCAAAGAAAGTGAAATACCTTGGCAAATGACAAGGTCTAGAATTGAAGAAGCCAACGGAGCCCAAGAAACGTTTGTGTTGCGATGGAAAAGGGCAAGCCACACATGGCCCGGCGGCGGTGGCATATAATCATCAAGAACTTTTGGGAAATGCATATGGGTATCGTACCAAGGGTCTATAAGAGGAGCGCACTTACTATCGGAGTCATGCCGTGCCTCCTCCTCATTGGAATGGTCCGATTCGGAGTAGATGGCCTCTTCGCCTACCTCTTGCGCAACGGGATCATCGGAGACAACGTCTTTTCCCTTACGACAGAAAGAACTTTGGCCTTTCGCCGGCATCATGATGTAGCAGTTGATCGGAGTAAGTGGGTGACAGCGCTTGGGAGAGAAGACACAGTGAAGAAAGGGAAAGGGAGAACGTGTTTGTGTTTGGAATGTGAAGGGAATCTCTCTTAAGTACCAATGTTATTAACACTGACACGAAAGGATGTGATGGGTCAGCCATCGGATAAAGGATGAAATTAATGAAGCGGAGGTTGTGTTTCAGAATAACTGCTAAATTGGGAAATTCGAAGAGACAACACTATTCATGGTAAGAAAAGAGAAAAAAAAAATAATATATACAAGTTGGGGTCCACTATTTGAAAAAGTCCACAAAGGAAAAGAAGAAGAAAAGATAGAAAGGACTGGAGAGTCTTTTATTCACATATGAACCGTAGGAGCATTTCATATGCTCAGGGGACTGAATGTTAATGCTTATTTTTGGAAGCCCAGTAGCAGGACGAAGCCTAACACTACGGGCAAGGAAGACTTGGTGGATGGTTAGAAAGGCCATTAAGCTTGGTTGCAGGAAAAATGGTTCACAGGCCCATGAAGTACATAAACAGGTCTTGAGGAAAGCAAGTGGGCCTAAAGGAGCCCAGAAAGAGAAGTAGAAAACTCATGGGCATTATGTAGCAAAGTAAGTATGGGTCACAACAGGCCTAAAGTAATAGAGTCAGAAAGTAAGGGGTTGGTGGGAAGCCCATGAGCCCCAAGGATGAGGAATAAGGCAATCGGGCCAGGGAAGCCCAAGGGAGTTAGTGAAAGTCCATTGGTATGCAGAACTAGAAATTGGGCCGAGGATGTCCAAGGGAAGTAAATGGGAGAAAAGAACCCATAAGCGATGAAATGGGCCAAGAAAAGCCCAAAGTGGCATGAGTTTGAAACCAATGACCACATAGAGTCATTAGGAGAAGAATAAGTAACAGACCCATAGAGGCCCAATGGCACAGGTCAAATAATACCACGACAGGAACAACAAAAGGGTAAGGCAGAAAATGGTAGCAAGATTGCAGAATGAGCAAAGAATGGACTCAAGAAGGGAAAACCCATGACTAGGCAAGGCCCAGCCCTTGGAGTAAAGCAAGCGGTAAGGAATAGAAGTCAAAGAGCAATTCACGCCATAATTGGTCAAGGATGAGTGGCAGAACACATAGATGAGCCTCCAGACCATGGCAGACGCATAAGCAACGAACAAGTTTTGGACGCATTCAGAAGTAGGCATGCGCAGGCCCAAATATCACTAGCCTGTACCTAGCCAATACAAGAAGTGGTGGGTCATGGGTCAGAGGTAAGAGAGAATATGGCCTGGCGATAAGAAGAGCGGAAAGCCTATTCTAGAGTTCCCGCTTAGGTTCTTTTGGGGGAAATATCCTACTGGGATGACATACTACCCAAAAGAAGTAAGGATGAGCTGGAACCGCTAGATGCATGCCATGAGAGATAGGAAGGGAGAACACCCACACCATAGCGGATAAGAATGCCATGGTGAACAAACAAACAAAATAACCTTCTTTGTAACCAGCGGGGGTCGGCAAGGACACCTAGACCAGACAAAGGTGGTTGAAGGCTAAAATGGTAAAATCTAGTGACTGCAGGTAGTATATAAAGGACCATTGCCATGCGCAATAAATGGGGCACCATCATGGCAATAGTAATCTCTAAGAGAGAATCACAACATCAATAGATAGGGAAGCACTGAGAAAAGAAAAGAGAAGGGAAAAAGAATTAGAAATAACAAAAAAATAGAGAGCATAGAACGGCAGGCATGCACCGATAGGCTAATCCCTTCTCTCCCTCTATAAGCCTACTCTCTGTTAGAGACAAAAGGATTCTTTGGAGAACAAGCCATTCAGAACTGTTCCCTCAGAGTGGGTAATTTCCATGGCGGGATCATCCTGTGAAGTTACCCACGTTGAGGAAGTGGTTTACTCCTTGGCCTTAGTCCCGTGATAGGACTGGACGCAGCAAACTAATTGTCTCCTTTTATCAATTGTTGCTATCGTCTTTTCTCTTGTCCCTACTATTGCATTCATAACGTGCTCTTTTCCCTTGCTTTAACTAAAGATTTCTTACTTATTTACACTCAACTATAATGTATTCCGTTATCATTGTTGTATTGCCTTTATCTGCCATGGCTTCTCTGTAGCAACTCTGCCTACCAAGGGCATGTAATTGGGCCAGACCCGACTCTCTAATCCAGAACACTTGGGCCACAATTTGGCAGGAGATAGTCCAGCCCAAAAATCACAAAAGGCCCACCACATTGATCTACACCTTTGTTCCATTTTTTCTCTCTAATTTTATTTCCGGTTTAGAGAAAAAACATTTTGGTGAGGCCGGTAGAAAAGAAAGTCAAAAAACACTTAAGCCCTACCAATTTAAAATCACCCCAATTAAACACAAAAATAAATAAATAAATTTCTCTCACTTTTCCCCCATTTTCCATCCCCTAAAATCACCCCGATGTAAAAGTCCTACCTTTCGTCACAAAATCCATATCACTTTGTTCCTGGTTAAAAAGTAGTGTTAAGAAAACTTTATAGCAAATTAAAAGGTAATATAAAAAGAAGAAAGAACTGTACTAGCTGGTCAAAAGTTAATACCATTCAAAATAACACAGAAGCATAACTAGAACCATAGTGATAGCATTATGAAACCACTATTTCCTTTGGTCAAAAAGCAAGTTAAAAATAACTTAAAACTGGTGAAAGTGATAGTGTGAAACGATGATTGAGATCAGTTAGGTATACAACTACTCTTAACGATTTAGATTGAGAGTTGTAAGAAGCAACTTTTAATCTCAATCATTGAATAAAATAAGTGAAAACAAGTTTTAAAAGTAAGAATAATAAAATATTTATGAGAGAGAGAGAAACAGTCAAATTTTCACATGCCAAAGTGAGTAAAACAAAATTCCTTGCAAATTTCGAATGTGACTGCAACTGAAGTGAATGAAACATCAAACACAGTATTTACTATTTACCAAAGTAAAAGATGCAATGAATGAAGGTTTTTTGGAAATTTCTTACATACGAGTGACAAAGTCCAAACGTTGTGCACACTCTGCTAGGAGAAAAGAAGGATTGGAAATTTCCACCCTTCTTTTATAATTTTTTTTTACTAAATATATTGTAAAACAACAAAATATAAAAATTAAAATAAAAGCAAAAAGTCGGGTTTTTTTTTTTTTTTTTTGGTCGCTAAAATACTGTTAAAAAAAAGTTATTTTCCGCATTTCTTCTATAGCTACTTGATGGGTCTTTGATTGATAATTGATCAATCGAGCACTCGATTATGTGAACTGAAATATTAGGTTCATGGCATTGATTGGATTCTTGATTAAATGTAAACGCTTGTCAATCGGTTGAATATAAAAAATTTAAAACTAAAAGCTAAATATAAAAATAAAAATAAAAAACTCATAAGTACGCGAATCCCAGTATTATAACAAAAAAAAAAAAGGCGTGGATTTTTTTTTTTTTTAATTAACATTATGTTTAAAGGAAGAAAAAGAAGAGAAAAAAAGGGGGAAGGATAAGAATAAAAAAAAGGGACAAAAATAATGTATCATATACGTGTTTTGATGTTAAATTAAAAAAAGAATAAAAAAGAAAAAGATGATAAATAAACTTAAAAACTTGTTTTCTTTTATATTTTTATAATTATAAATTATTAATTCTTAGATATAAAAGTAACTTTTACAAAATATTCAAAGCCATTTTACTTTCTACGAGGGTATAAGATTAATGTGGAGGGACGAGCATCCAAAACAACTAATGAGATAGGTTAAGGCATTTATGAGGAAGTAAACCTCGGGAAATATTGGCCGGATGTTCTCGAAGAGTACACACCTAACTCATGGAGAGGTTGAGCAACCATAATTGGCAAGTGCACCGAGGACACTTACCTAACCTCGGAAAGCCGAGAATCAGAGTTAAGGGAAGCACGACGCTACCCAAGGGTGGAAAAGGGCCAGGTAACTTGGCATTGAACAAGAAAGAGAAGAAAAAGGAAGAACAAAGCAACCCTTCCCTTTGCATTAAATGCATTGCAACCACTTAGCTAGCCGCATTAATGGGGAAGTGACCATGAACAGTGCCCATAGAACTCACGCCTAAGTATGAAGCCTTCTAGTAAGGCCCTGATGGGACAAGTATCAGGAAAGTTTGATCCTAACCCTCTAAGTGTAAAGTCTCGATGCATTTTAGCTAACTATATAAAGCCAAGAATCACCTGGAACTGGGAGAGGCTAGTTTAGGGTAAGAGAAAAACAGGAGAGAAAGAGAGAGATTATCCAATTATAACCTCTTCCTCAGACCAAACCCGAGGATGAACACTTAGCCATTTCGACGCTTTTTCTCATTTAATACACTTACTCATACTTGGAACTGATCTGATTATCATTAGCTATCATATAATTGGGTATTCAAAGGTTGACCTTGCATCTTACCTCTAAAAAATGAATTGTGTGAGCAAATAGTAATACGTTAACAACCACTTGATTCGTTAGCTATCTATTTTTTGCCCGCCACAATTAATTTTATATAAAAATTTTTTTTTAGACATGACAGAATTGGACTCAAATCTGTTTATCCGCTCAAAGCCAAAAAAAAAAAAAATGGATATCAGTCAAAAAAATTAACCTTTTTAAAAATGAGTTAGATATGAGTCGACATGGTTTTTTTTTGGTTTGGGGGGGGGGGGGGGTAGTGACCCATTTTTTTGTGAAGGATTAAAATTATAATTCTATTTTGACCTATTTTTTCATTGTTTTTCCATTGAAGAGGTTATTCTTTGATTTTTCACTTCCTTACCAAATCTCTGTGTTAGATTATTTATTGCTTTGATTGATTTTATTTTTGAAAAACTGTGATGGAATTATATATCTGGGTAGATTGTTTTACAACTGGTGTGATAGACCTTCAAATTCAATTATTCTGTAGTATTAATCCCATTGGGGCCTGAACATAAATTTTTAGTCTTCCTAATTTCTATACCAGCCGTTTGATATATAATTTTATATGACAATTTGTTTTCTGGGATGTTGGAGTACTCTTCAAGTCTCTAGAGTGAAGTCTATCCTAGAAAATTACCACACAAGCAGGTTAGAACAAGTTATGAGACTTCTTAACAAGACAAACTTCTTGTCTGTCATTTATTGCTTCTGTTTAAACTTAGTTGTGCCATAGACACCATTAGATCTTCTTAATCCATTAAAGGCCATGAATACATAATATCCAATGGAGAGTACTTTCAGATTGGGATTCTTCAGCCCTGTAAATTCTACCAATGGGTAACTTGGAATATCGTATAATAACGTTTTTGTATTCAATGTCATATAGGTAACTAACAGACAGAAACCTCACATGGGTTCTTACTATATCCGACGATGTTTGCGTTTGGAGAGAAGAGGGTAGAGAGAGAAGGTTTGGGAATGGGAATTGGGGAGAGAAAGGAAAGGAAAGGAAAGGATTTTGGAGAGTGGAAGGGTACTCCACTCTATGTGTGTGTGTTTGGAGAGTGGAAGGGTACTCCACTGTGTAAATGTTTTATTTTATTTTTTTAACAAATTTGATATTATTAGATGGAATTGAGAGATTAAATTGGACTAAATAGATCAAATTAGACCAAAATGGATTGATGTGAACTAATTTTTTTCTTTAATTTTAATTTTAATTTTAAATTACTGGTTTAATGAGCCATCTCTCCTTGTGGATTTTCTTTTTTAGGTACACTATTTTTTGGGGAATATTTTTTTTTATTATTATTTCTTAGTTATTATGCACATGATAATTACCGTTGAAGGAAACTAATGCATTTATTATAATGACACTAAATATTTTTGGTAGTTGTAGGGGTATTGGGCCAGGAGCTCACTATTTATGTAGATATTGGGCCTGAGACCCAACCCGAGGGCGAGGGATCATCCAAAGAGGAGTAAAGTTTTCCAAAACAGTCCGTGTTAGTAAATGAAGAAGTTAGTTTTGGTCATAATGGCCCAGAAGGGTGGGCCGAGGATGGACGCCTCCTCGGCTAATCAAGGCCGAAGTCAGAAGAGCTGGTCTGCAGTTTAAGGGAACGTTCCAGGAAATTCTGTTGGTATGGATAGACATTGCAGAAACATAGGACAGGGGGAAGTCCTTAAATATCTAAGGAAAAAGTTGTTACCACTGCATTAAATGCACTGCAGCTAACTCTGGCTGCATTAATATGGATGTAATACCTGAATAGTGGTTACCAACCTTATGGCTATTACACAAGACTTATGGAAGGTGCTGATGGGACAAGTATCAACACCAGCCATCTGGCATACACGTGGAAGACGAAGATGAAAGGAGAAGAGAGTATAAAAGAAAGAGGAGGCAATGGGAAAAAGGGATCAGAAAATCAAGAGAGAAATATTGTAGCAATCAGGAATCAAACTTGTAATCAAACCTAAGAACAATATATAAGAACTGATCTCCTTAGACCTTGCCGAGGACGACTTTTTGTAGTTAAAACTTGTCTATCTTCTTATCATTGTCATTTGGATCGACTTTATTTGTTGTCCAATTCATTTTAGCCCAATTTTCCAACCCACTCTCTACAAATTCATTATTTTGGGCTTTTTGGGCCTAAGTCCGTCCGTCCGTCCATCCATCCTTTAGGCTAGGGATTCAAATCTGGTCCTTATAATTGGCGCCGTCTATGGGAATTATTGGTGTTGTAGTTAGTTTAATGTTCAACAATGGTAGGTTTGGGTCCAAACCAGGCAGAATCTATGGGGTCTCATCGCCAAGATCACTTCTGTGATCTTGAACGGAAAAGGGACCGGGAGGGGAGTGTACATACTACTCATACTAGTAGGAGCCATTCTCGGGGTGGTAGCCACCTATCCCATGAGAAAAACACCAAGGCCATGCAGCTAGAGATTAATCGCTTAAAGAGAAGCTTGTGCCGTGAATGGAGAAAGCAAGCTCCTTCCACCTTTGACTTCTCTTCCAATGGTCAAAAGGATGGTAGCTATAAGCGCAGATCAAGGACTCCTCCTAGTAAGTCTTTCTCGTATGATGAAGACTACCATCATGAGCGCAAAAACAGAGATTCGTCTTCGAGAGGCCTAGGAAATGATGCTATGAGCAGGGCACTCAACCAAATCTCTAGATCACCTTTCACGCGCAAGATTAAGGGAGGGATGCTTCCTCAACAGTTCACCCAGCCCACATTCACCGTGTACAATGGCCGAACAGATCCAGTGGAGCACGTGAGCCACTTCAACTAGAGGATGACTGTGCACTCCAAAAATGAGGTCCTGGTGTGCAAAGTCTTCCCCTCCAGTTTGGGGCCTGTGTCGATGAGGTGGTTCATTGGCCTAGCTGCAAGTTCCATTAATTCCTTCTGAAAGCTCACCCGAGCCTTTGGGTCCCGCTTCATTACATGCAATAGGGTCCCTCAGCCTTTAGATTCCCTGTTGTTTATGTCCATGCAAGAAGGGGAAACCTTGAAAACGTACTCGAACAGATACTGGGAGATGTTCAATGAGATAGACAGTGACTTTGACGATGTGGCTGTCAAGACTTTCAAGGCCGACCTACCTACGGAGCATGGGTTGAGGAAGTCTTTGATCGGGAAGTCTGTTACCAGTGTACGCCAACTCATGGATCAGATTGATAAGTATAAAAAGGTCGAGGAGGACCAACGGTGAGACAAGAGAAAGCGTAAGGTTATCCCTTAGGAGAGGAAGGACTTTAGGTCAGACCACTACAACAATAACAGACCTTGGAGGGATTTTGCTGGGCAATCTGGGCCTACAACTCTTTAAATGGTTTACACTGTGTTTTGAGAATCGGTGCATCAAGTTTTGGAGCAGATCAAGAACGAGCCATACTTCAAATGGCTGAACAAGATGAGTGGAGACCCTTTGAGATGCAATCAGAGCCTTCATTGCCAATACCACCCAGAGCGGGGCATACCACTGAGGACTGTAGAACTCAGTGGAATCATCTGGAGCAACTAGTTAAGGAGGGAAGGTTACAACATCTTTTGTACTATCCCAACGAGCAAAGAGACTAATCAAGGTCAGGAGCTCAGGGGAATGCTTCTTCATGGCCCCTGTTAGGTACAATCAATGTTATCTTTGCTGCACCTGGGAGAACTGACTCTCGACCTTCCAGTGTAATGTTTGTAGCTCGGATAGTAGCCGAGGACACTAAGTCTAAGCCGAAGAGAGCTAGAGTTGAGATCCAACTAGCGCTGAGTTTCTCGGACGAAGACAAGATAGGAACCATCCAACCACACAATGATGCTTTAATGGTCACCCTCAGAATAGAAGGGTACGATGTGAAGAGGGTAATGGTTGACCAGGGCAGTGCTGTAGAGATTATGTATCCTAATTTGTTCAGGAGGCCGAATTTAAAGCCCGAGGACCTAACAGCCTATGATTCACCTTTGGTAAGTTTTGATGGGAAGGTTGTCATTCCAAAAGGTCAGATTAAATTGCCCATGCAGGCAAGTTCAGAAGTGGTTGAAGTGGACTTCATTGTGGTGGATGTGTACTCTCCCTACACGGCCATTGTGGCAAGGCCCTAGCTTCATGCCCTATGGGCCGTTTCGTTAACCCTACATTTGAAAGTGAAGTATCCATCAGGGGACAGGATTGAGGAGCTGGTAGGGAGTCAATCCATGGCTAGGTAATGCCTCGTGGCTGCAATTATGCATCAACCTTCGACGGAGTCCTTGGCCTCTACTGAAAAAGGCTTATAGCAGCCAAAGTCTTCGGTGTCACCTATAGATGGTCCAGCTGAGGAGGCGAAATGTGAAGATTTAGAGAAATTTACTATAAGTGATGAGTTGGAGAAGTTTTTTCAGGTTGGGGCTCAACTACTGCCTCGGGAAAAGGAAGAATTGGTGGAGTTTCTCAAATGGAACATTGATGTGTTCTCTTGGAATGCTTACGAAGCTCCAGGGGTGGATTCGAGCTTCATTTGCCATCATTTGAACGTTAATCCATCTGTTACCCCCAAGAAACAACCAACTCGGTGCTCATCTCAGGATTATTCTATTGCCGTCAAAGATGAAGTGATGAAGCTTAAGTAGGCCGGGGCTATAAAAAAGGTAATCTACCTTGAATGGCTAGCTAATACAGTGGTGGTAAAGAAGAAGAGTAGGAAGAGGCGTGTATGTGTAGATTTTACGGATTTGAATAAAGCCTACCCAAAAATCCCCTTCCCTATGCCTCGGATTGATCAACTAGTGGACCTAATTGTGTGCCATTCTCGGATGAGCTTTTTGGATACCTTTCAAGGGTACCGTCAGATACCTTTAGCCTTGGACGATCAAGAGAGGACAACTTTTGTCACCCCTATTTGGAATTACCATTACAAGGTGATTCCCTTTGGTTTAAAGAATACAGGGGCTACCTACTAGAGGATGATAACCAGGATATTTGAGCCACAGTTAGGGAAAAATGTTGAGGTCTATATAGATGACATGATGGTCAAAAGCAAGTTGGAATCTGAGCATGTCAATGACCTCGAGAATATCTTCGAGATCTTGAGGAGACACAAGCTGCGACTTAATGCTTCCAAATGTTCATTTGGTGTCGGATCAGGGAAGTTCTTGGGCTACATGGTCACACACTGCGGAATTGAAGTCAACCCTGACCAAATTAAGGCAATCAACAACTTGCACCACCTCGGAATCCCAAAGAGGTCTAAAGGCTAAGTGGGATTAAACCGATTCATCTCTCGGTTAGTAAACAGGTGTAGGCCTTTCTTTCAGTTGTTGAAAAAATGGAAGGGATTTGAATGGATCGAGGAGTGTGTCCTGGCTTTCCAGCAGTTGAAAGAGTACCCTTTTTGGCCACCCATTATGTCCAGGCTTGAGGTGGACGAGGTTTTGTTTGCTTACATTGCAGTGGCCTCCTACGCAGTAAGCTTGGTGCTGATACAGGTTTATAGTGGTGTGCAGAGGCTAGTTTATTATGTGAGTAAGTCACTACATGAAGCTGAGGTCTGATACTTACACTTGAGAAGGCCATTCTGGTAGTGGTGCATGGTACACGTAAGCTCCCTATTATTTCCAATCACACACAGTTGTTGTCTTGACCTAGCTCCCGCTCAGATCTCTACTTCGAAGCGCTGACTACACAAGGAGAATTGCAAAATGAGGTATGATCCTAGGGGATTTTGATATCAAATATATGCCTCGCATCTCTGTCAAGGGTCAAGTCCTCGCCGACTTGGTAGCTGAGTTTGCCGAGACCTCATTAGAAGATAAATTAGAAAAGCAAAACATGGATAGAAAATCGGTTGGTGTAATCTCCTTGCAAGAGCCTTTATCCTGGAAGGTCTATGTTAATGGTGTGGCTAATCATAGAGGATCTAGAGTGGGGCTAGTTCTAGTATCCCCAGAGAAAATCACAATTGAGAAATCCTTGAGATTAGGATTCTCGACTACAAATAATGAGGCCGAGTACGAAACTCTGTTGGTAGGGATGGCCATGGTTTGGAAAATGGGTGGAAAAGTAGTGGAGATATTCTTTGATTCAAGGCTGGTTATAGGCCAAGTCCAGGGAGAGTTGAAAGCAAGAGATCCCAGAATGCAGGAATTTTTGAGCCACGTTAGACGCTTACATTCTGAATTTGAGTCTTTCCATTTATCACAAGTCCCTAGAAGTAGAAATGCACATGCAAACTCTCTTGCCATGCTGGCAACATCCTCGACACAAAGTTTATCTCGGGTGATTCTTGTGGAGTACTTGTGTAAACCCTCCGAGGTGGAAAGAAATGTGGTTCAAGTTCACCAAATAAGGGTAGGGCCTAGTTGGATGGACCCTATTGTGCTTTTCCTTAAGGAAGATGTCCTGCCTAAGAGTAAGTCCGAGGCCGACAAGATACGGAGAAAAGCTTCTCGGTTTTGGCTGTCTGAGGACAAAAAGTTGTATAAGAGATCATTTTCCGGCCCATACCTGCTATGCATACACCCTGAAGCAGTTGAGCTACTCCTGGAAGAATTACATGAAAGCATTTGTGTAAGCCACACGGGGGGTAGATCTTTGTCTCATAAGGCCCTCACATAAGGTTATTGGTGTTAGGAAATTTAGACCCTGGTTGATAGAATGAACAAGTTTTAAACCCAAGTTGTTAATTAGATTTATTATGAATAAAACTTGTAAAAACAAACAAACATCAATATCATGTCAAAATCATGCAACGGAAAAATAAATAAGACAAGATATGATGACCCAAGAAAACCAATGAAACAAACTAGTTTCACAGTAAAAAACCTGGGGGGAAATCTTCCCGAAAAGAAATCCACTATAGTAAAGAGAAGTTTCAGATCTAGTATAAAACATTTGTCCCTAGACTCTACAATCCCCGTAAATGAACTCACAGCAGAAACCTTCTACCGCTTCAAAACCTCTGAACTCTTCAATATATGAACGCCATCCCTTGATGCACGAATCCCAATACGTGACTCACTCACCAACTTGAGGAAGAAGAATGTTGGCTGCATAGTTCTTCACTTTATCAACAATGAAGATCAAGAAGCACTTGGTTACAAAACCCTAAGACGTAAAGACGCAGTAGCTTCTTTCAAAGAGAATAAGTCATCAATCACTTTTTGCATATGTTCTCCCTTGTATTCTCTTATGTGACAGCCTCTAAAATAAGCCTTATATAGGTCTAAGGTTGTCAGAAAAGAAACCCTACTCATACATGTCATCATGGGCCGAAAATCAGATCTGAAAATCTGAATTCTCGCAACCTCGATCGATCGGGAGGTGTCGAGGAGGTGTTGAGCTTTAAACTTCGACAGATATAACTATTGAGAAGCTATCGAGGAGCTGTCGAGGAGACAGGAGCTTTCTCAATTGATCCACTAGCTATCGAGAGGTGTTGAGATTGCGATAACAATAAACTGAAGAGCTCAACAGATAACCTAGCTGTCGAGAGGTGTCGAGCAGCTATCGAACTTTAAAAAATCAGCACTTCTTCACTTGTTTCTTGGATAGATTTGCATGGCTTCAATACTAGACTTGAATTATTGTTCCTTGAAGTATTAAATACATCTTAGATCTACCCAATTATAAGTAAAGTGTGTTTTGTCAAAGGATTAGCCAATTACACAAAATAGTGACATATGTTTCTAACAAGTGAATCACATATGTCCTAACAATCTCCCCCTTTGGCAATCTGTGACAAAACCACAACAAAGAAATGGGCATATGAGAGAATCATAAATCACTCAACTTATATTCATTTGTTGAATATAATAAAATATATCCTAACATAAACTCTTGAAAGAATTTGCAAGAAGAGAGTTTATGGCAAGTAGACAGTTTATGGCAAGTAGACATTGACAACCTGTATTTCTGAAACACTTTAAACAAAACTCATCAAAGCATCTTTATGTGAAACAGAAATAATAGATTGCATACAAGCATAAGAAACATGTGTATAAAGAAAGAAAAGAAACAACACATGTAAGGGTAGGTGAAAGAAACATACATCCACATATAAAGAGAATAAGCACAATGTATGTAAACATGGTCACAAGACCGATGTACAAGAAGAAGGAAGTAAGCACTCCTTCTAACAAGATGAAACACAACTTCCCCTTACAAGGGCATGTATTTCTCCCCCAACATGTAGAATCTTGTAAAAAGAAACCACAATTTCTCCCCCTTTTTGTCATGATTGACAAAGGGTATAAGAAGTTAGAAAACTTCACCCGAGAAACATAAAGATGATCAAGGATGATCAAGGGGACACAAGAAATCCATATAAATGCATGAATGGAATGAAACAAGATGCTATGGATGACAAGATGCTATGGATGACAAGATAATAGAAGGATGCAAAACATGTGAAAAACAAATCTCTCAACAAGAAAAATGTTATGCACATAGTTCCCAAAACACACACACACACTAAACAAGTCTAACCAATTTTATATTTCAAAAACAAGTGAAGACAGTTTAGTGAGCATATATTAACACATGTAAAACCTTGTGATGACCAAATCACATTGTACCTGCACATGTATCAAGAGTAGCAAAGAATATTGCGTGTTGTGTGTGAAAAACATCGCAAGATTGTATAAGTGTATACATGTTATGACGATTTGAGATATAAGAAAATCACTTTAACTCACACACAATTATAACTGCTTGATGGGGACTATCACCCTTGAGGTACATCCTATAACTCCCACATCTCCTAGAATACACGCTTGCAATCATATTTAAAGCATTTTTTATCCTTTTTTTTTTTTTTTGCTTTTTAAATTCTTTGCATATTTTTCTTTTAAGCTAATCATGCATGGGCATATAAGAGATAAAAAAGAAATACCCAATGATGGTAAGCATTTGACATTCCAATTTTGCTATGTCCAAACACACAAATGTCATTGACACTTCACTTTTGCTATGCTGAAACATACACGTGTCATATTATAATTAAAGGGCAACAATGGTGAGATGGTTATTTATATCTTTCTCTTAGGATTTTCTAGTCCTTCCTGTCAAAAAGAGTGATACGAGTATTAAGTACAAGAGATCACTTAATCTTACTCATCACAAACAAAAGCCACAAAACTCACTTGCTTAGTTGTGCATAGAAATGCTCATCTAAACTACAGAGATACAAAATTTAGAAAACTTTGTTTCAATGGCCATCCAAGGTACACAAGTACCAATGTACACAAACACACACTGTTTTTGTATTTTTTTTATTTTTCCTTTTTATTTTTATTTTGAAAATAAAACAAAATAAAAACTAAACAACCAAACAAAAACAGACAAACAACATGAAATCAGAAAGAAAGATGCATATGCATGAAGGCATGATAGAAAGATGCAAATGCATGAAAGCATGATTCCAAAAACAGATAAGAAATCAAGCAAAGAGAGTCCTACTTTAGATAGAAAGAATTAAAGTAAAGGACAAACAGAAAAGACAATTAAGTTTTAGGCTCCTTTCTCACTCACACAGCACGAGTCTTTGGCCGTGAAGATGAAAAGGCACATGTCCTAGTATGTCTACTAAAGGACATAGAAGAATTAGAATTCTCCTGAAATTGAGTTAAAAAGCTCAAGACTTTTAATAACTCTCCAAACAAAGGTGTATGTCCTTGAGAGAAAACCTATGACCGTTTGGACAATTGCTTATGAGGATACAACTTAAAGCAATTAGGACGAATGTGTCCAGAAACATCACAATGGTGACAAACATGAGGTCTAATAAAGGATTTAGAATTAGCCAAAACAGTTTTGGATTTCATACCTTTATTACCTTTCTCAGATTGAGGCACAAAGATAGTCCTTAATCCAGAAGCCGGGGAAGAGGAGGGGCCGGAAGAGACAACATATCCTAAGCCAGTCTTATCAGAACTAGGCTTTTGAGCACTCAAGACCTCATCAAGCTTTGAACTAGACATCCTCTCTATTTGAGTTCTAACTTGACCAAGCTCAACCTCAAGATTCTTGACCTTCTCTTCTAATGAGGTGTTCTCCATAACAAGAGTCTCAACTAACCTTGTAGTCTCATCTAGTTTAACTAACAGATCAGCTTTTTTAGTTTTTGCCTCATTAAGCTCTTTTCTACAAAGATGGGAAGTCTTTTCAGATTTTATAAATTCAGTGCACAGCTTATCATAGGCTTCCTGAAGGGTCATCTTCTTGGGTACTTCATCATTAGAAGAATCCTCACTGTCACTAGCACTCTCCACAATCACCTTATCGGTTGTAGCAGCAAAGGCCGTAACGTGACTACATTCATCCACATACTCATCAGAAGAGTCATTCTCAGTATCACTCCAAGTAGCAACCAACCCTTTATCTTTTGACTCCTTGGTCTTTTCTTTCATAAGGTAGTTTGGGCACTCTATCCTCATATGACCAAAACCTTTGCACTCATGGCATTAGATGACGGGTTTTTCATTCTTGTCCTTCCTTGAGGATTTAGATTTCCTAGGAGGTTTGCCCTTAGTCTTCTTCCTAAATTGAAGAAGCTTGATAATCTCATTAGTTATAAAGGTTAGATCCTCATCCTCATCTTCATCTTCATCTTCACTTTCATCTTCATTTTCAGAGTCCTCAATCTCTTCCTCTATATCCTTAAGAGCCAAGTTTTTACTCTTTCCACCTTTTCCAATTAAGCCTAATCCCATCTCATAGGTTTGAAGGTTCCCTACAAGCTCAGCCAAAGGAAGTTGATCAATGTCCTTGACTTCTTCAATGGCAGTGATCTTGGCATGGAATCTTTCAGGTAAGGACCTAAGGATTTTCCTAACAATTTTGGATTCCACAATAGATTCTCCAAGATTAAAGGTAGAATTCACAATATCCATGAATTTAGCATAGAACTCATTAAAGGTCTCACCCTCCTCCATCCTTATTTCTTCAGAACTACTAGTAAGTCTTTGAAGCTTCACAGTCTTTACTGCCTTGGTACCTTCATAGGTGGTCTCAAGAATGGTCCATGCTTTCTTGGCAACTTCTATGGATGATACTTTCTTGAATTCTTCATTGATCACCCCACATAACAAAGCATTTAAGGCCTTACTGTTGAAATTTGCCGCTATGATTGTTGCATTATCCCAATCCACCGACGCTTCCTTTGGCTTAATCCAGCCAACTTCAACAGTTTGCCATACCTGTTCACTTAGAACCTGCAAAAAAAACTTTCATACGAACTTTCCAGTATGTATAATTAGTTCCATCAAATAAAGGAGGAATCAAAAGAGATTGTTCACGATCCATAACAATGGGGGTCAAGGATCACACTCAGGAAGTTAATCCAATCAGAGTAAACCCACTCTCATACCACTTGTTGGGAAATTTAGACCCAAGTTGTTAATTAGATTTATTATGAATAAAACTTGTAAAAACAAACAAACAAACATCATATCATGTCAAAATCATGCAGTGGAAAAATAAATAAAACAAGATATGATGACTCAGGAAAACCAATGAAACAAACTAGTTTCATAGTAAAAAGCCTGAGGGGAAACCTTCTCGAAAAGCAATCCACTATAGTAAAGAGAAGTTTCAGATTTAGTACAAAACTTTTGTCCCCAAACTCTACAATCCTCGTAAATGAACTCACAGTAGAAACCTTCTACCGCCTCAGAACCTCTGAACTCTTCAATATATGAACGCCACCCTTTGATGCACGAATCCCAGTACGTGACTAACTCCTTTGCACGAATCCCAGTACGTGACTCACTCACCAACTTGAGGAAAAAGAATGTTGGTTGCAAAGTTCTTCACTTCATCAACAATGAAGATCAAGAAGCACTTGGTTACAAAACCCTAAGACGCAAAGACGCAGTAGCTTCTTTCAGAGAGAATAAGACATCGGTCACCTTTTGCATATGTTCTTCCTTGTATTCTCTTATGTGACGGCCTCTAAAATAAGCCTTATGTAGGTCTAGGGTTGTGAGAAAAGAAACCCTACACATACATGTCATCATGGGCCAAAAATCAGATCTAAAAATATGAATTCCCATAACCTCGATCGATCGGGAGGTGTCGAGCTTTAAACTTCAACAGATACAGCTATTGAGAAGCTATCGGGGAGCTGTCGAGGAGACAGGAGCTTTCTTGATCGATCCACCAACTATCGAGAGGTGTTGAGATTGCGATAACAATCAACTGAAGAGCTCAACAAATAACCTAGCTGTTGAGAGGTGTCGAGCAGCTATCAAGCTTTAAAAAATCAGCAATTCTTCACTTGTTTCTTGGACAGATTTGCATGGCTTCAATACTAGACTTGAACTCTTGTTCCTTGAAGTATTAAATACATCTTATATTTACCCAATTACAAGTAAAGTGCGTTTTGTCAAAGAATTAGCCAATTACACAAAATAGTGACATATGTTCCTAACAAGTGAATCACATATGTCCTAGCAATTGATGGCCAAATATGCAGAAAGAAGCACAAGAATATGTAAAGAAGTGCGACCAATGCCAAAGATTCACACCAAACATTCATCAACTTGGTGGAGTCCTCAATCCACTATCAAGCCCCTGGCCTTTCTCTTAATGGGGCTTAGACATTGTAGGTCCTTTCCCTAAGGCAGTAGGGAATAAGAGATATTTATTGGTTGGCACGAATTATTTCACCAAATGGGTTGAAACTGAACCACTAGCAAATATTAGGGACGTGAATGCAAAATGATTCATTTGGAAAAATATTGTCACCCGGTTTGGAATCCTTCATACACTTATCTCGGACAATGAACTTCAGTTTGATAGTAAAGTCTTTCGGAGATATTGCTGTGGCCTAGGCATAACAAATAGATTTTCCACCCTGACATATCCATAGGAGAACGGACAGGTCGAGACTGTCAATAAGGTCATAGTGAGTGGACTCAAGAAGAGACTGGATGATGTGAAGGGGGAATGGGTAGAAGAGCTGTCACATGTCCTTTGGACTTACCGAACTACTCCTCGTAGGTCCACTAGGGAGACCCCATTTTCAATGATTTAGAGACTGGATTCCCCACATTGAGAATGAGTTCCTTCACTCCAAGCAACAATGATGGGCTATTAGAGAAGAGTTTAGACTTAATTGAAGAACAAAGAGAAAATGCCATGGTTCGATTAGCCTACTATCAACACAAGCTCAAGTAGGAGTATGATGCCAACATAAAGCTAAGGCCACTAACAGTTGGAGACTTGGTCTTAAGAAAGGTTTTAGGAACTGCGAAGAACCCAGCATAGGGAAAATTGGGACCTAACTGGGAAGGGCCATATCGTATCACATCGGTGGCAGGAATAGTTGCATATTATCTTGAGAATTGAGAGGAAAAGGCTGTACCACGTCCTTGGAATGTAAATAACCTAAAAATGTATTATTAATGCAGGCTTACTGCACCATATTTGGGTTTGTTATATTGCGTGTCATGCATTTTTACTATCTATCTAAGTATCAAATAGAACATCGATCATGTCTGGCTCCTCGGACCACATACCTTGGGTAAATTGATATCTTTTAATCACTGTTCTAAGTATTAAATAGAACCTCAACCATGCTTGGCTCATCGGACCACATATTTTGGGTAAATTAATACTCCTTGACATCTATTTAAGTATCAAACAGAACTTTGGTCATGCTTGGTTCCTTGGACCATATACCTTGGGTAAATTGACATCTTTTAATCACTGTTCTAAGTATTAAATAGAACCTCAGCCATGCCTGGCTCCTTGGACCACATGCTTTGGGTAAATTAATACTCCTTGACATCTATTTAAGTATCAAACAGAATCTTGGTCATGCCTGGCTCCTCAGACCACATACCTTGGGTAAATTGATATATTTTAATCATTGTTCTAAGTATTAAACAGAATCTCAGCCATGCTTGACTCCTCGAACCACATGTTTTTGGTAAATTAATACTCCTTGACATCTATTTGTTGAGGGCCATTTGTGAGAATCTAGGTGGAAAGAAAGAAAGCCCAATAACAAAGGCAACAAAGAATTGACAAAGCAGATAGCAAAACCATTAGGCCCAAGCGGTAGGAATAATGGATCACAGGCCCAAGAAATAAACAAATGGGTCTTGAAGAGGCAAGTGAGCTCAAAGAAGCCCGGAAAGAGAGAAATAGCATCTCATGAGCAGTGTATGAGGTAGAAAAGCGAGAAAGGGCCGCCGTAGGCCCAAAGTAATGCAAACCAAGAAAGTAAGGGATTTATGGCAGGCCCATAAACCCCAAGGATGAGAATAAGGTTATTGGACCAGAGAAGCCCAACGAGGTTAGTAAAAAGCCCATGGGAATGTAGAATTATCAAAAGGACCGAGGAACCCCAAAGAAGGCAAACGGGCCGAGGATGCCCAAAGGAAAGCCAAAAGGGACATGGGAACCAATAAATAAAAGCAAACCAGTGGCCATGCCAAGCCACTGAGAGAAGGAATAAATGGCTGGCCTAAAAGAGGCCCAGCAGGATTAAGTTATTACAGCAAGAATAACAGAACAACATTGCAAGAAATAAAGGAAACCAAGGAATGGGCCAAAGAAATGTAAGACCCCTCATCAAATAAAGCCCAGCTCCTGAGAGGAGCGGGAAAACAAAAAAACAGCCCACATAAGAGGTCAAAAAACACGGACAGCGAGCCTTCAGACCACGGCAGACGAATGGGCAGTAAGCAATTTTTGGACACATATGGAATGAAGTCACGCGCAAGGCCCAGTCACCACCAGCCTGTACCCAGCCAATACAGAGCATGGTGAGGTCGGGGGGTCAGAGGATCAAAGGGCATGGTTTGGTGGTGGGGAGAGGGGAAAAATCTATTTTGAAGGTTCCGGTTCAGGCTCTTTCGGAGAGGTGTCCTGTTGGGATGGCTTACTACCCAAAAGAGGCAAACTGAGTTGGAACCATTAGGTGCACGCCACGAGGGATAGGGAGAGAGAAATAACCCAGACCGTAGCAGGAAAAGGTGCCACGGCGGACTAGCAAACAAAATACTCTTCCTTGTCTGGCGATGGGAGGGCGACACACAAATGGAACAGTGATGGTCGGCCAGTACACCCAGACCAGACAAAGGGAGTTAAGGGTTAAAATAGTAAAATCGGGTCACGGCAGGCACTATAAAAGGAAGGCCTTGTCGTGAATAGAAAAAGGGGGAGGAACAACGGGAACTTTGACTAAGAAATAGAAAACTTAAAAGAGATAGTAAAGAAAACGAAGTGAGAAGAAAGAAAGAAAATAGTGAGAATTAGAAAGGTGGGCATGCACCGATAGATTGGTCCCTTCTCTCCCTTATGAAATCCGGCCCTCTATAAAAAAAACTCAAGAGAATCTACACAAAAAACCACTCAGACCCATTTCCCTCAGGGCAGTTAACCTCTACGGCAGGACTCTTTCCTGAGAGATTGACTGTTTTGAGGAAGAACGTTCTTCCCTTTGTGGTTTTGCTTCTGCGGATTGGATTTCCAGTCAATTTCCTCCAATATTCCGACTAACCCACGCTTATTAACATTTGATGTCCTTTGTTATGCCTTTTTCTCTTCCGTACAAAAGAAAACAAATAGTATTGTTGTTGTAATTGATTTTAAGGGCTATTTGGTCAATTCCCCATTAAAGCGGCTAGATATTTTCTGTTTACTTTATTATTATTATGTCTACCTGCCATGATTTGTCTGAAACAGTTTCGCCTGCCGTGAACACGTCCCTGGCAGACTTGGCCTAGTTTGTACACAAGCTGGACTAACTTAAGCTGAAGCTGGGCCAGTCCCGACTCTCTTATCCAAAAGACTTGGGCTTAGTGCAATAGGAGGCAACCCAACACCGCTAGCACAACCCACCCTCTCACACTATTTAAGTATCAAATAGAACTTTGGTCATGCCTGGCTCCTCGGACCACATACCTTAAGTAAATTGATACTTTTAATCACTGTTCCAAGTATCAAACAGAACCTTAGTTATGCCTGGCTCCTCGGATCACATGCTTCGGGTGAATTAATACTTTCTATCAAATTGCTGAGTGATAGGGCAAAACCTTAGTTATTGCGAACCTTTTGGACTACACGTTTAAGGTAAATTAGTATTCCTTATTGATTGCTTTAATGTCAGGTATAATCACTCCAAATAGCAATGGTTTTCACTGTAATACGAATCTCAACTAGATGAATATAAGCATCACTTAAAGCATTTACAAGCATACCCACGTCTGTTTGAAAACTGATCATCCTTTCGACCCTATAAACTTATTAATGAGTAAGACACAAAGTAATTTTAAACTTATATGTATGCTGCATTACTGTGTATGTTCTTAAAATTAGAATTATGCTTTGTCGAGATGGTGAACTTAGTAGACTTCACTTGTTTTACTACTAATTATGTAAGGTGGGATAACTTTTCCGTTACTTATGTGGATTGGTGAGAAAAGGGTTTCGCTTTATTATTACATTTGTTAAGTGTTAAACAATATGGAAATTATATCAACACTTGTATAAGGATCACAAAAGTAAGGAAAATATTCGTATTTTTCATTAATAACAGCCTTGAAGCAAGGCGGATTGAATACAAAAGGGGTAACTTGGTTACAAATTATGAAAACCAAAACATAAGTTGCCGCACAAAAAAGAAAAAAAAAAGGGACTATCTTAAATCTAATTCTTCTTTATTACAATTTTTCCATAAGGTGAGGCCTTGGATTGTTGGACTGTAGCTTCCGAGGATCCTTGGTCAATACATTTGGGGTCACCCTTAGTTGGAAATGGGAGAGTTGCAAGGACAATCTCCATCCTAGATGCCTCATTGTCTTTGGTGGGATCTTGGGGAACAGCCGGAGGCTTGATGGCATTAGGGGGCACTCCCTTGGTAACCTCGGTCTCTTTTTCGTTTACCCTCGGCTGCTCAGCCACCTTCGGAAGGTTGCCAGAGGAGGAAAAGGCCTTCTCGGAGCCACTCTTCTCTGGATCAACCACCTTTGGAGGAGTGTCTGCCTCAGAACTGCTGGAGGGAGAGGGGCGGATGGCTGGGGGATAATAAACACTTTCTGCCTTCCTATGTACAGAAGAAGCCTCAACCCCAGCTAGGTTGAGAGCCTCATTCCATACCTGGAGGCAATAAGTCCTATATACCCCTGGGACCTCGACCTTAAGGGCGTCCTCGGTCTTAGCCACCCCAACATCATACCTGTGTTGCTCTACCTCCTCCCGGACTTTTTTTGCCTCCTTCTTGGCTTTCTTTGCCTAGTCCTTGACTTTTTGGACCTCCTCCAATTTTTTTTTAAGAGTTGCGATTTGCTCCTTGGAGGCGGCCAATTGGTCCTCAGCATTGTGGAGTAGCACCCTTTGGCCTTTTACCTGTCTTTCGACATTGTCCAAGGCCACTGCAGCGCTCTTTCTCTCTCTCTCCTCCTCGATCAGCTTGGCCTTAAGATCTTGGACGCTTTTTTCATCCATGTGGAAGGCATCCATGGTTGCTATCCTCTTCCCCTCTTCCTCTTTCATTTTCCGATGGGAATAGTTCACTATCTCCTCGGCCCTAAAAGTGGCTTGGATGGCCTAGAAAGGAAAAGGATACAATTTTTTTTTTTTTTTTTTTTAAAAAGAAGAAGAAGAAGAAGAAGGGGGCTTAACTTAACTTAAAAACTTCTTACCATGGCCAAGTTCCTCTTCATTCCGAGGAAGACTTCATGCTACCTCATAGACTTAAGGTCAGCCATATCCTTGGGTAGAAGTAAGGATTGCTCCACTGCATCTGCCACGTACCCAACTGTGCCCTGCTGGAAATCTTGGATGGAGGCATCATTGAGAAGGGGAGCTCAATCCAGCTCCATGCGTGGGTCCCAGACAGGGGTTGCTGCTCGATGGTTAACCCTTTTTTCCCCCCTCAGCAGCAGTCCTCGTCTGAGGCTGCTTGGCCCCCCTTTGGGGCTCGATCTCTTGAGGAGGTTGTTTTTTCCTGACCTTCATCACTTCCTTCCCTTTCTCCTCCCTTTTCCTTTTGTGGTCGGCCGGATTAGTTTGGATTGGTTGGGCGGGTGGAGGAGTGGAGAGCCTGGTCTGAGGAGCCTTCCCTAGAGCATCTCTCCCCAACTGAGACTCCAACAACTCCTCGAGGGTGGACCTCTGTTTGCGTTGGATTCCCATATCACTGGAGGTATCAGAAGCTTCTTGGTAAGTGTTGGCTGGGGCTAAGGAAAAAGAGTCGAGGTTACCAGTAGAGGATTCTGGGGACAAGATTTGGTTGAACATGCCAAATTCATCCTCAAAATCAGACACTTCTACTACTTTTTCTTCTTCCTCCTCTATCAAGGCAGGATGAGAAGAAGTTCCCTCCTTGGCTGTATGCTGTGGTGGTTGGGTGACCTTAGGGATGCCCTCTGGAATCGAACCGGTGGCAAGTGTGCCCTCTGGGATTGAACCGCTAATAAGAAACCCTAGAGTGGCGACACTGATCCTTTGTAGAAGTGGATCCCTTGCCTTGATTACGCACTTCGGTGCTTGGAAGGCATTGGAAATTGGAATGTAATCCAAAATCAGGTGAGCAGTCCTTAGTTGTCCGTTTGTGTGAACGAACACTTCAACCTTTAGGATCTTGTCTAAGCTTGTCTGATTCATAGGGCTGAGGTTGGGGACGACAGCATTTTTGTTTGCAAAACCATTGGGAAAGACAGAAGCCATCATCAATAAAATAAAATAAAAAAATGCAAATTGCAAAAAATTTCAGGTACAAGTAAAAAAGAAAAGAAGAACACAAATGGTGTAGCTTTAAAAATAACTGTCCTAAGTCTAAGACCCTACCTAGCTACCCCTTTCTCGTCGAGTAGGGGAGGCCATCGTGCCATTCCCCTGACAAGATCAGGAAATCTTTTTTCAGGCCTTTGTTGGATTTAGGTAGGCACTTAATGAGTCTAACTTCAGGGTATCTAGATTTCAGGTAATACCCTTGCCCTTTTAAGTGATGGAGGTTGTCGACCTAATTAATATCATAATGGGTAAGTCCTAACCCCATCCTTTCATTGAGGGCATCTATAGAACCTAGGATCCTAAACATATTTGGAGCACACTGGGTAGGAGCTAACCTATGGGCCCTAAGATAACCCCTGGTTACGGTGCCCATGGGGATTCTCATCCTACCCTCTATGAAGGCAATCATCGGGATTACTACATCTCCCTCTTGCCTGTCTTCGTGCCACTATCCCTCCTTATAGTACCTAATACCTACCCCTGAAGAAATCCTATACCGAGCTCTAAAGCTTTCCATTCCTTCCTCAGAGTCTACCAAGCTTTTGAAACTACCCATTCCTAAGGGAGAACTGGACATACTAAGAAAATAATGGAAAGGAAGAAGAGCCGAGGAGGAAAGGACACTAAGAAAAGAAAAGTGTGGGAAAAATAAAGTGAAAAGGATTTATGAAAACTTATAGAAGAAAGAAGAGTATCCTCGGACAGGCTTTTTGGTATTTGTAAGAGCATGAGTAAGTTTAAAGGTTTGGCAGGTTCAGTGTATGTGCGCAAGAGCTAAGTGAATGCAAAAGTAAGGTAAGTGATTGATTTGAGTGATATTTATATCAAAGAGAGAGCTACAGAGTGGGAAAGTTCCCGCCCAAGTCCTAGCAGAATCCTCAACCGTTGGTGTAAGAGACCGCGCCCCCGGCTCGTTTTATAGGATGTTGGGCCAAACCCACGTGAATGGGTGGAGTTGTGTTATTATCTCTCAAAATGGAGGTTCGACTAGTTATATTTCCCCCTTTAAATTAAGGGTTTTACAATGGAGTCGCCACTTATTTAATTATTAGGATAAATAAGAAAACTAAAATTGAAAAATTCCTCATTTTATTAATTTTCAATTGAATTTACATTAATCATAGGAAAATTACATGGTTTTGGTCCTAAATACAATCTAAGATAAAGTACATAGCTTTGTTTCCTAGTTACAATCTAAAAATTGAAAATTACAAGGATAAACATTGGTCTATCAACCCTTGATCTAAGTTCGGAGGCTATGTTATAAGGTGGGAAGGTGTTAGGCACCCATCTTGCCGGGTGAAACTAGTTTTCTAGACTATGGTGGTCAACATTCATATCACATCATCCAATATATTATCAATCAATTTGCATGTTGAATTTAAAGTGTGTGCATGTGATAAACCCTAATTCAATTTATTAAGCATTCCATTTGGATTGAAAAATAAATTCTAGTGAATGTGCATGGATGGTGATATCCTAGATTCAACAATTTAAAAGAATTATTAAACAAACATGTTTTTCATGTTTTTGATGTGGATTTAAGATCGAAACTAGTATTATGTATGAACATGTGATGAACAACCAAAAACATGTGAAAAACATATAAGAACAATTAAGAACATTCAAACATATTCAAAGGAATTTAAATAATTATTATTATGCTTTAATCTTAAACTCTCATCATGGCAACACAAAAAACAATTAGGGAAAGGGATCCATATGGTGGAGGAGGAGACTCTTGAGGGAGGTCCTAAGGGTGGAGGAAACGACGAGTTAGGAGAGGAAGAGTGAGTCTCACTCAATACCTTGAGTCTCAAAAAAACCAAAATATGACAAGACTACTCAACTTCCTAGAACTCAAGAAAGGAGAAGAGATGTGGTTTTTTGTGTGCTTTGAAATGGAGGAGAGGGAGGTTTACATAGAAGTGGTTGAGGAAATATGAATGAAAGGCCATTTAATAAGGGTTGACAAAGAATTATCAACCTAGACCTCATTTTAGCCTTTGGGAAAATCTGGTGCATTAAATGTAGAGATTGGTGAGAGTAAGGAGTAAGCAAAATTCGGTTTTCCCGTAACTACTGTAATAGCCTATAGAGCCAACTTCAAAAAACCATATCTTACTTAATTTTGATCAGAATTGTCTAATTCTTGTAATCTAATTGAAGCCCCGAATGTCTAGTTTCTGAAAAAATTAACCTCATTCACAGATTCAAAATATCCTGCGAGATATCAACGAAGTGGTGAGCAAATGTCATTTGTTAGAAAACAATTTCAGCACAATTAGCATTAATAGGTCCCAAATTAGTTTCCAATTAACATTAATTAGATTCGGATTTACACTAATTAAAAGATAATTGTACAAATTACTCATTAAATGATTAATGTTTAACTATTTAGTTAATTAGATGTGTGTAACCCTACCATAAAATGTAGTCCTAACCAATCAAATTATGACACATCATTGATCTCAAATTGATTATACATATAACCAATTAAAATCAATTATTCATAATCACATATAGTTGGACTCAATTTCTATAGCGCATCTTAGCCATTAAAACTTGATTTGATGATAACTTTCAATCTGGGGGTCTGATTAGGGCTTATGACCAGTCGATTTGATCGTTACAACATCAAGATCATTTTGGTGAAATAAGATTAAGGATCTAATGACCAGAATCAAGATGCATATTTTCAAGGCAAAATTACCCTTTTACCCTCCAGGTGAGGTTAAATGCAAGTTGCAAAATGAGGTATCAATAGTTGGATCTGCATCGTGCTATAGAATGTGAGGGATAGGTAGCCGTAAAAATTTAATGAAGAGTATGTCTTGTATGCCGAAGCGTCAGGAGCGTGTCTTGGACAGTTGAAAAGACATCTACACAGGCAGAGGCGATGTGTGGTGAGCATGGACTAGCTAGGGTGACGTCGAAATCCTCCTTTTTTGCTGAGGATCAAGAAAGAAGAATCTTGAGGGGCTATTGTAGGGGTATTGGGCCAGGAGCTCACTATTTATGTAGATATTGGACCTGAGGCCCAACTCGAGAATGAGGGGTCATCCAAAGAGGAGTAAACTTTGCCAAAAGAGTCCGTGTTAGTAAATGAAGAAGTTAGTTTTAGTCATAATGACCCAGAAGGGTGGGCCGAGGATGAATGCCTCCTCGACTAATCAAGGCCAAAGTCAGAAGAGTTGGTCTGTAGTTTAAGGGAACGTTCCAGGAAATTCTGTTGGTATGGATATGCATTGCAGAAACATAAGACAAGGAGAAGTCCTTAAACATCTAAGGAAAAAGCTGCTATCACCACATTAAATGCACTGCAGCTAACTTTCTGGCCGTATTAATGTGGAGGTGATACCTGAACAGTGGTTACCAGCCTTACAGCTACTACATAAGACTTATAGAAGGTGCTGATGGGACAAGTATCAACACTAGCCATCTGGTATGCACGTGGAGGATGAAGATGAAAGGAGAAGAGAGTATAAAAGAAAGAGGAGGCAATGGTAGAAAGGGATCGGAAAATCAGGATAGAAATACTGTAGCAATCAAGAATCAAATTTGTAATCAAACCTAAGAATAATATATAAGAACTAATCTCCTTGGACCTTGCCTAAGATGACTTTCTGTAGTTAAAACTTGTCTATCTTCTTATCCTTGTCATTTGGATCCACTTTATTTGTTGTCCAATTCATTTTAGCCCAATTTTCCAATCCACTCTCTACAAATTTATTGTTTTGGGCTTTTTGGGCCTAAGTCCATCCATCCTTTGGGTTAGGGATTCAAATCTGGTCCTTACAGTAGTTATATATATATATATATATATATATATATAAAAGTTATTAGTTCAACATCAATTAATTCATTTTCAACAAAATTATTGAATAGATGTTGGAATGGGAATGGTTAGGAAAATTAATAAGATACAAATGGTAATTTTGGTGAGTTATAAGTGTGCTTTAAACCTCTTCATTGTCTTCCTTACTGAAAATGAAACATTAACCCTACATCAGTACCTCTCCTCCTCATTTATCAACCAGTGCCCACCACATTTCTAAACCAAAACTGAAATCTCCACAAAAATGAAACCTTGCATATCAAACATTTAAAAGTCCAACACTTCAACTCCTCCAACCTCACCATCAAATAGTTATTCTTTCACACTAGAAACTTTCTAATTTCAAAAATCACAAAACCAATACTCCATTTAACTTCCTATTTATGTAGTCTCAAAGAGATTGGGCAGAAAAATGGTTGTTTAGCTATAGACAACCACCTAAGGTACGAATTCCTATGGAACTAAAATCTTAATAATCACTTTTATGGAACATAGATTGAATTTATCACATGAGTCAAAATTCATAATACAGTTTTTTCATTCATCTAGCATCTTCTTGTATACATGAGACACAAAACAAAGAAGGGTAACTATCAATACCCAAAAGTTTTCCTTATTTTCCGTAGAAAGCATAATTTAATTTATTGGATTAATTATTTGTAGCAATTATATTTTCCATATTTTAATACATTAGGGGTAAATTTTAATTGTGTTAAAATGTAAAAAAAAATTTGCTGTCACGTGACAGCACCATTTTATGCCTTGTGTTTTAATCATGGGTCCATACACCCACTTCGAACACCCTTGAACCCAGCATGCTCGAGGCTCAACCCACTGCTCCCATCGCCACTTGACACTACAAGCCCAACCCGTGATTTTTTAAGTTCAAGTACAGTGTAAGTCCAATAATATACATACCATTTATCTCATATTTTAGCAATTTACTATCACCGTATGAGCCTTAGACCAATCCAAACATTGGACCCTAGTCCCTATATATTCAGGCACCCGAAAAATCAAAATACCAAACTGATACAAAAAATAATGTTACTAAGCAGTTTGCCTTTTGCACTTTAATCCAGCATGGTTTTAAAATCCGGACCATTTAATAGATCGAAAAAAGAGAGAGGTTCAAGATTTTTGAGGTCAGACCGAGGTTCAACTGAGGTTAAACCGTAATGTGTCATTTAATTTTTTTAATATATTTGATACTTAAATTGGTTTATATTTATTAATTTTTTTATTCCTAATCAACAAGATGTGTGTGGCCCAATGGTTTGCATGCTAGAGATGTTATTTCACTTGCTGAGAGCAGGTTCTCAAAAATACTTCTTCAATAAGGGTTTCATATTTTCAATTAGTTCCACTAGTAAAGTTTGCCTTTTGCACCTGAAAAATCAAAATACCTAACTGATACAAAAAATGATGTTACGGATCAGTTTGCCTTTTGCACTTTAATCCAGCATGGTTTTAAAACCCGGACCATTTAATAGATCGAAAAAAGGGAGAGGTTCAAGATTTTTGAGGTCAGACCGAGGTTCAACTGAGGTTAAACCGTAATGTGTCATTTAATTTTTTTAATATATTTGATACTTAAATTGGTTTATATTTATTAATTTTTTTATTCCTAATCAACAAGATGTGTGTGGCCCAATGGTTTGCATGCTAGAGATGTTATTTCACTTGCGCAAATAACTGAAATATTTCAAACTTATTTGGCACACACTACACCGATATATTTCTTTTTCTCTATTTCATATCTTATTGCAGGTCACCTTTGTCCATCTATATCGACGAGGAGTTCAACTGACAATTTTTTACATCATCAATTCTAATTGATTTTTCTTTTCGCAAATCTTTATCGCGATTTAATGGATTCAAACTCCTAATCTTTACCAACCGATGGAAGTTCAATATCTTCCTTAGTTTCAGAGGGCGAGGACACTTGCTACAAATTTACGGATCATCTATATACAATTTTGGGGCAAAAATGGTCAAATACTGTATTTGGTCGAAATAATTTGTGTTCTGCCGCTGCTAAATTTTTCTTCATAATATCATCCCAACTAAACTCAAATATAAATAAAAGTCATTCTCTCACTTCTCTTCCCCATTTTCCATTCCCTAAAAGTCCTCACTTTTGTCACAAAAATCGATTCACTTTTTTGGTTAAAAAGTAGTGATAACTGTTGAGAAAAGTTTATATCTATTCCTCAAAAAAAAAAAAAAAAAAAAAAAAAAAAAACTTCATAGCTAATTAAAAAGAAATATAAAATGTTATATAAAAAATATATATATAGAAAGAAGAAAACAACTAGAACCCACAGCATTATGAAACTGAAACCATTATTTCCTCTGGCTCTGGATATCATATCAGTTTTCTCATTGCCATTCACTGGCTGGTCAAAAAGCAAGGTAAAACGCGAAGCTTCCCTTCCTTGCAATTTTCGTACGTGACCTGCAATTGAAGTGAATGAAACACGGTAGGCTAAAGTAAAAGATACATTGAATGAAGTGAAAGGACACCATGCCAAAGTAAATATACGTTGAATTGAATGAACCTTCTTGGAAATTTCCTAGATACGCGTGACGATGCCCCAATCTTCACTCTGCCCCTCAAAAGCTGTGCACACTCTGGTGGGGAATAGAAGGGTTGAAAATCTGCACCCTTTCTTTTATAAATTTTTCCCTTTCTTTTATAAATTTTTTTTTACCACACTCTGGTGGGGAATAGAAGGGTTGAAAATCTGCACCCTTTCTTTTATAAATTTTTTTTTACCAAATATATTATATATTGTAGAAAAAAAAAAATATATATATATATATATATATATAAAAGTGTCTTCTTTTTTGCCAAAATTCTGCTAAATTTTTTATTAAAAAAAAAAAAAAGCAAAAAGTCGATCTCTTTTGATCGGTCTTCCATTGATAGTTGATCAATCGAGCATTCTTTCATGGCATTGATTGAATTCTTGTCAATCGGGTGAATATAGCTGAACAAAAAGAGCAAAAGACTAAATAAAAATAAAACTCATAAAATACGTGGATACCAAGTACGATAACCAAAAAAAAAAAAAGGGAGGGTGTGGAATTTTCTGTTGTTTTTTGAAATTAATATTATGTTTAAAGGAAGAAATAAAAAAGAAAAAAAAATATTAGAGGAAGGATAAGAATAAAAGAAGGAGACAATAATACTCATTATATATGTGTTTGGATATAAAATTAAAAAGAATGAAAAATAAACTTAAATTTTTTTGTTTAATATTTTTATAATTATTAATTGTTAATTCCTAGATATAAAAGTAATTCTTACAAGATATTCAGAACCTTTTTACTTTCTTAATTTTATATAAAATATAGTAATTTCCTTATTTTCTTTTAAACATGACAGAATTGGACTCTAATCTGTTTATTCACTTAAAGCTTAAAAAATAACATGGCTATGGCTAAAAAACATTTAACCATTTTAAAACATGGGCCAGATAGGATTTTTTTGTGTTATACGGTCAATCCATTTTTTTAAGGATTAAAATTATAATTCTGTTTTACCTATTTTTTTCATTGTTTACTAAAGTTATTAAATTACTGTATTATAGACGAAGAAATTGACAAAATTAATTACAAATTTAACGTATATTTCTCAAGTATGAATATTTTTAATGTTAGATTTATAATTACACTGAGTTGATTGAGTTAAAAATGATATATTTAGTTATTTGTGTAGGTATCTTTAATATTATTTTATATTTTACATTTGGCACGCAAATTAGAAGAGGTAGATTTTTGGCATCCAATTTGCATAGGTTTTTTATTTTTTATTTTATCTTGTCTTTCACTTTTTCTATGATCATGACTTTTTTATTTTATTTTTGATGACGTGAAAAACTTCATTCAAGTAAAAAAAAAAAAAAGGAAAATAATTTATATAAACCAAACAACTTTTTTCTTTTAAATCTTGATATAAACTCTAGCCTTTGCCTTTTATATTTCACAAATATTTATATTTGTAGAGTAATTATCGCATTAACTTTTTGATGAGCGAGTAATTATCGCATTAAAGATGTGTGGAGTATAAACAAAACAAATTAACTTAAGTATAATCTAGCTTTTATTGATAGAGTTATTAAGGGGGAAAAAAAAGGGAACCTGAAGACAAAAAACAAAAATTGAAAAATGAGTGGAATCTGCAACTTACCTAGATTTTTCCATGAGATTAAATTCAATAAGTACGGGTGTAAACCATCTAGTTTATACCAGCTAATAAAGACATGCCACATCAGACTTTCACTTAAACTCATTGTAAAATCAATACATCTTAATACACTTAATAACATCTCAACAAACAAATAAACAAAACCTATTTCACATTTCCCTAAAATCTCAATCCCTCTTCACCTCCTGCATCTCCAGTCAATCCTCACGGGATCTATGGTGCAGAAGGTTGCTCTAAAAAGATGTTTCCTTATTCCCAATTTCATGGATAAGGAGGGTGCCTCTATAATTTCCTATACAAACATATTGGGATTCCAATAATGGAATCAATGTTGATTCTGTTGATTGTCAATTTGATTTTTGTATTCATATGAGTTTACTAGAGTAGGAGAAGAAAGAATGTTCAATACATCTTAATACACTTAATAACATCTCAACAAACAAATAAACAAAACCTATTTCACATTTCCCTAAAATCTCAATCCCTCTTCACCTCCTGCATCTCCAGTCAATCCTCACGGGATCTATGGTGCAGAGGGCTGCTCTAAAAAGATGTTTCCTTATTCCCAATTTCATGGATAAGGAGGGTGCCTCTATAATTTCCTATACAAACATATTGGGATTCCAATAATGGAATCAATGTTGATTCTGTTGATTGTCAATTTGATTTTTGTATTCATATGAGTTTACTAGAGTAGGAGAAGAAAGAATGTGTTGGACTTTACAAGAATTGATAACAACTAAGTTTGATATTCATTCTAATTAAGAGATCTAACACTCTCATGGAAGAATAATTGGCATATGAAGGCCCTTCCAAAAGTTGCCTTCTTTGTTTGCACAATTGCTCTAAGAAAGATCTTGGCCTTGTAGTGCAAAAATAGTTGTAAGAACCGTTGATCATCTTCTATAAGTTCTATTCCACAATTCAGTTTCAAGAGATATATGGCTGCTTGTACTCCCTTGTAATGCTCAGAAGTTGTGACATTGTTGGAAAGCTTTGTTTACTGTTTAGTTAGCATAAACTCAAAATTATTCTTGTTTAAATAAAAAAGAAAAATTTGTTTAAATCATTTTTATTTTATATAAAAAAAATTTGATAATTGGGATGGAGAATTTGAACTCTTAAACATCTTTTTTAGAAACACCAAAAGGTACTATCAGAAAGTGCTTGTTGAATTATAATGTTCTTACATTTAGGAAGAAAAAATTTAAATTCCCCATCAAAAAATTTAAATACTTAAAAAAAATTATATATGCTTTATTATTGTACACTGGTTGTGCATAGATTATGCTTTATCAGTGTACTTTACTTTTTAATCTTATTTTTGCAGGAAAAAAAATATTTTTTTAAGCATAGAATATATATATATATATATATATATATATATTAGGTTACATTTTATTAATTTCTCTCTTTTAATTTTAGATGTAATGGAGTTGTTATGGAAGTTTTTCTGAACTTATACCAACAATAGGATGGGATAATAATTATCTTTTCCAATCACAATAATTAGTATCTATATTTTTAATTACTTTTGAATGACCTTTTTGTTGAATATTTTGTTCTTTTGTAGTTGTTTGTCCCAATCTTTTTGTTGTTTGGGCTAATTTTATTATTGTTATTTGAGTTTTTTTAAGGGATTAAGGATTATGTTTGAGAGGCCAAAATTACTATTGTTGAACCCAAATTATTGGGATCCTTAAGTCAAGCTGTTCAATATTATTTTTTAGAATAGACAAAACATATTAGTTTATAAATAATTATATGTGTGTATTCTATATTGCAACTATCTATAATTAGTAGATTGTTTTGGCAGTTGGCCATGAAGAGATATTTACACTTGGTACTCAAGTTTTCTTATTCGATAACACATTTGGTGTTTTATATCTTAGATTTATTTCTCTTTACTTAAAGTTTTATTACTTATTTAATTTAATTTACTTATTATCTGTGCTTAGTTCAATTGGTTAATCATGTACTTGGCCTTAATTGTTAATTTAGGGGTCTAAACTATTGCCTAGTTTAATTAGATAATTTCTCAGCCAGGATAAACTCACTTTAGAATTAGTTACCACATTAAACTCTCACTTCTTCTAATTCTCAAAAAAAAAAAAAAAAAAAATATCAACCTTTTTTTAATTAATTCATTTAAATAAATTTTTAATATTAAAATGCTCCAAATACCAAGTGGGTGGCTTTGAATTATGCTTAAACGACATGAACAACTAGTACAACTGAGTATATATTATCGAATGCGGTCTGAATGCTAACTAAATTACCTGAGAGTAAATTGGACTAAAATGCTCCAACAAGATGCTTTGAATTAGTGTAATTTTCTTTCCCGCCATTGACTTGACTCACAATTCTCCAAAGTACTACCTTTACAGCTTACTCCCCATAATATTGCATGTTCTCCATTTTTCCGACATTTATTGGATTTCTGTGGTTAATTAGGAGTGAATTGGACTATAATGAAAGAGAAAGTAGAATTTCTGAGGTTGCCACCTTCACCAGCGGCCACAGGACATAACAAGGGTTCGCCTCTTTTCCACCACCGACATGATATATTAGAATTATAGAAAATCTGTGCACTTCACAAATTTTTATCTTTTCTCATTTCTCAAAATTCATTTCTTAACCAAAGCAGCATGTTCATCTAATTATTACATCTAATTATTACTTGAGACATTGAATTTGGAAATGCGATTTGGGGTACCCTACACGGCATGTCTCCATCAAGTTGAAATTAAAGCCATCAGCCCATGTGAATGTTGAGATTAAGACATTCTCTTAATGCAATATTCCATATCACGTGGACGTTGAAAAATACAGCCTTGAACGCTAAGTCCATTTTTGTGATTTTATTTTAAAGTTGACTCCAATGCAGTTTGAAGCTAATTTTTTTTCTCTTATATATATATATATATATATATATTTACAAGTATAATTTTTTTTCTAATTTATAATTCAATACGTGGAGGAGAGTGGATTTAAATTTTAAGCACTAAATGTGTTTTTTAAAAATTCCAAAAAGTTTCGGTTCAACTTCAAGTCTATTAACAATTGAAAAAAGAAAAGAAAAGATTAAAGAATTGTTTAGTAACCGTTATTCTAGTAACATTGTTTATATTTTTTAAAAATACATATGAGTAAAAATATAAAAATACATATAATATTATTTAAAAACTTAAACACATGTACAAAATGTGCCTAAAATACTTCAAAACATGTCTGTGAATTATTCTTAAGCAATAAGCATATCTAGTTCAACTCAGCATAAAAACAAAAATGCTCTCCGAATACTTGGACTAAAATGCCCCCGCCCACCTTTATTTTAGCCAACCCTTAATGAATCTTCGTTCTCCTTTTTTTTCCACAGCCATTGACTTGACTTGATTCTCCTAACTAATAGTATATAAACTAGTCTAGCAAAAAATTAGAGGAGTATTACTGCATATTCACAATGGGACGGTCCTTGGTGAAGTGGTTATTGTGGGGTTTGATAGTTCTAGTTCATCTTCATGGCCACAGAGGTTGCTTTGAAGAAGAGAGGATGAGTCTGTTAGAAATCAAGGAGGAGTTTGTGAGGTCCACCCCCAATGCGACCATCAGATATTATCTTCCCACTTCACCTGCACGGGTCTATATTCTCCCTTCATGGGTCGATGACTACAAGAGTGAGTGTTGTGAGTGGGAGAGAGTCACCTGCAACTCCACCACCGGTCACGTGACCCATCTCTCTCTCCACAATATCTGGGAATTCGATATTGAACTGGAAGAATCGAATTATTATTTCTCTTTCAAAGATATGGTCTGGTTTCTAAACGTTTCTTTATTTGAGAGTTTGAAGGAGTTAAGAAGTCTTGATTTATCTTTTAATGGAATTGGTGGTTGGATTGAGCATAAAGGTATGTTAATACATATCATCTCTCTGTTCTTATTATCTGTAATGACTTTAATTTATCCTATGTTAATATCAGTTTCGGCCAACAAATAGATCGATATGGAAGAAAAAATAAAAAACACTCAGAAAACTGTAATTTTTCTCACCTCCACTCTCTTACATCGGCCTCTCCTCTTCAGTTCGTTGGCCTTTGTTAATACGGCATCTTTATCTTGTTATCTACTTATTTATGTGTGTGTGTTCGTCTCTGAACTCCAAAGTATTTTTTTTTTGGATTTGGATGCACTCTTTATCTTGTTATGTACTCTTTTATTAATTAACTGATGGATCACATAGACATATATATTACTAATTCTTTTTATAATTCATCCAACCATTTTTTAGTTCCATTAATTCATGAGGGGTGCTTTGACATAACAACTGTACTTGCTATATTTTAAGGTGGTGGTGGTCTATGTTCTCTATTGCTATCAAGAATAAATTTGTTTAATTTTGAATACAAAATATAATTATTTTTATTTCTTACAATCTTATCATATACAGGTTCTGAAAGTTTATTGAGATTGAACAAGCTGGAGAGTTTAGATCTTGATGCTAACGTTTTCAATCAGAGTATCATACAATCATTGAGGTTACTTACCTCACTTAAAAATCTGAATCTTTCTTCCAATGCATTGGAAGGATCTCTGCCTACCAAAGGTATGCATTTCCCATAATATATTATTTATTAATTACATAATATATTCAATCAGAGTACCTTTTTTTTTTTGTAGAACTTTCGGTTTTTGAAGACTTGGAAATTTTGGATTTAAGTAACAACTGGCTCAATGGCTCCGAAACAGTTCAAGGTAGAGATATAGAGAAACCTTGATTTCGATTTAACCAGCATTATTAGTTAATTCTAGTTCATCCTTCCACATCAACAAAATCAAAATTTAGCATTTATATCAATGACTCAATATATTAATTAATTGTCATGTTTTAACGGAAATTGTTTTTTGAGAGAAATGTTTTAATGGAGATAAATGCATTGATTTTCATGTATTTTACATGGTACACTAATTTATATATATAAATTATTTATATGATTATTTTAATAAATTTTAATAATAATTATTATTAAATTAAAATAACACATTCAATAAAAAAATGGTATGCTTAAATAAATAAAAATAACTAATTACGGTATATTTATAATTATTTTAATCTTAACAATTTATATTTCCTAAATTCTTTTAATGACATATAATAATTATGCATACTATAGTATTCTAAATTTGACATGTAATTATATAGAGATTATAGGGTAAACCTATTTATTTTCATGTTTAAGATATTTATAGGCCATCCAATAATTATTTATGTAAAATGGATTCTTATGATTATTATTTTTTAAAGTATATAAGAAACAATTGATTTGGAAAATGACACTATGCTCAATGATTTGCTTTGATAGCAATTGTAACAAATTACAGCAAAGATATAATATCTAATTTAATTACACTCAATCTTTTTTTTTTTCTTTTTTTTTTTTTGGAGAAAAATTACCCTCAATCAAGAACCTAGCTAAAAGATAGTTATACATTTAAATGAATGAAAATAATTAAATATTTTTCAATTAAGTAATTGGTTCATACTCTTGATTACTCGTTCTTTTTAATGACAAGTAATATAATTGAAACTGATTTCATATATATTATGACACATAATAAGTGTTATATGTGAGATATCATATAATTTCTTATAAAATGTTTCAAAATGCATTGCACATTAGACTAGTTCTGGCTAGTTGCTCAATAATGAAAGTCCCCAGCGCGAGTAAAAGTTATTTGATGCTCTTTGAAAATGAATGAGCATTGTGACATTCACGTTAGTTGAAATGTACAAATACTTTTTTATCATACACTATTTTATTGCAAATATATATATATATATATATATATAGAGAGGTAAAGCTAAGAGAAAATTCAATTAGGTTTTAAATTGGATTTCAATTGTTATTTAATTTTGCGCTACATGTCCTCGTTAAGATTTTTTAATTTTTGTTCTTAGTGAGTTAATGAGGTGCAAAAAAAGAAAGAGTAAACTCATGTGTATATTCAAAAGAAATAAAAAAAAATAAAAATAAAAGAGAGAGAGAGAGAGTATAATTTGAATACATATTTGTGTGCAATTGTAATTTTTTTTTTTTTTTTAATAATTGTACCGTGCATATGCATGAGTTATACACTAGTTATATATATATATATATATATATATTAATAGATAAAGTTGAGATAAAATCCAATTAGAATTCAAGTTGGAATTCAATTAAAGTTTAATTTTGTACCTAGTGCCTCATCTAATCTAAGTTTTAAATTTTTGAGTCAAGTGAATTAATTCAGTGTAAAAATTGGATTTCAATTAAAGTTTAATCTTGCGCCACGTATCCGACCTAATCTAAATTCTTTTTTTTTTTTTAATTTTTATACCAAATGAGTTAATTTAATGTAAAAAAAGATGAGTCAAATATAAATAAACCATAAAACACCTAATCATATAATAAAAAATAATTCAAATTTATAAGTCATTTATGTAACATACCAGGACTCTGCACTGTTTATTACTAACTAAAATGCCACCGCCCACCTTTACTAGCCAACCCTTAATGAATCTGCGTTCTCCTTTTTTCCACAGCCATTGACTTGACTTGATTCTCCTAACTAATATATAAATTAGTCTAGCAAAAAATTAGAGGAGTATTACTATTACTATTACTGTGCATTCACAGTGGGACGGTCCTTGGTGAAGTGGTTATTGTAGGGTTTGATAGTTCTAGTTCATCTTCATGGCCACAAAGGTTGCTTTGAAGAAGGGAGGATGGGTCTGTTAGAAATCAAGGAGGAGTTTGTGAGGTCCACCACCAATGTGACCATCAGAGATCATCTTCTCCCTTCATGGGTTGATGACCACAAAAGTGAGGGTCGTGAGTGGGAGAGAGTCACCCGCAACTCCACCACCGGTCATGTGACCCATCTTTTCTCCACAATATCTGGGAAATCAAACGGGTTGATTATCTCTATTTCATGCCATGGTTTTTAAACGCTTCCTTATTTGATACTTTAAAGGAGTAAAGAGGTCTTGATTTATCTTTAAATGCAATTGGTGGTTGGATTTAGCATAAAGGTATGTTAATATATATCCTCTCTGTTTCTTATATATCTGTAATGACTATAATTTAACTTATGTTAATATCAGTTTCGGCCAACAAATAGATCGACACCGAAGAAAAAAAAAACACTCAGAAAACTGTAATTTTTCTCCCCAAATTTCAGGATTCACCTCCACTCTCTTACATCGGTCTCTCCTCTTTGGTTCGTTGGCCTCTGTTCATACGGCCTGTTTATCTTATTATTTATCTGTGTGTATTTGTCTCTTAACTCCAAAGGTTTTTTTTTTTTTTTTTCCTGTAAACGTAAACGATAAATTATTTCAAAATTTCTTTTTATTTTGCTAAAAGTCTTTTTTTTTTTTTTTTTTTCTAAATGCTAAAAGTCATTTCAAATTTTCCATTGTACGAGTATTAGTTAGTATATTTATAAGATAAAATATATATTGGTGATATGAGTAAAAATTATACATTAATATTTGTTTTAGTAATTTATTAAAATATAATGGCAACCTCGAAAGATTACATTGGTATTGGTTAATACCGAAATATATTGTTTGTTTGTTAAAAAATTAAAACGGGCTTTAGTACAAAATTGACCCCCTTCTAATTAACTACTCATAGATAATGGTGTTAAAAAAATTAACAGATCCTATAATAATAATAATAATAATAACAAATCATAGGTGCCTAGGATTTAGTGGTCAAAATTATGCTAATTTTAAATTCACATCCTCTTCTAACCACCACATACCTTTGGTGCGATGGTCACTCTACAAGTATAAGTGCTTGTGGGGTGTGAGGGACAAGGACCGGGATTCAAGTCTACAAGAGGGAGCTTCACACACATATATACTTAAATTAAGTTAGAATAGAATTTCTATTTTGTATAAAAAAAAAAAATAATTCACCTCTTTTGATACAATAACTTTTCATTTGAACTGTTGATTTAGAATATTAGCTATTTAGTCATTATATCATCATCCATACTAGCGTTATACTGTCATAGGACTGGCTCAAGGCTTAAGCTTAGTTCCCATGTTACAAAAAGTCTTCAGCCCTTCATAAAAAAAAGGCTTCCACAATATTATAAATATGCCCAAATTTTAAGGGAATAATTTTATTAAATGATTGTGCATTATTTTACTTATGTGTGATGTAGGGACGAGTAGTTCTAGGACGAGTAGTTTTAGTAAATGTAAATTTTAAAAATTAGTCTCTATTACTTATGAAATAACTAGCACTTTATACATGTGTGAGGTGCCTGTGAATAATTTTTATCATTGACATTTATTTGTTAAAAAATATTCACAACATTCATTTTCTTTTTCTGAAGCTTTATAAAGTATAATTTGATAAGCTTAGTTTACTCCTTTTTTTTTTAATCTTAATTTTTGTAGAAGAAAATATTCACAACATCTATTAGAAACAACAAAAAGTGCTAATTAAACTATAAGGCTATTGACATTTTTTTTTTCTAATTTTTGATTATTTGATTTTTGGAGGAGGGTTGATTTGAACACTGAATGTATTTTTTTAGAACAAAAAGAATATTTCAATTGTACTCTTAAGGCTATTGACTTGACATTAAAAAAATAAAAAATTAATGCTCCAAAACATGCCTGTGAATTATCCTTAAGTAAGCAATAAGCATATCTAGTACAACTGAATGCCTTTGAATTATCAACGATTCTCCGGACTACCATATAAACTAGTCTAGCAAGCAACGAATAGTGGCGTAATACTATTAAACTATATTTTCAGCCCAAAAAAAAAAAGACTTGACTGAATTCTCCTACGTACCTACCGCCTTCACTTTGTATAAAACTGGTCATAGCAATGAATATAGGAGTACTACTAGTTTACTACTACATTTTTCACTATGGGATGGTCATTGTGGGGTTTGACAGTTCTAGTTCAACTTCATGGGCACAAAGGTTGCTTTGAAGAAGAAAGGATGGGTCTTTTAGAAATCAAGAAATTTGTGAGGTCCAGCCCCAATGTTACAAATCATCTTCTCCCTTCTTGGGTTGATGACCATGAGAGTGATTGTTGTGAGTGGGAGCGAGTCACTTGCAACATCACCACTGGTCACGTGACCCACCTCTCCCTCCACAACATTAGGGATTTTATAGAGTATGATTATTATGAAAAGCACAACGCCTGGTTCCTAAA